>NW_023270451.1:65710856-65826603 GCF_011800145.1 Mirounga leonina | reverse complement strand
ATAGATAGATAGATAGATAGATAGATAGATAGATAGATAGATAGATAATAGATATATAGATACCTAAGGACTGAGGTCTGGGGTACATCAATATAAAAACGATACAGAGATAAGGAAGATCCCTCAGAATTGGCTGAGTAGAAGAAACCAGCAAGGTATTTGAAATAAACAAAACAGAAACAATGGTAGAATGTTTGATAGAGACTTGGTGATGGTTCACCAGCATCTAGGCTCAGGCAGAAGAGTTGAATTGTTGCCTTTGATATTTGCTGTATCCAATTGCAGGAGAATTTTATTGGAGTTTGGATGTTGCATGATCGGTTGATTTGGGGCCTTCACCACCACAAGGCAGCTGCACAGTTTCTTTGTAAACTTGTCTGTTTAAAAAAAAATTTAAATAACTTCTAGTAATGAGGTTTTGAGGTCCATTGAGTAAAGCCTGGCTGAAAAGCAGAATAAAATCCATTTCTGGATTTAGGTGCCACTTTGAGGGACACACAGATGAGGGGATAGGTAATAGAAGCAGAGAAAGACAGGCTTTAAGTGTTAACATAGCTTTCTCACTGGTCAGACTGTGTGCAAAATGGCCAAATAGAATCTGGCTGACTATAGCAAAAAGCGAGATTCAACCATCCAAGGCAAGGCAGAAATATTCAGGAGTAAATAATGAATTTGTTTCTTTTCAGATGGCACAAATCTGCCTTGGGTTTTAGGTCTCATAATAGGGTCACTTTGTTACTAAGGGGTTGAAAACTTACCAGGATGGACGTCCGAGTCTATGGAGTTCTCTGACTGACCTCTTTCCTGAAGTAATATAATCTCCTCCCTCCTCAGTTCTTCCTGGAGTTGTTAATGATTCCAGGCCATGACCAGTAGACCCTGGATGTGCACAAATGACCCCTTTGGAGAACAAGGAGTTACTAGAGTAAGTCCCAGAAAAGGTGTCATGGTAGTGTTCTCCATTGTGCCAACCCTTCCTGGCTTCTCCAGAGATCATTTAAATCTGTTTCCGTGCATCTGACTCTTTCAGGTTCAAAATGTCTATGGGGTGTGGAGGCAGAGGGAGTGACAGGCTACCAGTGGATGTAACAGAAAAGGTACTCTCCTTCTTCCAGTTATCAATATTTTAGAGTGACAGGGGGCAGAAGGTGGGGCATAAAAAAAAAGTTGGAAAAAAGCAGATTACATTAATATATCCAGGACCATTGTCAGCATCTCTCAATGGATTTATGTTGGTTCTAAGGAGTTAATATTGTTCCCTTCTGCTTTCTGGTGAGCTGTAACTTCGATGCAGAGAGCCAGTGTGTTATTCTAGAACTGTAGCAGAGACAGTGAATATAGCCTTGACATCGGCAAGTAGTGTTGACTTTTGGGCAAAATTTTATTCTGCCTACTTTGAAGTAGGATTACAAAAGCCTTGTCCTTGACACCGTGTAGTTAGAGCATAGCAGTTAGCTATTCACGAAACAAAATTGCTTTGTGTAACTGACTCACCAGCCCCTCCCTTATCCTGGATACCTGGAAGGATGCTTTGTTAATGTCCTTTTAGATTCAAAGCCGTAGGGTAAATGATCTTTGTTGAGCTACTGCTACTTTGTACCTTTGAGGCATTTTATAAAGATTATGTCATTCCACCCTGTAACCCTTCTATGAGAAAAGTATTATTTCCCCCCAACTTCATAGGTAAGAAATTAAAGGTCAGAGAGGGAAATAAGATCACACAGCTGTCCAATTGCCGGGGAAGTTTTATTAGAGATTAGATTGTCACCTGGTGGGTTGACTTGAGGCTTTTACTGCCCACAAGGCAACTCCAGAGTTTTCTGTAAACTTCTTTATCTTAAGAACAACAACACAAAAACTATAAGCGGTGGTGTTCCTTTCTTACATGGCTCAGATAATTAGAATTTGCTATAGCTATACAAAAATCCATGAGTTTTCTGGAATCCAGTGCTCATTTTCAATCTTCTGATATAATTTCTACATTTATTTTTAAATATGGGAGATATTTGGAATGCAAGAATCAATGACGCTGAAGATTTAGTTTCTCTAGAGTGAGAACAGGTGGCGTTTTTATTTCTTTGTGTGTTTTGCCATTGTTGCTTTCACTGGGGTTATGTATATATGACTTTCTCATTTCATTAAATATTCAAAGATGAAGTTCAAAAATTTAGTTTACTAACACTGCAATGCCTTGTAACAAATTCTGGGCCACTGTAAGTTTTTGGATTTTAGGTAGTTTTGTACAGATGCTTTTTCCGTATTAACTTCACATGAAAATTTTTCAGAAGCTGTTTTAAGAGAGCACATAAGTAAAATCGGCCTTTTGGTGTAATTTGAAAGCATAGTGTCTGATGGAGAGCTTGGACACTAAGCATAGAACTGTCTAATCCTCATGTCTTTGTTATTACATCTTCCATTGAGTTGGTTTGCCTAAAAGATAGACTGCAGTAACGTATTTAATATGGAAACTAGCAATCCAAAACCTTCTTCATGCCTAATATTTAGCAAGATCAAATTATTATATATTACAGAAATGATTCTGAATCAGGGAAGAAAATTACCATTTATATGTATGGTAGCAGAAAAAATTTACAAGGCTTTAAAATAGAAAGGTAATTATGTATTATTTAGACTAGTAGTATACATTTTAGCAAGACCAACAGATTAAGATTTATGAAAAGAATCCAGCTAATCAGTGTGGGTGTTCCCATCATTTCATGTCAGTTTGACCGCTAGAGGTTTTTTGTTGTTGTTGTTGGTTTGTTGTTTGTTTTTTAAGCTAAATTGAGTTGGCAGAGTCTGACTGGGACAAAACTGATGGTTACCTATTTGAGTGGCTTTGGGATATTTCTGTCTGTGGTTTGCATTCGGGGGTATTGTTTCCCTACTTTAATGTCCTTTCTCTATAGCCTATTTTCTACATAGGCTTCCTGCAGAAATGCTAACTGGAGAGTAAGTAGAAATTTAGAGAGGATTAACTAACACTTTGAAGTTTATAAGTATTCATAATAATAAGCTGCTGAAAAGTAGATGGCCAAGCTTAGGGGGATTTGAAGGCACATATCCTTATTTTATCAGGACTTTCTTAATTGTAGATCCTTGGTTCTCTCAAATTTAACATGGATTTCACTTATTGACAGGAGAGGTCAGGACGTGTAATAATTTATCACTTTGCGGAGGAATGTACTTGAATCATGTCTCTATTGAAGCTAATATGCATGAGCCCGACCTAGAATCTGGATTCATACCTCATCACTTTTTGTTTCTTAAAAAGTCTTCTACCCTATGTTGTAGCCATTGCTGATGTCCAATTGACAGAATGGCAAAATTTGGAAGGCATGTTCTGTATGATTTGTGTAAATCAGATCTTGTGGAAACCTGCTCTTCTTGAAGATCTTTATATACCTAAGAATAATGAGCAGTTTTTTAGTGGTTTTTGTATGTAGAATCTTGTATAGTTTCTTAGAGGTTTATAAGGAAAAGAATGTAGGTTACAGGCTCTCAGGAAGTTTAAACCCTACTTGTGCATTTCATAATTTACTACAAAGGTCATAATAAATCACAGTTGTAATTACATATAAGTCACAGTTATAATTACGTAGTTATGCATTGGTAAGTGCTCCAGTGTACTGATTTTTCAATGCATTAGTGCTTAGAAGTAAAATAAGACACCATTATAACATTATCATTAAGGTAAGATTTATCATGGAGGACTTCCTGGAGGAAGTGAACTTTGAAACAAACCCATCTATATCTCCTTGTTGAAGGGTATTCCTATACTCACAATGAGGTCTTATGCAAAGGACAGCCTTGGTGGTAGATGAACAGTAAACTCAGTAACCAGCTTGGTGTGATTTCATAGACAAGGATAGTCTCTTAGTACTAGTGCCTGAAGTTCTTTTCATCGTTTGGACAGTTCTTTACCTCACAGCTTTGCCCTCTGTTAAGAGAAGTGCTGATTCAGGTACTTACCTTTGAAGGTGAATGTTTTTTGATCCCTTATTTAAAAGGATACAATTAGTTTGGGTCCTGGGGATTGCCTGATACAATGTGACAACTTTACATTTTCAGAAATATTGTTAGAGTGAACAGATATTAATGAGGATCCTAGATAGGAGGAAGGGAACCTCTAAGAGCTTCTTTGTGGCCTCAGTATTCCAAGTTATTTGGGGGAAATTATACTTTGAGCTCAGGACATGAAAACTGGAAGTAGGTCAGAGGTTTTTATTTTTGAAGATGTGATATATACCTACAAGGGAATATTATTCATTCTTAAAAAAGAAGGAAATCCCACCATTGGCATCCACACGGATGAATCTGGAGGACACAATGCTAAGTGAAATTAGCCAGACACAGAAAGACAAATACTGCATGATCCACTTATATGTAGAACCTTAAAACAGTCAGACTCATCAAAGCGGAGGGTATAACAGTGTTTGCCAGGGGGAGGGGAAGGAGGAAATGGAGAGATGCTGGTCAAAACCCATGCAGTTTCAGTTACGCATGGATGACTTCTGGGGATCTAATATGCAGCATGGCAACTGTAGTTTACAATACTGTGCTATAGACTGGGAATTCACTAAGCCGGTAGATCTTAAGCATTCTCAGCACAAAAACATAAAAAGAAACAATGAAAGAAAGTGGTAACTAGGTGAGGTGATGGATATGTTAATTACTTGAGAACAAAGATCATTTCACAGTATAGTTGTTTATCAAAACATTGAGTTGTACACCCTAAATACGCAATTTCTGTTTTTCAGTTATAACTCAGTAACACTGAGAAATTAAAAAGAAGAAGATTAAAAAGCTATCATGTCTGTTTTCATACCATAATGAAAAAGCCAAAGTGATTTTAGGTTTGGCTTTTTCAGCTTGTTGACCCCTAGGTTCTAGGAAGAAGAATCTTCCAGAGAGACTGCTCTTTTTAAGTACCACAGCAGTCAATTTCAGTGCGTTAAGTGTAAGGAATGAGCATAGGAGGAGAATTTTCAAAATGCAGAATGCCAGAACACTATGCCCAGAGGGCATATTTAAATTTTGGAGGAGAGTCATGGATTTTGTAAAAGCACCCGTGTTTATTTTGATATGATGTTGCCACTGGGAAACCCTCTGGAATTGTCCTTGGGGTGGGGGGTGATATTAAAAAATCAAGCCTGTATGGAATGCTCATGAGGTTTATCAGGTTTGATAGCTGAAATTAAGTCCTGATGTGAAGATGCAAATGCCAGCATTAGTCAAGCAATGGTGGGCAATAGTGATGTTCTGGATGTTCACTCCCACTCATTTCCACTCTAACCTTCTAGGCTGAGTTTATTGTTAAAAGAATTACACTTGACCCTCTAATACCTCTTTGAAGAAGGGATGTGTGGCATAAAATGTTACTCTTTGGCCGGAATGGTTTGGGTTCCCTTTCTTATATATGTTTAATTATAAACTAAAAAGGAAACTAAACTTCATCAGCTTAGTTGTTTTTGTTTTAAGGAATCAGGCTTCATAAACAAGACAACTTTACCCATATTTGCAGGTAGGGATAAAGAATTGCTTGACTGTTACTAAGGGCAATTTCTCTAAGTACCTTCTCATGCACCCTGAGCAGAGAAGCTGCGGTCGTTACAGAAAATGGTTGTGCTGTTTGCTTGATGTTAGATCAGGCTCACCAACACTGATTCTTTCTTTTCTCCTCCCCTCAGATGTACATCCAGACAACGACACTTACTGTCTCCATGAGTTTAAGTGCTTCGGTGTCTCTGGGCATGCTGTATATGCCCAAGGTTTATATTATAATTTTTCATCCAGAGCAGAACGTTCAAAAACGCAAGAGGAGCTTCAAGGCCGTGGTAACGGCTGCCACCATGCAAAGCAAACTGATCCAGAAAGGAAATGACAGACCAAATGGAGAGGTGAAAAGTGAACTCTGTGAGAGTCTTGAAACCAACAGTAAGTCACCTGTAGACTTTCCGATGGTCGAGAGCGGGAGCACTTCCTAATAGATGTACGTTGAACATTCTTCTTCTAGTCTTGGGGACCGTGCTACATGGTTTCAGGGGCATGGTGCTACTCACACACCATGAGACCATCATGGCATGAGAACCATTTGGTTAGAACCAAACGATTTCAAGGCGAGTGGCTCTTCTCCTGAGCATGACCGTGCACGCAAAATCTCTTCTACAAAGTATGAGCCTCATGGCTCCCTTTTGAGGCATTACCAAGCATCTGAAGCTTGGAACTATCTTCTATGTGTAGAATTATCTTTTAGCACTTAGGAACTACTCTCCAATCTCTGTTAGTTCAACTTTGGTTGTTCTCTACTGGTTTTATTGGTTGCTCAAAGATCTTAAATAAGTGATATGGTACATAGGTATTTAGGGAAGTAAGAAAACTAGTGGGTTAACATGTTAGGTTAAATCATAGTTAATACTTATTTCCCCCAAGTGGCCCCTTCTTGGATATATTAAGATAGTTAGAGCTCTTCTCTGAAAACCTCATGACCCTGAAAATAGGGTCCTTCCTATCAGCCACTGAACCACTTGTCCCCTCCTCACTCACCTTCCTCTTCTCTGTAGTCACCCCTGAAGGAGCACACGATAACAACACACCAGTACCAAGCTAATCCAGTAGAGTTTAACTGGTCCATTTTGGTATCTATGGAAGAATAGCAAATAGGTTGAAGATCTGTATTGTAAAATACTGGATAGCTGAGTAGAGTGAAAAAAACATACGATCTTTACATTACTGGTTTCTGTAGATGGATCAAAAAGATATGAAAGCCAAGGTTCTTGCATTAGACCTCAGGCTTCCTGTTTTTGGGAAATATAACATACCTATTTAATAATTAAGGATAAAACCCTATGCAAAAATACTCTTCCTCTCAGATTCCTCCCAGCAGGCTGTATTCCCTATTCTCTGTACTTCTGACATGAAATACAGGGAAGATTAAGTGTGGATTTTATCTGATATAATTATTATAACATAAACCTTTTCTTACATCAAGATTTCTAGATGAACATTGTCTATTCTAATGCCCCATACGCAGAAATGGCCTTAGAAGATAAGTATTAATGAAGCTTACTGACTACAACCACTATTAGACTTCTTGGAATTATTGGTCAGATTTTCTGGGAAGATTGCCTTCAGCTCACTCATAACCAAATTTAGTGACTTGCTCATAAGGAAGCCTTTTAAGAATTCCACAAACACTCCCCACATGTTCACCTTTCCACAAACATGAAACCCTGAAAAACTGCGAGAGAAGTCACAATAAAGACAGGTTTTGGTAACAAATCATTATAATCATTTCTGATTATAGGTAAGCAATTTAGTAATAATGGGCCTATTTGGTCTTTTAGCAAAAGATGCACTGTAACTACCTACTATCAAAGGTGTCAGAGTTCAGTGCGTGTGATTCGAGGGCAGAATTTTATCTGTGTTTTTCTACCTCAAAAGCATCAGTGCAGACAGTTAAAACCTGTTGTAGGATGCCGGCAAACTGCTCTTGGCTGCTATTGGCGTTTCTCACTACGACTCACCAGAGCCTATAGTTGGACTTGTTTTTTAGCAACAGTCTAGAAAACCTGATGTAATATGGTTGCAAATGGGAACAACCAAACAGACATTGAAATAAATACTAGTCAGCCCAGACTCACTTTTGGAAAGTGTAAGAGAAAAAAAATCAATAAATTTTCCCACCCTTTAAAAAAAAAATAAATAGGTTCCCTGAAAAGGAATAGTCCCAGTACTGATAAAGACTAATCCCATATTTAATAGAAGTAAGGCTCATAGGCTTTGTTTTCCTTCTATTATTTTCTGTTGATATTGAAGTAGAAGTTCTATAGCAAGAATGCATTTCCCTATTTCCTCTGAAATAAGAATGAAAGATCATAAATGTGGGGCCCCTATGGGAGGTAAGCCTATATTATGCTGTAGGAGTCAGGTGCCCACTTTTGGAAGGTGAAAGAAAGTTCAAGAGGTCAATCAAGATTAAGCCGATTACTACCTGAAAGATGGTTAAATTGTACTTTGGCAACTTTAGTATATTCATCTTTTAAGTAGTTTGGATTTGGATAAATTGGGTCCAGATGAGTGATTATAGTTGACACACTCAGGAGAGACAGTGCATGAAATCTTCACACATCCTTCTGCCATCCCACTGCAGGAACCACTGTTGATCTTCGTTCACTTGCATCACCAGGGATCGTGGACTCCCTGCGTCCCTGTTACCTTTTTTTTTTTTTTTTAAGATTTTATTTATTTATTTAACAGAGAGAGATAGCAAGAGCAGGAACACAAGCAGGGGGAGTGGGAGAGGGAGAAGCGGGCTTCCCGCCGAGCAGGGAGCCCTATGCGGGGCTCGATCCCAGGACCCTGGGACCTTGACCTGAGCCGAAGGCAGACACTTAACGACTGAGCCACCCAGGCGCGCGCGTCCCTGTTACCTTGACTACACGTATCAGTGGTTTTGAGGCGAGAGTCTTCTAAAATCACATTCCCTACAAGTATCAATAACCCTAATAACTTAAATGCAATATTTTTCTTCTAAAATGTGTCTTATGTCTTTAGAAGTAGAACTGAATATTGGAAAAGCCTTTGTCCTTCAGTTGTCTGTACCTAGAACTGTGCCTCCTCAGATTTTTTTTCCCCAAAGATTTATTTATTAATTCTGGAGAGAGAGGGAGAACTGGAGCGAGGGAAGGGGCAGAGGGGGAGGGGGAGAGAATCCTCAAGCAGACTCTGCGCTGAGCACGGAGCCCGAGGTGGGGCTCTACCCCAGGACTCCAAAATCATGACCCTAGCCGAAATCAAGAGTTGACCGCTCAACAGACTGAGCCACCCAGGCACCCCGTGCCTCCTCAGACTTAAAATGCCTCCTCTGGGGATGGGTGGAATCTGTTCTCAGTAAATCGAGGTCTGGTTAATCCACTGGAACAACATCCATGTTGCTGCATTCTCATACCTTCTGCTACGGGACTTGTGACAAGTGACCATTACAGTGACACGGGAGAAAGTGTTTTGTAAACTACATACCACCATATAAATAAGGTAGAAGTGTCATTGCTGCCTTGAAAATGTAGATTGCTCTGTCATTAATAGAAAATACTTAAAATTCAAAAACTAGTGTTTTAGCATCCCTCTTTCTTCTTTTTAATATGTGAAGGATTTGGGTAATTATGGCTGCCATTCCATTGTTGTGGGATTTTTTTTTTTTTTCCCTGACCAATTAGCAATGTATTTATGATGTACATGCAATGCTTTTCCTTTGTGGCCATGGAGCTCTCTAAGTCCATTACCCTTAGAAACTTTCATCTTAAAGATTACTTGCTAATGCCAGAAATTCTGGCCACATATTTAAGGCTTTAAAGCTTCAAAATCTCCACAGAATAAATGTGAGTAATGTGAGGCTGGAAGGGAGACCAATGAGTCCATGTTCATTACTGAATTTGCAGAGTGCTACATTTCACATAAAAAAAGGTCAAGTGTTGTTTCATAAAAGTGTGTGGAAAGGGAGTTAGAAACAAAGTTGACGCATATGAATTTATCAACTGTACCCAATTAACGAATGCTGTAACATGGTATTCCTTAAGCAGTGTTCATGAATAATTCATGAAAACAGCTGCTGCTAAAGGTGGGAACTGCTTTCACTAGCTCATGAACACAGCGTGGTGTCCACGAGGCAATTCACTATTGCTGTGTTCCAAAACGGATCGTCACAGAATTCTATTCATCGCCGCAGTAAAAACTCCCTAGCAGAACACATGTGCATCTCTGATATATTTCACTCTGTAATACTTCCAGGATAAAGATCCTCGCAAGGCTTCTGCCTTTCACAGTTTGTCCCTCATCACTGTTTTCCCATTGACTAAATCATCCGTGTCCATAGCCTTGCATCCCTTTTTCTTAGAAAAATTAAGATGACTTTCCTTTTGTAAATTATAGTCAGAGTTCACAGTAGCATTCTACCATCTTTTTCCCCAGGGATAACTTTGAAGAGTTCAAAAAATGAAGTATGAATCTTTAATTAGCTATAGAATCTCGAAGTTGGAATGATCCTTGAATGGTCTGATCCAAATCACCTTCTGTTAAATTGACATCTTCTGAATATCATCTTCCTCAAGGTCTTTTTTGGCTCTTGTTCTGTTTCCACCATAATTTTTCTTTCCAGCTATCTCCGAACTTGATAAATATTTCCTACATTTTTAGCTACTGTTGAAGATATTGAATAGGGCAGGGCATTGAGCCATCATTTTTAAGCGTTGTTTTTCTAACTCTTATGACAGTTTTTCTTCATCTTTCTTCAAAGACTATACGAAAATCCTTCAAAAAGATAGTTGAAGTACAGATTTTGCTTTCTTACAGGGAATTTAGAGGTATATGAGAGCATTATATATTTAGAAATTTTAAAAAAACTTTTTAAAAAAGTACACAAGCACAAAAATCATTGTGTTTCACTTCACACCAAATGGAGTATCACGGATATTTAGCCTTGTGGAAGGGGTGAGTAGGAAAGTAGGATTCCATATTCGTTCTGCCACACACAGCTGCTCCCCCACAAACCTACTCCTCCTCCATCCTCACAAAACCCCAAATGTTGTGGATTCTGGACTAGCGATGAAACTGAGGCCCAGTGACTTGGTTCACAGATCTTTTTCTAAACTCATTTTGTAGGGAACAGAATGTAATTTAAAACCAGGTCTAAAACCTACTTCCTTTCCATGTGCCACAATAATAACCCTTCTGGAAGTGTGAACAATGGAGATAAGAGAAGCAGATATGTCAGCTATTTTTGGCATGAAGCTCATAATAGTCAATGAAATCAAAAATAGTAAAAACATGTATGATTAGTACTTCCTTAGACTCTGCATTTATTTTTGTAATTGTGAACTTTATGTGATCTCAGCCTCAGGTAAGATCTTGTCCAGTCAATTATGATGTTGATGTGAACTGAAATGGAATGAGTCTGATTGCCAGTCCTATGCTTCCAGATGAGGAGCTTTATAATTTGCGTATTTAATATTCAAAAACTAAATAATTACCTAAAAATCTGTTTCGTTATGAATTGGGTTTATGTAGTGAAATACATACATGTTTAGCATTTTTCCATATTTTTTTCTTACGATTATGCATTCCGGAATTCCGCCTAAAAATAGGACATCACATTTGAATTTTAGAACAGAGATTTATTCCATCACATCTTTCAGAAAAACCAAAGGAATTATTTGGATTTAAGTGTACATTCTTGGAAAATTCAAGCATGAGTATAAATTTGACTTAGAATACTTTGTTATTCATATCTTTCTAATAATCTTACAATAGTAAGTTTTACTTTATAGTGAGTTGGTACCAGAACAATTAAATATATATTTCCTTCTTTGAGTCTTTGTTTTTAAACATCTTCATTTGTATCCTTTGATTGAAACCAGAGCATAAATATGTATTGGCAATATACATATTTACAAATATTCTACATACTTCATATTTTACTACGTTCACTTCTACAGTGTAAAAGTATTATTTGTTTTTAAGGGGTGCATGGGTGGCTCAGTCGGTTAAGGGTCCAACTCTTAATTTCAGCTCAGGTCATGATCTCAGGGTCATGAGACCGAGCCCCGCATCATGCTCTGCACTGGGTGTGGAGTCTGCTTAAGATTCTCTCTCTCTCTCTCTCCCTCTCCCTCCACCCCTTTCTTCTCTCTCTCTCTCTCTACCCCACTCTCTAAAAAAATAAAGAATAATAATAAATAAAAATATTATTTGTTTTTAAGTGGAAAACACTCATTCTCAAAGCACAACTAGTTATAATTACTTACCTGTTTTGGGTTATCAAATCAGACTCAAAGAATTGAGGTCTTTAACTTAGGTTGTAAAAAAATATTTTTTGTCTTTTGCAGGATAGATAATCTATGTGTTCTTTCATTTTTCATATTGTGTATCTTTGTTAGTCAAAACACACATTTAAATTGAATTTCACCTAAATTTATTATAATTAGACCTTTTCCATTTTTGGTTTCTGCTAAATACTATAGACAAGACTAGTGGTTTTACAGATTAAAACTGTTGGTGCATTATTATTCCTGTTATCTCTGAATTCCTACTACATGGTTTAAAAAATAAGTAACATGTTGTAAAAATGGAACATCATAAAAATAGTGATTATAGGATTTGAATTTTAAAATCATTTTAGCAAAATAATTTATTTTGATGTGCTATTAATTTGTTTTAATTTGTCTTAACAGCTTCCTCTACTAAGACAACATATATCAGCTACAGCAATCATTCAATCTGAAACAGGGAAATGGTACAATATGAAGACATCTGGTATGTGATCTTAAACAATAAATATGACACCACCAAAACTCACTCCTGGAGATCTCTGTAGACTACAGTCAATCAAATCAATAGTCAATCTTGTAAGGAACACAAAGTAGCCATGAGCCAAAATATCAGTAACAGAGTGAAAAAAAAACCCATTTTATACAGTACAACCAATGAGTGTCAAGCTAAAGTCTTGCTTACTCATAAGCAGTTAAAAAAAATCACAAAAGGAAAACTAATGTTAGCTTGTGAAAAAAAAATGCTGTTGAAATAAACCATGTCTGATGTTATTCTTGTAAGTATTTTTCTGTGATTGTGAGAACTCCCATTCCTGTCCCACCTTGTTCAACTTGTATAAGACAATGAGTCTGTTTCTTGTAATGGCTGACCGGATTGAAGCCCTGGGTTGTGCTAAAAATAAATGCAATGGTTGACGCATGCAATTTTTTATACAAATAATTTATTTCTAATAATAAAGGAATGTTTTGCAAATGTTGAGAGTTGTTTCTCGTTCCAGTTTTAAAGCCAAGGAACACTCTTTCCAGGTGGCACTTCTGCTGTTAACTCCTGATGTAAAAGCCCACGGTAACATGATTTCCTCAAGGATTGTGTCTTTGTACATTCATGTGTGTATGAAGAAGACTGTCTTTTATTCCTCTGTGAAAAAGCATTATTTCTGTAAGATTCTGTGACTATTTCAAAATTGATGTGGTAACTTTTCATAGTAATTGCTTTTTTTATGAAGAATCAAGCAATAGCTTGAGGTAATTGCTTCAAGTATTCTAATTAACAAACGATGAGTTAAATTTTACTATGGAGAATGTAATATGAAAATCACCGTCAGAAGTATATGGAAGGGTCACTGGAATTCCCCATGAGCTAAGTCAAAACTTTTGCACAGTGAAATATTCCAAGGTATGTGCTATTAACCTTTTCTCACCTGGGCCTGGTATCCATTGAAATCAGTGAAGTAATGGGCCTTCCCCAGTACATTCCTCAAAGCCAGGAATTAGCATATTTATTCCCTTGGCATCACTAAAGAAACCACAGTTCAGATAACATGTCAATGCTTTCTTATTTTCCAGATGAAAACATTCGTTGGTTCATAGCACAGGATCATTAAAGAGAGAAAACAGGAAACCTATGTCATGCTAATAAACCATATGCTAGGATGGATAAAAGGAGCCCCTTAAAGGCTTTCAACTCTGTTACCATTTCCATCAGGGGCTCCTCAATTCTATACAATCCCAGACATCCATCAAGTCAATGGGTCTCTACAATCATTTTGTTAGTAATGATGAGTTAGCTTGGATGGCTCACTGCACTCCTTATGGATATGAAGAACTATCCATGCTCCGTAGCTTCAACTCAGATATTGACAGTCACCTTATTTAATAGAGTTGAAGGAGTACGGCTCAAGCTCCTTCACCACGTAGTAACATTCCCTAGATACCTACAGAGACAGAAAGCTACATACAGAAGGAAATGTGTACTTGTTGGCCTTTTGTTGAGTTTCTCCTAATAGTATTGGACAATATTTAAATGAAGGAGGGAGGGCATTATTTTCAAAATTTCAGATAATCTGAGTTACTGATAAATACAATCCTGTAATCAGGATTCTAAACCCACCTCTAGGTGTGCCTTTCTAGATAAAACATACTTTAAAACAAAATAAACTCATAGCTGCACATTTAGTAATATTTTATTGTGCCATGTATCTGAGAATCAATAGCCATACCAAGAAAAGTAATTATAATTTTTTAAGTTGAAAGTTTTCTTTGTATTGGAGATTATTAATGGCTTTAAAATTTTTTTTACTTAATTTTAATTAGTAAATATCCATATGTTTGGTTGAGAAAAATGCTTGAATTTTAAACAAGCCTTGCATTTCATTCGAAGAGCAAAATTCAAGTATGTTTTCATTTACTAATTTAATCAGGGTAAGTGGATGCTACAGGGTGATTATGAGAGCAGAGCCGGCTCTCAGGCCAAAGGTGGGTTATTATTCTTTTTTAAAGGCTTTAGGAAGAAAAATAAACATAATTCATGACATTTCAAAATTGTTCTTCCTATTACAAACTTACCAATGGATTGGTTTTTTTTTCTAAGTACTTTTATAAATAATTGATACTTGTTTGGTGTTCCACAAAATCTTACTTAGCTCATAAGAGAGTTGAATAATAGTTCTTGTAGATTTGCCTATCCCAATCATCCTTTCTAACACTCTCTCGGCGGGCGGGGGGCGGGGGGGAAGACTTTCTTCTTGATGAAAATGATCACCTGTCCCAGGCAGTGGGAAGATAACTCCCACAGCCTATCACAGTCGGAGCTGGAGAATTCTGACCTCTGCTGTGTTTTTTTTTTCCTCAGGGATTTTGCTGAGGGCTCAGGAGGTAGTCATATAGGCTGGGACAATGTAGGGAGGCATGCTGTAAGGAGAAGGATTTAGCATGTGCTAGCAGTGGTCCATAAGTCCTATGCTTTAAAATGAACTGCCTGTGTACTATAGATAAGCAAATGCAAAGTTGCATGGAAAAAAATATAGTATTATACTCTTCAGAATTGACCTTGTGTTTTATTCTGGCCAAGAAACGTCGCATCTAATCTCACCGTGCCAGAGGAAATGCTAAAAATGTAGCCCCAGGTAATATTCAGCAAATATCACTAGTAGACAGTGAGCAATATATTAGTGTGACCTTGGGCCAAATCGGACCTCAATTTAAAAAAAAAAAAAAATTAGCTTACACTAGTTAATATTTAAAGGTGTCTAAATCAATGATGGTTGATCTGTTGCAAACTAATTTTCTTCATAAGAACAACTACTCATAAATTTAAACCTGAAGGAGACCATTATGAACATGAATTGGAACTGAATAGCTAACTTAATTTTTGGAGTTTTTAAGAATTTTATACCAAAAATAATTGGCATTTCAGATGAACAGGGTTTTACTTTTTCAAAATCTCACTAGGAAGAAAAGTTGGTATCGTTTATATTTTCTTCCCCTTTTAACTCTATATTCTCTATTATTTACTGATGACAATGTAGAAAGAATACTAGCAGTTTTCAAAATTTTATTAACCAACACTGATATTTATTCAGTCAGCAAGTGGGAGAAACAGCATTCTCACACCTATTATGCAAACCTACCAATTTTTCTCATTTCATTTATTTAATTTCCTTTAATGTCAGTATTTTCATCCATCTTCTGGAATAAAATTGCTAAAAATAACAATGAAGTTGCATGAAAGGATGAGCAAGAAATAATACCAAATTGTAGAATATGCTAATCATATACAATCATCTTTAGAAATGTTTCTTTTGCTTTTATTACGGTTTCCCTTTAATGAAGATGTGAATAATGAAGAAAAACTTGACCATAACTAGAAGAAAAGATTTCCTTAAGAAGAAGTTGTGTCTGCGAATGTTCAGAAACTTGCTGACTGTCACTGTTGGAAAGTGTCACATTAAAGGCCAGGTAGCAAAAGCGGAACAATAATTGTTTTAAAAATGTATTTTCTGTGACTATTCTATTTCAATTCTTTCCTCTTTAAAACTTTTTGCAGCATAACCTTTAATGACGGTATTACCTTTGGTTGCCGTTATTTTGCATTTAATTTAACGCCTCAATAGGACATTCAGAATATTTTTCTCTTTGTTGAGCTCTTGTATCAGATTTTGATTTACATATCTGCTTCCTGAGTGATAAGGACAGAGAAAAAAACTGACCTATAGAATGTTTTTTTCTACTTGCCTACTGTTTAAGTAGCTTAGGCGAGCTAGCTTTGACAAATAACTTGTTACAGAGTCATTATGGCCAAGTATAGAGTGGGACCTATGAAAAAACAGGAATTGACTATGTTATGGCTTGGATGGGAGACAGGGGTGATGTGGTTATAAAAAAAACAGGAAAGACAAATGACAAATGTAATATTTCAGTTTTTGAAGTAAGTGTAAACTTATTTACCAATAAACTAAGTCCCATTAGGTAAGTTCACTAGAACATAGAATGGCATTTGAGAGCTGATGAAGAGTCTTAAAGTATAATTTCAAAAGTTAAAAATATAACTCTCATACAGAGGTAAAACAAAAAAGTCAAGGATTTATTTGACTCCTTAACTAATGAGGGAACCAGTAAGATGTTAAAATTAGTCCAAAGAGCATTTGAGAAGCTAGTTATATATATTTATATAACTTTTATAAATATTTATATATATATATTTATAAATATTTATATATATATATATAAAGGGGCTTTGCAAGAGTATTTCTGAAGATGACAAATCAAGGATATAGGTCCATATGGACCTATATATTCATATGGATACACACACACACACACACATATATATGGATAAGTCAGAAGGCTAGATCTAAAACTAGTTTAGTGTCTTATAGTGCAATAAACTATAAACATTTAGGTTTTCTATTTCACTGGACAGATGCTATTTGAATTTACACAACAAAAATCAACAAGTGAACACCTGTACCTCAGAGGTATGAAGTAACCACACTGCTAGAAATTCAGTGCTGCACTGAAAGAATGAACATCCTTTGCCTATTTCCAAGTTTTGGATTATTTTTCTGATGAGTGGTATTTCATTGTTTTACTTCCCCTCATTTCAAGCATTAGCAGTATTTAAATTATAAAGATCACACACACACACACACACACACACAGACCCCTAAAATTGTATAATAATAAAATTAATAGTAATGGAAGGGCTCCAGGATGACGCTGTGTTTTAATTATTCTTTCCTATTGTTACTCTTTACTCTGTCTTAAGAGAGTAATTCAGAGGCTGGATTGAATAAAATGATATGGAGGATAAATGTGAATAAATGTGTGACTGCCTTCAGCTCACAGTTCCCTCTCTGACAGTTCCCCAAGTCATCTGTGACTGTGGCTTCTTCCTTTCGCCCCCAGGCACTGTCATCTCTAGTCCGTATTTTTTCTCCCTTTCTGTAGTATATAACCCTAAAAGAGGAAATGGGCTTTGCAAGAGTATTTCTGAAGATGACAAATCAAGGATAATCGACCATATCTCCATGCTTACCTCCTATGTTATTGGCTAATAAGCCTGGCCTATCCCAACAAAGCCTCTTTGAGGATCCATGTGCATCTTCCAGTCAGGAGAAGCAAGAATGAAGTCTTCTCAGTCAAAGGGTGGGAGTGCAGAGGGGACAGGTGTGATGAGCAGAGCTCTGCTTTTCCAAAAATAGCCTAGAATGTAAGAACCCCAGTCTATGGCTCACTTCTCTCTGGCACTCTAGGCTCTGCAGGGCAGGTTAATGGTGGGTTTAAGGCCATAGCACTCTCTCCATATGGAACCCATTTTCTGAGAGCAATACTAAAAGCATCAGAGCTCAGTGGTCCCTTTGATGGATCTTTACTCATTTCCTGGAAGAAGGAAGAAGAGGCAGGCTGTAGGAGGCAAAATTATGAACTAGATGAAATGTGGTTTATGGACTTTTCTCTTTTTCAGGATTTTTTTCCTCATAATGTTCTTTGAACTTCTTTATACCTCTTGAAAATGTCACTAGCTGAACAATATCCTCAGTATACATGCTAGGTACTCAGAGATCCACTTTTCTCACTTTCCATTTTTGGACTCACTGATATTTTGCTGTGCTCTAATGCCTCAATCCCAAATTACTTTTCTATGTTGAAGTTTTTCCCACCCCCCCCAAACACACCAATATCAAAGAGGCATATTGATGGTCCCTAGGGAAGCTACTGCAGCTGGATTTTAAGGAATAACCATATAATTAAGATCATTTAGTCATTCATTTTACTTAGAAACTATTTATGGAGGACCTGCTATGTAGTAGATGTTGTAGGGGCTGAGAACAGAACAGTGAACCAAAAAAATCCCCCCCAAAACAAAAAACAAAACAAAAACACCCAAACTCTGACCCTTATGGCATTTATATTTCTGTGGGAGAGGTAAGTAGTAAACAATATAAATATAAGGTAAATATATACATATAGGATGAGTTAGAAAGTAATAAATGTTGAAAAGCCAATTAAATCCAAGAAAGTGGATAGGAAATAGGTCAGAAAGTAGCCTTTGTAGAGTGTGGGGTTGAAATTTAGGGCAAGTGGTTAGGGATGGTGATATTGATGAAAGGCCTGAAGAAAGGGAGGGATGGATGTATGTCGTGTCCTGGGGAAGAGAACTCTGGGCAGAGGGAACAAGGAGGTAGATCCTGAGGCAGGAGCATGTCTAGACCAGGGCAAGGTGAAGGATGTAGGGTGGGGTGCACTGCATCTTTCAGGGGCCTTGTAGGTCACTGAAGAAACTGTAACTTCTACGCTGAGTGAAAGGAGAACGTAAGGGAGTTTTAAGCAAAGGAGCAACATAATGGGTCCTAATTTTAATTGAGTCGATGGCAGAAGCATAGACACCAGTTAGAAGACTCTTGGATGATCCAGAATAGAGATGCTCATGGATTGGGTGGAGCAGAGTAGTAGAGGTGGTGAACAGTGCTTAAACTCTATGTAGATTTTGACAGAGAGCTTATGAATTTGCTGATGGTTTAGACGTGCACCCAGGGAGAAAGGTCAATCCAGGGCTTCTGACCTGAGTAACTGGAAAGGTAGTGCTGCTATTTACTGAGATGAGGGAGACTGAGAAGAATGAGTTGAGGGAAATATCATGTCCAATAGCTCTTCCCACTCAGACTCCTCAATTTGCATTTTTAAAGATGCATGGGTCATTAATTAGAACAACTCTAGAAATCCTGGGATAAATGTGAAGACAAGAACTACTATGAGAATGAGCGTTTTTTCCCCTCCGAGATGTTTTCAGCAGGGTCTCAGATCCTCTCCTGACATCACCAAACTCTCTTCTCTCAACTCCCTCTCCCAGACTAAATCCAGAGCTGAGTCTTTTCTTCTTCCTAGCTTCTCTCTATAGCACTTTTATATCCCAGGTCTTTTGTGGTTATTTTCAAGTTTGTTTGATTAGTGTTGTAGTTGGTTTTGATATTGTGTTGTTTTCCCCAAGGAATGGACTATAAGCCTTTGGGTCAGCTTCAAAACCCCTTTCTGTTTTCTTGGCTTCTGGGTATTTAAAAGTGAATGTTGCTCCTCAGAATCTACCACAGGAAAATTATCCTTTACACCCAATCTTTGATCCCAATCAAGACTCTTTCTTCGTCCAGGAAGGTCAACCGCCTTCTCGAGAAACATAACTGTCTGGAGCATAGAGGAAGGAAATCAGGGGAGAGTGGCTGAAATCATGAACAGGAAGGGCTGCAGGAGACTACCTTAGTCATGTTGTCTTATAGTATACAAACTCCCTCTCTCTCAGGGCTTGCCTTCTATTTTCACTCATTATTTCATTCATTCATTCATCCATTCTTTCAATGAGAACATTGTGAAAAGTCATATATTCTTGTGTAGAGATGCAAAACCTTACTAGCTGGGAGGGATGGTAAGATGCCTCATAATGACAAATAGTTATAATCATTGTTACTATACTAGGTAAGATTATGAGGCTCCTATTTTATGTCCGACAGCTTGCTAAGTGCTATATTGGAGTAAATCCTGCAACAGCCTTGTGGGATGGCTATTATTATTACTCCCGTTTAAAGATGACAAAATGGAGACAAAGGCTTATTAGCTCACTTGCTGGAGATTAAAGAGCACAAAGGTGCAGAGCTTGCATGGAGCTGCGGTATCAGAGACAGCTGAGAGTCAGGACACAACACTGTAGGGAGCAGCTGGGATAATCAAGCCCAAGTCTATGAAAGAAGTTCCTATAGTCCTCTGATTTGATTTCTGATATCAATATGCTGTGCATGACCACCTGTTCTAGGAGAGCTACTCAACCTTCTTAGCTTTGGGAAATATATTTAGAGGGAGGGATATTCTTTGGATAAACTCAAGTTAATGCCAACATTTTTAAATTTGATTACGACTTCTCATTTTTATTGAGTTGCTTCTAATGTGCAGTTTCTAAAGTTATCCACGCACATCACAAGACCAGCTATGGATTGTAAGCCTCTTTCTTCATGGTTCATGATTGATCTCATTTAAAAATTTTCAAACATTATGAAAGAAATCAGAAAAAAGAAATGACAAGACTACTTGAGGGACTTATTTACGACTTAGGGTTAAGTTCAGATGTCAACCTAGTTTTACAGTTTGCTATATTTAAAGTAATCTTATTCAGAAGTCCATTCAAATCATTTGCAAATGTGTTCTTATTATATTCTCAGGACGGCAAGCTGCGATTGTTTCCTTCTTGCAGACGTAGTTTCTTAGGTAACTGCTGCGTGATCTCCTTCATAGGATATAGACATTATCATAATGTCTTCCAGCTAGAAAGATCAGGCTGATGATTGTTAAAAGTTCAGTGTCAAATCATCCACCAGTAATTGAGCCAAGAATAAAACCTTACAATCCACGATGGGATTTAATACCTCCTCTCGTAGACCACACCCAGCCGGCTCTCATCATTCTGTCTTCAACACAGTTGTTACCTAATAGCTATGTCCTGGGCCCACAACCTTAGTGTTGTTAGCAGAAGGTGTCTAGATTCTTGAAGTCTTTTTGAGTGGAAACTCATAACAAAGCAAAAAGACAAGGACCTTGCTGCTTCCTTCTGGCTGGTGCAGATCTTCCAGGTCCAAAGGGAGGGTGTTTGCATTCTCCGCTGACAATCACCCTTTCCAGTGCTGTACTGGATTCAGTCATCAATTTGGGGAAGAGGTTTTCTAGGTGTTTTCAAGTTGTAACAGTCTGAGTCCATCCAGTCCCCTCACACTACTTTCCCTCTCTCCAACACGTATGAAGATTTTTCAGAAGCAAAAACTAGACCGGTTTGAGTTATGTAAAATGAAAATTTCAAATTCAAAAACCATTATAGCTATTTATGCATTGTAGCTGGGTTTTGAGAACATGTGTCTTCTATCAGCAGGGATCTGCGATGTGAAATAGATCTGTACTGGATCCCTGGGGCTGCTGGACGAGCACAATAGTCCGTAATGGCCCTATGGAGTAGGCCAGTGAACCAGAACACCGAGGGGTTTATGTGATAGGCCTTAACCATTATGAAGAAGCTGTAACAGCCTATTGTTGCAAAAACGTCACTTTTCGGAGTGTACCTAAATACCAATTTACACAGTAGGGATTTTTAACTAACAGCAACAGCTGTCCCCCATTGAGGGGGCTTTTTTTTTTTTTTTTTTTACTAGTAACCAATAAGAAAAGAATCTGGCTGCTTCAACATATTTAATTTCTAAGTATATTGAGTGCATAATAGTCAAATATAATGACCATATTTATGGGTCTCATTCTGCCTACAGAATATAAAAGTGGCATATTTAATATGAATAATAAAGAGAAAATGTCTTCTTAGTATATTCCTTACTGCTGTAAGCTTTAGAAATTCACAAGTGTGTTACAATATATTTTAACTTAATTTTCACCATTAATACATACGAATGATGCCTTCTTTCAATCATTCTATGTTCTGAGGTTAGCATTAAAATCCAGGAGGAAATGACTCATGCTGAATTAAGCTAAATCAATATTTAAAACCACTTGGAACATGCAAGAATGACAAAATTCAACCCTAGCGTGGAACTGAAATATTTAGTGGAAGTATTTTGTTGAGAGGCTGTGCACAGGTCACTAGCATTCCTACATGCTGAAAAAAATTTTTTCTTGAACTGTTAATGGCTGGATAAAATCCATTTATTATTGCAGAGATTACTCATACTTCTTTTTAGTGAAAAATTTAGCAGTAAATATTCACAGTATGTTCTAAAATGGTATGATGTTTAAGGCTGGATTTAAGTATGGTATAGTTTGGGGTGCTTGGGTGGCTCAGTCGGTTAAGCGTCTGCCTTCGGCTCAGGTCATGATCCCGGGGTCCTGGGATCGAGCCCCTTGTCAGGCTCCCTGCTCGGTGGGAGTCTGCCTCTCCCTCTCCTCCCCACTTATGCTCTCTCTTGCTATCTCTGTCACTACCTGTCTCTCTCTCAAATAAATAAATAAAATCTTTAAAAAAAAATATGGTATAGTTGGAGTACAGTATAGTTCTTTGACTGATGAAGCTGGCTGGCATCATATACTGAAGCATAAAAATATGAGTAAAAGAAGAGTATACACTGAATATCAGTAAATGGTGAGGATTTTCTAAATGAAAATATATAAAACTATATAACTATACGCGGGTGTGTCATTTCACAGTATAGGCAAGAAGCAGCAAGGAGCTCCGTTCCCATGTTTCCACCACACACATACCTTATCATTTCACCATGCTAAGCACCATCAAAGTACTATTTCAGAACTAGGCCTTTTAAAATCAATAAATCTGTAAGTCTAAAATTAGCTCACAATGAAAGTTTTTAAAAATCCATAAATCTGCCTCCCTTCTCTTCTTTGATTAGTACCCACTGGCTCCAGAAGTTTCCTTTGAAGGGAAAGTAGGGCACCGATATTTCAGAAACCCATTAAAATGAAAACATTTTATGGATGGCTTTAATCGGGTGTTTCTCCAAGAGTGGGCAGAACACCACTGCATCAGGGTCAACAGGGAGGTGGTTTAAAATGTAGATTAAGAATTTCAGGGTATGGGGCTTGAGAATCTGCATTTTTAATGCATACCTCTGAGCGTCTGGTGCTCGATAAGTTTGAGAACCACTGGACTGGATGAGTTGGAGGAACTCTACCCTATAAATGGTCCATGATACAAAATGCATTTTAAGTATAGTTTTCATTGTCAAATTTTACTATTTTTTAGCCCAACTTCTGTAAGTTCTTTGTACTACACTATGATCACTTATAAGTGTACAAAAGTTTTAACTGACTGAAATTATAGTAGACTTTTTTAATGGCCATGACCATTTATAGTTCCTATATGATATGAAGACTCTATCTTAGCTTTTTCCTTGATCTAAACGAAAAGTCTTTACCATACAGTAGTGATTTACTTTTTTCTATTTAATAAATTCTAGGAACATCTACTTCTCAGGCTGGCAAGTTAGAGAAGACTTTTCACCTAACCTTACTCTACAGCCCCTCCCACTCCCAATCAGTAGAATTACATTTAAACACTCACATGAATAATAGGGGTCATCCTCCCACCAATAGGTTGGTCTTGTATCCCAAACAAGGAGTAAAAATTAAATATAGTTTATCATGTTGTGGGTTCCTAGGGAGTAAATATGGCATGCCAAATCTGTTCAAGTCTAACTATTGGCTATAAGAGTGATATATAGTGAGTCCACTTTATGGGAATAACAAATTATTCTTTAAGAATTCTAAAAATGTAGGGACACCTGGGTGGCTCAGTTGTTAAGCATCTGCCTTCAGCTCAGGTCATGATCCCAGGGTCCTGGGATTGAGCCCTGCATCGGGCTCCCTGCTTAGCGGGAAGCCTGCTTCTCCCTCTCCCACTCCCCCTGCTTGTGTTCCTGTTCTTGCTATCTCTCTCTCTCTGTCAAACAGATAAATAAATTTAAAAAAAAATCTTAAAAAATTTTAAAAAATAAATTTAAAAAGATAAAAATTCTCAAAATGTTGACCTGTGTGCAAATCTAGGTTTAATATATCATCTCTCTTCTTTGTCCACATTATTGCCTCATGTTACCAAACTTTTTTTTCAATTATATATGGAATGCATTTTTGCACAAATAAAAAAACCCATATGTACTCATGCTGTGTTTTTTCCAGCACCTTGCCTCTCTGTGACACAGGATAAAAGTTATTTAGACAACAGAAACTCTCTCTATTGAGAATTCAGACCTCAGTAAACCCTCTTGAGGAGGGACCTCTTTTGCAGTTGAACAGTTGGGTAATGGTGTGTGGTTTGGCATTCCACTGTCTTTCTTTTCTCAAAAACACCAATGGTTACTTTTTCATTTGGGTGATTATAATGCATAACTCACTCTTTGGAGGCAATGGAATCTCATTCAGCATTAAAATAAGCATGATGTTCAGAATATGAGAGGAAGAATTTCACATCCTATATTAAAGGTATACAAATATACAAATCTATAGGTTTATATTTGGGGCCATATAGAGAGATCGTGACATACAAGTATAATCAGGTGAACATGAATTGAAATCATTATACTGTAGGGAATTTTGAAAAAAGAAAAAAAAATAACCAAGTGTGTTAAGTTAGAAGAGCAGACTTGTAAGTAAAAAGCAGGAAGACTGACCTCATATACAGACTGTCCTTAGAAAAAGGAGTGAATCTGGTTAAGTTACCAAGGCAGATTTAAACTGCCTTACTGCATGTAACAAAATTGCAGATGGAAGCTATATGACCATCCCTAAGAAATTATGTACAGAAGTTTCTTGTTTTATAACATAAAGTGTGACTAGATGACCCCTTAGATTATTCCAGCAATTACAAGCTGAATATCTATAAAGTGCCAATCACCCTGACAAAGGCTACAAAGAACACAGAGGAAGAAAGACTTCTATGTTCTCAATGCTGATGGGTGTTAGGGGAATTGCTCAAAAATCCTATGAGGTTTCAAAGAGGAGAAATATTTCAGCTCTAAAAATCTCTGATTTGGGTGTGCCTTTTGAGATTCTTCAAGCAGTTATCGATGTGACATCGAGTAAGATAGAACAAGGATTAAAATTTGTTAACTCTAAATAATCTGGAACCAAATAATCTGAGACATCAGAGAAGTCCCCTCTTTTCTAACAAGTGATTCTGACCACAGAGACTGGTATGGTGAGTACGCAAGATCGGTAGGTGTTTCTGAAGAACAACTAAACAACTAATCATATATCAACCTGAAGTGGGTCCCCTTCAGGTGTGCATGTGCGTCATTCACCAATAAGTAAAAATAAACACTGTAAAAATGCCAATACGAGTACATTAGAACTTATCAGAAGGTCTCATTGGTTTGTATTTTAAAAGCAAACCGTATCAGTTACCTTAAGTAGTTTTCTGACACTCAGCCTAGTGTAAGTTTCAGATTTCTGGAAAGGGTCACCTTCAAATGATTTGCTATCTTTTGTTTTGTTTTCTTTTCTTCTCTTTTCATTATTTTTAAGTCCATCTCCCATTTCTGAACAAAGCATGATGAAATGTTTTTGAATGCTGTCATGTGACTTTTAGTAGATGGGTAGCACTGATCCATGGCAACCCAGGAAAGAGGGAGCTAGAAGAAGCCCTACCCTAATTCCACTCTTCTTCTGCCCTAAATCGCCTGTGGATGCCGCCTACTGGCTGAACCCAAGGGAGCTTCTCAATAGCTTCCATGTGGGTTAGTCTACAAGCCACGGAACAGAGTGTATATAGTTAGAAAGTGTTTCTAGAGAGGCAAATGGAATAAATTAGAGGCAAATGGAATAAGTCAGGCACACATGCCCAGTAATACAAGGCTCTCTTCTGTGTATTGGGGGTACAATGATAAAGGGAACAGCTTCTGCCTTCCAGCGACTCAGACAAGTGAATCGTTAACTCCAGAGTGGTGGGGTGGGCATTATATTAGAAGCAAGCATAAGGAACTCTGGATACAAATAGGAGGTACCTAACCTACAGTTTCTTCTTCCTCCTACAGACTATTAGTATTTGTATTTAACCACACTTGTCATAAAGAGAGCACAGCATAAAGATGAAATGCATCGCATAGCAGAATTTTTAAGTACCATCTATGCCTTTACAAAGTTCCAAATCTGGGGAGATTTTTCTGAATAGAGCTGATTATTTATACAAAAGAAAAATATAAGTTAAAGTTCTTATAAGTTGATATTTAATATCTCATGCCTATATCTACTTTTAAAAAAAAAACAACAGCATAAAATGAGGGAGGAAGAAAAATGTTTTGTTATTCCATGAGTCAAGTATAGGTTATGATGAATTTGCCAGAAAGAAAGTTCCATTCTCTTTCAGGATGGGAGATGACAAGACATATATTTCATATAGCAGAATTTTGCTTTTGTTTTTATTTCTAGATCTTAGACCCCTGACCCCAGAAACACAAAGGCTCTGGATTCTGTGAGACCACAAAACAATCATTTAGCCTTTGGGCCTTGACTGCTTTATCTGTAAAATGGAAGTAATAAGACTTTCTATTTCCTTCAGAAGACCTCAATTTTGATAACTAATAAGAAACTAATAAAACGTTTTGAGCTCCTTGGAGATCAGCCACTAGCTGGGATAAAGTGGGTTATTATAACAGCACTTCTTGAGCTCTTGGTACTTATAGCAACCAAACCCAAAATATATCACATCCTGTTGAAACTGCCCTTGGATAGGAAGAGTGCAATTATCCAAGGTTAAAATTGATTGCAGAGTGTCTGTGAACATCTGGACTTTTATAAAGTATGTGTTTGAAGCCCTGAGATATGTGGACTATTTACAAAAGTGCTCTCACAGAAGAGGTAAGCATAATACACTCTTCCTGGCCCTACAGCTTTTGAATGTGTGGTAGGGTCAGAAAGCTAACATCCTTTTTCCCTTGCAGTGTCAGCCACCAGCAATGCTGTCATGTTGAAGTGAGAGCATGAAGGTGGAATTTTCTCTTCTGAGGGTGTGTGTTGGGGGGGGGATCATGAATGTCACCTAAGTGAAATAGAAGCAGCCAATGAGAAACAACACAGGTTATGCCAGGCAACTGCATTGCAAACTCAACTCTGCCAGTATGTGTGATATTAAATAAATCTCAGGTCCCTCATTTATGAAAAGAGAGAGACCCACTGAATCAGACCGTCTAGAAGTGAGGCTCAGGCTGCTGTGTTTTGAGAAAGCCCCACAGGGGACTGATGAGCAGCCCACTTTCAAATGAGCTCTACCGGAGCCACTGATCACCAAGTTCTCAAAGTTAATTCTTTCTCTGTTTAGAAAACCGTCTTAGGCAACCTCGTATCTTTCTCCACAACGTCTTAAGACCTCCAATTCAACCTCAACTCCTCCATGCCATGGAAGGAAGTTTGGTTGTGTAGACCTATCACTGGCCCAGCAACCACCATTTCAGGCTCTACCTCTCCCATAGGTGTGGAAAAAATGGCGATGTCATGGGGGACGGTTCTGTTTTCTCATCTCTTCCGGGCACAGTAAAACAGGAGTGGTTGACTTGCTTCTGTCTTAGCCAGTATTCCTGAGTCTAAAATATGGCTCAGGAAATGAGTCATAGGATCACCAAGGGAGAGTAGAGTTTATAAAAAATGGCAACACAGAAGAGAGAATAAAAAACAGAAGCAGTATTTGGGTCCTGTTCTCAGGGTTTTGGATCATTTTAAAGGCTATTCAAAGATTATTTTAAAGGCTGCATTTGGTTAGGAGACTCAGAAATGCTGGCTCTTGCCCTCAGCCACAACTGCTCCAATAAGAGTTCCCTGGGAACACACACACACACACACACACACACACCCACACACACACACTACAGAACTACAGAGCTGGCAAAGGAGCCAAGACAACTTATGTTTACCAGCTGGACTTTGGACCCTAAATTCCAAAGCAAGACCTGAAGCAACTGTTCTCAAAGTACCCTCGGACTAGCATCATAAGAATCATCTGGAAACCTATTAGAAATGCAAATTCTCAGACCCCCACCCAAACCTATCAAGTCTCACATTCTAGAATGGGGCCATTCCTTCTGTAGTTTAACAAGCCCTCCAGGTGATTCTGCTGTGCTGCTCAAGTTTAAGAACCATTGACTTAAAGGAACTACGAAAATGACTGGCCACTGGGTCTTCCCTCCCTGCTTTCTCCAAAGTCTATCCCACGTCTTTGTTTTTTTTAAATTCCGAATGGAGGAAGAGGCAGATCCAAAGTTAGAGGATCAGGAATAGGAGAGTAAGAGAAAGCATTCACTGCCCTCAGAGGGCTATTGGTTTGGGCTGCCTGCCCCAAAGACCAGGAAGTCTTCCCAAAACTCAGTGATAGCTGTTGGATTGACAAAAAAAGTGCTTGGGTTGGAGACAGTGGGGGAGTCCCTGATAACCTAAATGGCAGACTCACCATCGGGCTCAGTGCAATAGCCTTTTTGAAAAAAACTTTTATTTTCTTTACATTTATTTTACTCTCTAATGTTGTTTGCACTTATAACGATACATGAATGAAACACCATAATCCTTAAGAGTGTAGGGCTTCTAAATATCTTAATCTTGTCCTAGAATAGAGGTGAGAAGGAAGAAAAGAGAGAGACGGCCCTCAGGGCGATTGTGAGGTCTAGCCAGCAAATGTTCTCCCTTTGGGGCATCAGGCATCTATTGCCTCCTTACCATTCGAGTTCTGTAGATATTTACACCCATTATCTTCGCGCTCCACATTCACTGGCCAGTGCTTTAATCTGTACTCTCCACCCTGAGTAACGCTTGACTTCACCGGGTAGGAAGGGTCAGACTCCCAACGGGTTTCTTCAGCCGCGGGAAGTGAGCGGTCTTCAGAGAAGGTCTCGGGCTCCCCCTAGCGGTGCGCACCTCTCACGTACTCAGGACGGCGATTTTCACAGGCAGCTAGCACCTCTCGGCAGTCCTGCGCTGGAAAGAAAAGCGAAGTCGAGCCCGCGCTGGTAAATTGCTCAAAGTAATATAACTTGTGACATTTGCCAAGCCAATGCTATTTCCAAGCCATAGCCACAGGTGGCTATTCAATTTTAAATGAATTAAAGTTTCAAAATTCAGTTCCTCAGTTGCACTGGCCACATTTCAAGCGCTCGGTAACCAGCGTGTGGCCCGGGGCTGCAATACCACACGGCGCAGGCGTAGAACACCGTCCGGAAGCCGCAGGTTGCGGAGCGAGAGCTGCGGCAGAGGTTGGCGATAATCTAGCCTTAGCAAGACTAAGCCCCACAGCAGGGAAGCCACACGGCCGCGCACAGAGGCCAACTCGTGTACTCAGGCCCAGAGCGAAGGCTCCTGGCTTGAAGGGCCATTAGAGGGGAGAAGGTATCCTGCATCGTGGGCCGAAGGTGTTGCGGGGACACGGCGTTATGATCACAGCAGCCTCCGTGATGAACTGCTTCTCTGTGCTGCACGGTTCTGCCTTTTCATCACCCAGCAGAGTCTCTGACTCTTTGCTCCCTCGCCCTACGTGCTACGCGACTCTTCTTCGTAGTTCCTTCCTTTCCTTTGTAATCCAAGACCCTGCTCACAGGCAAACTCAAGCAAACATGAGTGGGTAGTAACAGCCTTAAATTCCCTTCTCCCTCGAGCTTATTGTACTTACTACACCGTCTCTCTCTTTTCCTGGCCATTGTATGCATGGATTCGCTTTGGAAAAGGCCGCCATTTGCCCACTAGCCGTGGAAGGTCAGCAGATCTTCCAAGTTTCTGCCCAGCCCTTCCCTCAGACGAGCGCCGCGCGTAGGACAGGAGACCGAGTAGGGAGTTCATTTTATAAGTCGAATGGTAAGTGAAAATCATTTAACAAATACCAGTAGCTTCCGTGGCAGCCCCCCCCCCCCACACCCCACCCCCGCTTTGCTTATTTGGCTTATTTGGCTTATTTATGAGCTCCGCCAGTCCAGTTCAATTTAAGTGATCTGCTCCTGGAATAAGACGATTGCAGAGCATTATGCAGTGTTGTATTTCTGAATTTATTTATCAGCAGCTCTGTTGCTGAAAAGGTTGAAGGGCTGCATTCCCTGTAAATATTAACTGTTTTGGGAAAAATGAGTGTATAATCGTATAAGGAGTGGTTATAAAATTATAAAACTGAATTCCCAACTCACACATCCAATCAAGCTCATTAACTTAGAGTTACGTCTTGTAAATCCACCTGCATTCACCATGTCAGATTTATGTTCCTTGCCATTCATACAGAGTACAATATAACAGGAATATGTCAGAGAAAAATTGAAATGTTTCGATCATTTACAAAACAGTAATCGGCTACAGTTTTTAGATATAATAAACAAAATACAACAACAATTACTTCAACAAGTTAGGGTCTAATTCTGTACATAAACACTGAGTAAAGGCAGGCGCAAACATAGTAAGTGTCCTCCAAATTGTACTAATTGGGAGACAAGGTAATCAAACCTGGGAGAAAATCTGAATTATAGGCTACTTTAAGAACGCAGTCTTGTTACCCTCAGAGAAACAGTCAGAATGATGACAAAACTAACGACTCCCAAGAGAGTTCCGGGTACTGGCTGGCCTCGCTTTATCAGCAGATTTTACTGCAAAATGAGTAGAGGAGTGTTTAATTGGTTAGGAGGCAGAGGGCTAACCCAGATGACCGTTTGGGATTTTTCCAGATCCCAAAATATGATTCCAGGGTCCACAAGTAGCAGTGATTATATATAATGAATTAATGTGATGAAGTAGTTAAATATTGCTCTTTCAAACAGGTTAGCCATATTTTCTATAATGTCCTTTATGTTTTGCTTTTTGAAAGAGAGCGAATACAAAGAGATACAAAAAGACCAGATGAGATTATAACATTTCACATTCATGGAATCTGAATGAATCCCATTCTGCTCTGACGGATGTCTTCAGGCTGCACACTCGAGGGAGAAGACGTGGTTGAGGCCCCGGCTCTGTCTCAAGGGACTATTTTACAACATCTTTGACCTCGAGTGAGGAGCTGCAAACCTCTCCTCTCTGAGGGTCTTTCCTTCTCCAACCTCTGTTGTTAACGTGCATGGATGCAGTTTCCTTGCAATCTATGCATGTGTGGCATTAATCCAAAGGAATGTAGGGATTAGAGTCCATTTCTTACTGAACTGAGTTGCTATTTCTTCAAACCTAAGGGACAGCAAAGTTCTTGGTTTTGCTTTCTATCACTGAAGTGACTAAAAATTTTTCTGGTAATGATTACTTTTTTTTTTTTTTTTTTTTGAGAGAGTGAGACAGAGAGAGAGCAGGAGCTGAGCTGAGGCGGGGGTGCAGAGGGAGAGGGAGAGAGAGACTCTAGAGCAGGCTCCAGGCCCAGCGAGGAGCCTGATGCAGGGCTTGATCCCACAACCCTGAGATCATGACCTGAGCTGAAGTCAAGAGTTGGACGCCCAACTGACTGAGCCACCCAGGCACCCCTGGTAATGATTACTTTTATTTTATTTATTTTTTTTTAAAAGATTTTATTTATTTATTTGGCAGAGAGAGACACAAGAGAGGGAACACAAGCAGGGGGAGTGGGAGAGGAAGAAGCAGGCTTCCCGCGGAGCAGGGAGCCCGATGTGGGGCTCGATCCCAGGACCCTGGGATCATGACCTGAGCCGAAGGCAGACGCTTAACGACTGAGCCACCCAGGCGCCCCAATGATTACTTTTATATCTAATCTGAAATCTTTTAATTTTATACCTCAAGAAAACAACACACAAAAATTCTGTAATATTCTCAATTCCAATTGCCCTGCTGTTGACATGCTGAGGTATTTTGTGGCAAGAGTAAGATGGGAAGCCAAAGACCGTTCAGCGGGCAGGCTGGTAAAGGTGGAATGCTTGTATGTGTGCGTTTCCTGCAAAAATCTTAATGACAGGTGGTCTGGTGGAACTTGTTATACTTGCATAATGTTAAGTTCCTTTGACACTAGTGGGAGGGAGAGTTCTTGTGTTGCCCAGTATCGTGCGAGTGCTTATAAACAGAAGCCAGAAAGCGGAAAAGCAGCATTTTGACTAATTTCTAGATTCAACGGACTTCTCTGGAGCTTCCAGACCTTAATTTTTTCTTCTTTTTTTCCATGTAATAAAACAGGGAAGGAGTAGAAATGATACTGTAAACATTAAGATTGGAAAAGTTATATATTCAGTGGATATCCTGAAAGGCAGGTGACCATTTTCATTTTGAGGAAAATGAAACAGAAGGTAGAGAAAATAAATTCATTTTAGATAACAATTGAAAGCATACCTGCTGTCTATCAAGCATTCTGCTTTCATGTGTCACTCAATTGCCAGATTTTGGAGAAGAATGGATCCAGTTCATAAAGGGGCTGTCTTCTCCATTTCAGTTGTTGGTCTGAAGACAAACTAGTCAGTCCAGTCATCAGTCAAAAAATGCAGTTAGTGTATATATATTTAGATTCAGAATACAGTCCTCAAAATGCAGAGCAGTATTTCTAGTGATTTTATGACTTTTTATCTGGCATTCATCAATCCAGGACACTTTAGTGCATCTTGTTAACATGGCTGCAAAACTATGGAACCCTCACTAAATAACAATGTCTGGTGACCAACAGTATAACTTTTTTAATTCAGAAGGTTCCCAAAAGCTTTAACCTCAAAATGGTGGTCTCTTCATGATAGATACTTTGTTTCACTAGTTTCTCTTCTCCAATGGGCTTGTCAACTTTATAGCACTCTGACCCACACCTGGTCAAGGTTTATGTTCAACTGTATCACTGAACGAAGTAGGCCAGACTGAAATATGGGGAAGAAAAAAAAGAATAGCAACATGACTTTGGGGATGAACAAATACCCTATTGATATTCAGCTACAGCTTCTGAAAATGCTCACAGGATGTTTGGAAATTGCATTTCTAAATGTTATGGGCTTCGGGTCTTTCAACCATGTAATGAATATATATTTTTTCTCCATTTATTTATTATTGGTAGAAATGGAGTGATGGACTTTTCCACTGATGCCCTGTCCATGTTTATTTTTCCATTGCTCCGGTCAGCATTGTTATCTGACAATGCAAAACAAGTTACGTCTGAGTTGATACACAGACGCAATCCTCCTTTCAGAGAATTTTCATCTGTCACCAACATCTCCCCTAAAATGCAGAACAGGGAATGATAGAATGATTGGTTTTACCTACCTTTTGGTATATTTTTTCTTTGGATGGTAGCCCCAGAGAACACAATTTTCAAAATAAAATAACAAAACTGTGATTATTTCAAATGGCGGGGTCTAATGGAGGATTATAAATTATTGCCTAAAGTGCCAAATACTTCGGACCAGTAGCTTGAAATTGTGTTCTGGAGATTGTTTGGAATGATCGCTTCTCAGAATCTCTCTCTTCGTTTAAGAAAATGAACTTTTCTTGAAAATGGCAAATGACCAAAAAGAGAAACAAACAAACAAAACACTGCACAAAATAGCAAGGTTAAAATAAATTCAAGGAAAATGGGCTATATATTTCTCTTCACATTAGTGGCACTTAACAAGAGTACTTGTCAAAGGCATGCACCTTTGTTTTCTAAAAAGGAAAAAAAATTGTTAAAGCCTATTTTTGCTTTACTTTTCAAATGACACAATTCAAACATAATTGCATACATTTGATAAATTTAAAATATCGTGAATGCCTAACTAAAGGCTCATTATAACACGGAGTACTTAAAGATCATGAAGGAGCTCTGTACAACAGACACTAACAAATTTGAGATTCAGCTACTTAAATATGATGAACTCACTAAATAAGACACCTGTTTCTTGGGCTTGGGTTGAACTGAGCAATGGCAGCAGGAGACCAGGTCAAGGACGAACAAAATAACTCGAATATTTTGGTTAAAACTCTTCTTTGGCTATACTTAAATCAGAAAAAATAACAATATTTTCAAACCTAAAGGAGAATATTGCTATGCAAAATCATCTTAATGTTAAAATGCAGCAGTGGGTTACCTGACCATCTTTCCTCATAAGTGGGTTTCTAAATTAAAGAAGAAGCCTAAAATATTGAAGGCAGTTCTGTCTCCATAACCTACAAAATCTAACCTAATGATGTTGACCACATGCATCAATTTCTTTCCTATTGGTCTACGACAGAGGAAAACATGTAGGGAGATTGATGTGATTGTTTTAAGACTACATTATCTGCTTTCAGTGGAAATATTTTGGCAATCTGAATGAACATTAAATTACAGCCTCCACTGATGTCTCAACTTCCCTGCCCCCTGCCAAAATAAAACATCTTGGAACCATCAGTGATGCCAACACTGTCAATATTGACTGTGTCAAAACAGAGGGCTGCCCAATTTCCCAGCCATCTCTGAGCTCTGGATGCAGCCAATCTAGATGGGGCAGGCATAAAAAAAAAATTCTTGGATCAAAAGTACCTGAATTCATGAATTGGATTATTGTGAATTCAGTAGATTCTGCTTTCCTTAGCTAGTGAAAGGCAAAACATTACATTGATTTTTGGGGAACAGTAATAGGATTCTTTTAGCTATCGGTGGAGAAACGGCTGTGAAAACTATGAATGAATGATTGTAGGACATAGGTTATGTGTTGGTTAGCATATCACTAAGATCAAAAAGCTAAAGAGTTGAATAATTTACAAAGAAATTTTAAAATTGATTGATGGTCACATATATGTCTACTTTCTGGGCCTGAGATACAAGGAAAACAAAGCTTTCTCCTCTGATTACTGCCTAAATTAAGTGTGCCTGGCTCTTCATTTCCTACTATATTTGTGGAGGGGGCAATGGGGAGGCAAAGAAAAGAGAAAAAAAGGAAAATGTAGTGAGAATAGATGTGGCAAGGGAACAGCAGAAGTGAGGAGCATCTTTGAATGATTTTATTCTAGCTGGAGACACTGAGACATTATAATAAGACCTTAGAAGTGATTTCTATATTTTCACCCCTTTTCCAAATATGTGTGCAGTTCAAGAACAATAGAGAGAGAGAGGAATTTCCTGGCAATTACTCTGACCATTTTAAGGGGTCATTGAAAATCTTCATGGAAAGACCAGTTGATTAAAGGTGTGCTCAATCTTTTATTATTATTATTATTATTTTTATTTTTTTAAAGATTTTATTTATTTGTTTGACAGAGAGAGAGACAGCAAGAGAGGGAACACAAGCAGGGGGAGCAGGAGAGGGAGAAGCAGGCTTCCCGTGGAGCAGGGAGCCCGATGATGCGGGGCTCGATCCCAGGACCCCGGGATCATGACCTGAGCCCAAGGCAGACGCTTAACCTCCTGAGCCGCCCAGGCACCCCTCTTTTCTTTTTAAAGATTTTATTTATTTATTTGTCAGAGAGAGAGAGAGCACAAGCAGGAGGGGCAGCAGGCAGAGGGAGAAGCAGGCTCCCCCACCCCCGAGCAGGGAGCCTCATAGGGGACTTGATCCCAGGACCCCAGGATCATGGCCTGAGCTGAAGTCAGTCACTTAACCAACCGAGCAACCCAGGCACCCCAAGGTGTGCTGAATCTCATAGTAATACATTAAAACTATGGTGATAAAATGAATTTTTTATTTTTTATAAAATAAGTGAATATATATATGATAAAAGGAAACTAAGATGGTACTATAGAAATCAAAGCCCTATAGAGCTGCCAACTTTTGCCAGTACAATTAAATAGCTCTAGAAAAGACTTGTTTCTACCAAAAATAAAACATGCCTTTTTTTAAAAATAGGTCTCGAAGAAAAACAGCTCTATGTAGTTAACATCGTACATTTGAGGGCTTTTAATCTTAGTCTTCCTTAAATAACTCTTGTTCTTATATTCTTTAAGAAAAGATGCAAGTTTATTTACAATCATCCAGCGTGAGGTAAGTGACAGCACACAATGTGGCCTGTGAGACTTTGTCCCCTTCTCTTTAAAAACATGCCAAATGGAGAAAACAGACATTGCAGAGCCACAACCTAAGGAAGAAAAGTTGGTGTTACCACTTGTGTCTGTTCATAGACGGGCACTCTTCCACGGGCCTTCTTTCATAATTGGGGTATTCTATTAAATCAAGTCAGTAGCAGAATGGAGATCAACTTCTCCGGATAATCTCTGAAGAGACAACACCATGATCAGAACTAATGATGATCTGTGAGTTGAAGTTCAAAAGTTTCAGATGTAGTAAAAATGAGCCATGTTAAATAAATCAATGAAATCAATGAAGCAAAATTTTGGATGCTCAGTATAACTCCAAGCATAACAAAAAAAGAAAAAAGGGAGAAGAAAGCTTCCCAAGGGCAAAGATTTTCTTCTGCTTTATTCACTAATAAAGTCTAAATTAGAACAGGCAGGTACTTAGGTACTTCAATATTTGTTGAATTGAGTAAATAGATGAATAAGTACTTATGAAATACTGAAGTTTATGTTAAGAATAAAATATTTCACGATTGTTCAAACAATTTGTATGGATTATCTCCTTATCTCCTGTGACTACATTATTTGGTATTTAATAATATTACTCTCATTTACATGTGAGAAAAACGAGGCGCAGATGATTAAGTAATTCACTTAAGGTTACTACCGTTTAAATCGTGGTGCCAGGATGTCTGACTTCAAAGCACTCACTCCCAACCTCTTTCCACCCACAAGTGCAGGGCTTATGTCACTTCCCTTTACCAAATACTCATCTTTCCCGTACAGCGAAATGTAAGTCAAAGTTGATTGTTAAACACCTTCTCTGGATATATGTCAAAGCTCAATGATAAACGTGTCAAATACATCTGCCATTAATGATAAGGTTTAACACCTGATGCTAGTAGTTACGTGAATTTTTTTGACATATTCATATAAACCAGCATTAAAACTGATAGAGTTATTATTGGTTGATCTAACTTCTCAGTTTTCTGCAATTTAAAAAGGATTTGGGACCATAAATATTCATATTTGCAATACTAAATAAAGAACTACAGTCATCATTCCAGGGCACCTTTGAGAATACTAAGTTACCGATCTACCTGTCTATCACTCATGTGAAAGCCTAGTGCACATTTACAAAATTTCACAACTTTCAAAGGATAAAAAAACATAATAAAGCGACAGGAATGTCAGTTTTTCACACAATGGGTCCCAGGCAATCAGGTTCATCTTTGACAGCATTCATTCCTCCTTCTAGCCAAGCTCCCATTCCAGCTGCACCTTGGGGCCAAATCTACTGGATGCTGATGAGCCTAACCCTCTCTTGAAACCAAAAGGGACTCAGCATATGATTAAACAGGGCAGATTTTCTAATAATGTTTAGTTGTTCCTTACCTGAGTAAAAAATATCAGGGCTCACTTGGGCACCATTTTGAAGATCAAGCGGTACATGAGCACTACCAGTGAAGACAATCCACAGCTTGGGCCTGAGGTTTCATGGTATAAAGCTGCATGAAATACGCCCACACTTGTCAACTGTGTCATTTGTTTCTCCCTTGTAACTTCCAGTGTTCGGAGACAGGAACTGTGGCTCTTCTGTTTTATCTGAATCAGAAAATCTCAAGATCCAAAAACATTGAACTGTGGGGACAAGTCATTAGCCATCTAAACTTGACCAGAATTGAGTCAGAAACAGAAAGATCATGAACCACAAATAAAACAGTCACAGAAAAGAAATCAAGAGTGGTTTGCCAGGCTCAAGTCTGGAATACTGCAGTCAGCATATAATTAAGAGAAGAAGGCAAGGAATTGGGATTAAATCCTAAAGTTTTCCTAGTGAGGCAGGCAGAAAGCACCTTGGGACTTTCAGACCCAAAGATGTCAGCCATGTGGCTTCTCTGCCAGACCCTGATGGGAAGGAAAAACTGCCAAACTGCTGAATCATGTTTTGTTTTTGTTTTTAAAAGATTGCTGCTCTGGTGGACTTCTAAATGTCCCTGAATACTCATTATCCTCTTCTCCTATAGTAACAGACACTCCAGTTTTCAGCTGGACACACACCCACCTGAAATAAAGACCCTATTTCCTATCTCCATGTAGCTGTTATGAGCGTGAACCTTCTCTTCTCTCTTTCACTTTTCCACTGGTTAAAAAACAAAGATGAAAAAAAAATATGCCCAGCTGATTCCTGACGAAGGAGAAAAAAACCGAATCAATGAAAGAAAAGAGCCTTCTTAACAATTGGCATCAATTTCAAAAGATATGAACCTTGACCTAAAGCCCATATTTTACACAAAAATTTCATTCAAAATGGATCATACATAATAAATGTAAAATGTAAAGCTATAAAATTAAAAAAAAAAGAATATAAGAGAAAATCTTCATGACCTAAGGTTAGGTAACAAATTCTTAGACATGACACCAAAGGCACGATCCATAAAAGAAAAACTCAGTTATTGGACTCCTTCCAAATTAAATAGTTTTGCTTTGTGGAAAACCATGTTAAGAAAATGAAAAGATGAGCCACTGATTTACAGAAAACATTTGTAAATCACATATCAGACATATGATTCATATACAGAATATATAAAGAATTCTCTAAACTCAACAGTAAGAAACCAAACAATCCAATTAGAAAATAAGCAAAAAATTTCAACAGACATGTCATCAAAGAATATATACAGATGGCAAATAAACATAGGAAAAGATGTTCAACAACATTAGTCATTAGGAAATGCAAATTAAAACCACCCCAAGACACCATTACATATCTATTAAAATGGCTAAAATAAAAGAAAACCCATATTGATAATACCAAATGCTGATGAGGTTGTGAAAAAACTAGATCTCTCATACATTGTTGGTGGAAATGTAAATGACACAGCCACTCAAAAAATTTGTCTGGCAGTTTCTTCAAAGTTAAACATATACTTACCATATAACCCAGCATTTGCACTTCTGGGCATCTATCCTAGAAAATAAAAACTTATGTTTATACAAAAATCTATGCATGAATATTCATAACGGCTTTATTTAAAATAGCCAAAAACTGGACATGACCCAAATGTCCTTCACTGTCAATGATTAAACAAATTGTGTGCATCCAGATAAAGGCATAATACTATTTGGATATAAAAAGAAATGAACTATTGATGCATGAGGCAAATGGTTCAATCTTAAGGGCATTATCCTGCCAGAAAAAAGCCAGCCTCAAAAGTAAACATACTGTATGATTCCATTTATAGAGTGTTCTTGAAATGGCAAATTAAAGAGATGGAAAACAGATCAGCGCTGCCAGGGGTTTAGGAAGAGGAGGTAGGGACAGCACGAGGAAGCACCCTCTTGTGCTGGAACAGTTCTGTACCTTCATTATAAAAATGCTAGTTATTAGAATCTATACATGTGATAAATTGCCAGAGAATGAATCACAAAGACATACAAAAAGTGAGTATAAAAAATGGTGATACCTGGGTAAGGTCCATAGTCTAATTAATTATACTGTTCTAATTAATTTCCCGGAGTTGATAATGTCCTATAGTTATGTAAGGTGTTACTGTTGGAGTTGCCGGCTGATGGGTACACAAGACCTCTCTGCACTATTTTTGCATCTTCTTATGGGTCTGAGTCTATAATTATTTCAACATTTTAAAAGTTTAAATAAAACATCCCTGGTCATGGAGTTACTAAAACAAATCATAAAAAATTAAATACACAATTAAATTCCACAATCACACAAATATTTGTACTATAATACATATACTATTTTTTTTTTACCTCTCCTTTAACGTAAGAGTGCAATGTGGGATGAGAAGATTCAATTTCAAGAGCTCATGGATTCCGGGCGCCTGGGTGGCTCAGATGGTTAAGCGTCTGCCTTCGGCTCAGGTCATGATCCCAGGGTCCTGAGATCGAGTCCCACATTGGGCTCCCGGCTCAGCGGGGAGCCTGCTTCTCCCTCTGACCCTCTCCCCTCTCATGCTCTTTCTCTCTCACTCGCTCTCTAAAAAAATAAATAAAATCTTTAAAAAAATAAAAAAAATAAAAAAAAAGAGCTCATAGATTCCTACCCATGCTGAGCAACCCAACTCCCCCTGAGGTTGAGTAACTAGCTGGCTCTGGACTAACACAGTGTTGTGTTTTGTTTTAAGATTTTATGTATGTATGTATGTATGTATGTATGTATGTATGTATTTGAGACAGAGAGACAGAGACAGAGACAGAGAAAGAGAGCAGGGGAGGAGCAGAGGAAGAAGGACAAGAAGACTTCATGCTGAGCGCAGAGCCTGATGTGGGGCTTGATCCCAGGACTCTGAGATCATGATCTGAGCTGAAATCAAGAGTCTGATGCTTAACTGACTGAGCCACCCAGGAGCCGGACTAACATAGTGTTCTTGATAATAAGTGACTTCTACTCGATATCCCAGCCAGATCCCAGAGAAACCTCTTTCATACATTTAACTTCACACACTTAATATTTTATCACTTTATAATTAGTACCCCATTCCCTTTTTCTTTACTAGAGTGCAGTTTAGATAGCTGAGCTCATTCAAAAGATTATGCTATCAAAATGGCGGTATTTCAGGTCAAATCCTTGGTGTCTGCCTTTCAGTACCAAGTGGCTGATCTCAGTGGGTGATGCTAGTTTGACACTGACCGTTTTGTACTGAGCAGATTTCATCCCTTGAACTATTTTACATTCCATCCTTTTAACTGGAATTAGATACAACTCCCAAATTATGGTTTTTACATTATTATCTTAAATACCTTTTAAGTGTATGCCACATAGCCCAAAGTACAGGATATAGTATTTCATCCCTATATCCAGCTGAATTCTGTATATTTTTGACCCAATAGAGAATTTTCATTAGAAAACTTAAAGATCACAGAGGATGCAAACCCTCCAATTAATAGGTTAATACAACATTTTCACAGCACAGGACAGTTTGATTATCCCAGCTGAGTACTGAGTTCTTCATCTGCTGTAACAGAATACAGGTACCTAGTAGTCATGTCTGCCTACCTATGTGTTTTAATCTGTTTTAGTTATGATGAAATGCCAGAGAATCATAATAATTTCTAGAAAGAACAAAGAGAAATGATTTAATGTGTTCCATTAACTAGTTCTATTATTAGCATCTTTAATGCCAAAAATAAATAAAAATCTTTAAAAAAATAATAGAGAGCCAATATTTTCTATATAATTAACACATAAAAATTTCAATATTTAGACCAGTAAGAATCCCTTGGTAAATGATGACGCTCCTCGAGCAGATATGGTCTTATTCTTTTCATGTTTATTTTCTGAGTGCAGACAATAAGCCCAATGGTACCATCATTCCCATTCATTAAACTTTTGTTGAGTGAATAAATAAATGTATGCATGAAGAAAATAAGTGGTGGTGGCAAAAGGTTGTCACCAAGCTAGCTCTCATCCCAGCATGTTTTATATAAAATAATGAACTATTAAAGATGTATGAGGTTTGGGCAAGGTTGGAGAATTATTTTCTAGGGAAATTTAGGTCTGAGTTGATGAAAGGACTAGCCATGGAGAGAAAAATGATAAATCCATCATGAATCTACAACGGATTGCTGGAGAAGAAAAGCTTGAGCAGGGCTGTGAACCAGTTTGAGGAAATCGATTAAAATAAGTGGATATTTGGGAGGTATCTATGTGAATTTAATAAATAAACATTTTTAACTCCTCATCATTAAAATAAATTTTCCTTTTTGTTATAATATCTTTAGTCTCTTCATTTTCCCAGTCTGACTCTTAATGAATTTCTAATGGTCACATTACAGAAAGCAAGTGCCCTGTAAATACTTTGCACCTGATCTATTCAGGGCTTTCACGAACCATGGATATTTTATTCAGTTTTGATGGCTTGGCCATCATATTTTCTGCTAACTGTAGAAGAATTTCCACCCAAAACTTATTTCCAAATTTTTGATTAGAACCCAGGTAGATTCTGCCTTTTTCCCACTGAATAATCCATACTTCGTTTTCAAGTTAGAAAATTTAATATCATGTGGGATGGGTGCTATTTCCAGGGAACGAGACAAAATATTTAGCTCTTTTTCAAAAGTATCTAAGGTTTTTAAAGAATTGCACTTCTCTGTCTTACATGGAAAGTTGTGGATTATTTCTTTTTCTCTTTGGGGGAAAGGAGATTAAATGAACAATGTCTTAAGTGTTTAGAGCTTTTTTCTATTCTTCACGATAATTAAGGTGCTCTGAACAATTCCCACATGGTGCTTTAACGGTGAAATTCAGTTAGATAATAAATGGGCTGACTAATAGCTCCATACCAGCCATATTCATCTGAAGTCAGTTTATGCATCCTGTGTTTTTTAAGTTTCCAACATATGGGGCTAAGAAAGGACACTGTCAAAAAAAAAAAAAAAAGAAAGAAAGAAAGGACACTGTCAAATCATCCATAAACTCAGACACATTACTGAACTCCATATGCAAATTGGCTTAGAAATTCTCTGCTGATTTCATTCACACAACTATTAATTTTAGGAATAACTGGATTCTAACTAGCTAGTAAATAATTTTAATGTAGTAAGAGTACACTAGCTGGAGCGGGATCCAAGTATTTATTGAAGCCTAAATGGTTAGTTGTAGAGGAAAAACAGCAGCTTCAAAGCTGTCAATTTCCCCCCCATATTCTCTAGAATATGACATACATTCTGGATTCAATTTTGAAAGCAGATTGCATCTTAACTTTGAGGGAGAAGGGAACAGCCTTTGTAGGTCTTTAAACTTTCTAATATAAAAGTTAATATTCCAGTCTGGAAGGGAATATTTAGAGGTAAGGAAAAGCCAAATATTAATGAAAGTATGCATAATAATCAAAAGTTTGTTTTCTTCTAGATTAAGTTGCAGCTTTGCAATAGTTTACATTCAGGGAAATAAAAACAATGAAAAAAGACAAAACAATGGAAGAAAGCTCTTGTTTCCTCACCAAGAACTTCAGAAAGGGTGAGGGTCTAGACATCAGGCAGGAAAGCCTGTGAGAAGGGATCACTCCTCTGTGGTTGGTGAACTGGCTTCTTGAAATTATAGTAGGCTTGGGGTTGAGAACCACATCCATCCGGGAAGAGAACCTGTAGAGGTTCATGACTAGGAACATACATTTTTCCCCCTCAATCTACTTCTGCATTTCTTTATCTTTCCATTACCCCTAAGATTTTAGTGAGTTTTTGCTAAAAGTGATAGTTAGGTGTGATAATTTCTTTGGAAAACTAAGAGAAGAGTTTATGTCATCCTTTAGGATGATACAGTATGGGGAGGGCAGTATATGAAATTGGCTTGACCGCTGAGTAGAGGCCTATGAAGGCAGAGAGGGAATAAGTGACCATCAGGCTGCATAAAAAGCAAATGCATTTATTAGGATTTCTCAAAAACAGGAAGGGGCAAAAACTTGGCTTCCCCTGACCAAATATGATAGAGGTGATGTGGGTATTAAAGAAGGATGATCTTGAAAGGCTGCAGAAGTTGAAGGTGGGTTATGCAGGAATATCTGGTTAAAAAGGTCATTACTTAGGTTAATTAAGAGCTAGTGTGTAGTTCGTTGACATTTAATAGATATGTTATAATTTAGTGAGCTAATCTTTTTGGAAAAATAAATAATCTTTTTGAGCTTTGGTATACTGCTTTATGTGAAAAATACATTTTAAATACAAATGATATTATTTTTGTGACACTACTACATGAAGCACTATAAGTAAGCATTCTGTGATTAATCGATTCAAAGATTCAGTTTGAAGAGAATGAGACTAAATATACCCCATGGGCTTAAGGCTTTAGGACACCAAGGCTGTGCCGATAAGAACAAAGCTAAGTGATTAATCAATCCAATGAATTAGATTAATGCAACCAGTCAACCTGGATAATATGGGGAAAATCTTTTTCTTTTTCTCAACAGCTAGTATTTTTGTCTGTAATTGTTCTTAATCATTCAAATAATTGAATTAGCTATTTTACTCTGCTTGTATGAATGGCTTTTCTTATTTAATTTTTTTCTCTTTGAATTTCTAATTTCTGAAGGCTTTCTACCATATGTTCTGCCTTTGTGGGTCATCCAAAAATTGTTCTTGCGAGGTGATTGTGCCCATAAAATCTGTATCATTTCAATTATCTGATGGTTTTTTTCCCCTTTCTTTATCGTATTAGTATAAATAAGTTTGATGATAACCAACCATAGATGGTGACCTTGATTTTCTTTTCTTAAATCTCCTTTATCTTCTCCATAAAATTTTCATCGACTTGGTTTACACATTTATTTTAATTAGCCTTCAATTCCTTCCATTAAGTATATGTCTTTCAATGTTTGCTGTGACCAGGACAAGTGGTGGATAACAGTGCTATTTTAAGTAAGTATGAGTCAGGTAACTGTAGCCCCAGGAATGTTACATCATTTTTTCCCTCCTTGACAGTCCAAGGACCAAGAGAAGGACAAATGAAGTAATTAGAATGAGAGTTATACCTTCATAGTAGAGGCAAAGTCAGAATTGTTCTTCAAATTCATTTGAGTGGCCATCAGGAAAGTCATCTGTGGCTGTGATGATAATAAGATAAGTCAAGTGTTTAAATAATATTAAATGAAATGAGATATTTATGTAGGAACCCTTTAGATTTTGGTGAAGTATATCACTTATTTTGAGTAGATTACTAGGTAGACTTATGACAATCCAATCATGCAGAAATTTAAGAAAAAAGAGAATTGCCTTTCTGGCTAAGATAACGTATTAGACTGGGAAGAAGTAACCTAACATCTTATTGTATTTGATTTTCCTTTTTCTCTTGTTTGCATGAAAATGGAGAGAGTAATATTAAGAAATGGTAGGGACCCAACTTCTCCTTCCTATGGTCATAAAGCTCCTGTAAAAGAAATTTCCCCCCAAATGGATAGATTATGTGGTTTTTAGAGGAAAACCATTTCTGATGGTAATTCATAGATATGTTTAGACATCCACATTTATAACTTTTGTTAATCTGTATAATTTTTGCTCAGATCTTGTTTTATTTTCTCTGCAATCTGTGTGATTTGTTGACCCATCTCTACTTTTGTACTTTAGAAGATTCTTGAAGAAATGTTGTTTGCTTTATTACTATAAATTGTGATTCTATAACTTTCATAAATCTTTTTTTCTTACAAAATGAAACTATAGTTCCAAATATCCAGCTAACTCCCGTTGTTTGTTAACAGATAAGTACAAGTAATAGGGGGATACGAGAGGAAAAAATATATATGTAGGCTAAGCAGAAACATCTTTTCAAATAGCAAACTGTGGCCACAGAATTTTTTTTTAAATAAACTGTCATCAGATTTTAAATCTACTGGAGATACTAAAAAGGATTTTGTCCAATCTCTTTATTTTACCAATCTAGAAGCTGAAACTCAGAGCTTTTAAGATACTTGCCTCAAGCTGTTGATCTGAGTACAATCAGGTGTTAGGTTATGTGCCTGACCTGAGGCTTAGCTGTAGATGGTGTTTGGAAAGACAGAGAATTTACTGTATGTTAAACTTCAACTTGAACCTCTGGTTGAAGAAGACAGCCTCCTCTCAAGATTCCAAAAAAGGAGTGGAGTCAAGACTCCTGCTTTCCCCTGTTGTTTGTTACTTCTCCCAGTTCAAGCCAAAGCCATGTGTGTGTGCTAAGCCCATAACTCACACCTGCCTCTTTAACTTCTCTCTGTACTGTGACTTAGGGCCAAGGATAAATAGTCTGTTTTATCTTTTTCTTCTCTTGCCTTTCCCCTATGCCTCAGCCCCCCTCTTCCCTATAAGCAGCAGGCCTGGTGACCTCACACTCCCAACCCACCACTTCATTACTGGTTGACTCTGTGAATGGAGTCCTCCAGATTTAACCCTTTCTGTATTGAATATAATAGAAGAAACTGGAAACTTTTCTCTTAAGAAAATGTCTTTGTTTGCAGAGCCATTGTCTCACTAGAAAATCCTATTTTGAATGCCAGAAGTGAAATTTCATCTCTTACTCTAGGTATTCCTAGAAAAACCTAATGAAGCCCTAGAAAGATAGATGCCTTAAGTGAAGCTCAAAGAGAAATGCAGTAAAGAAAACACATTACTGATTTTCAAAATAGAATTCTGATAACATTTATTTTGTAAGGAAACACATAATCCAGGAAGAAATCACTAAGGAGAGGTCTATACCTAAGGCAATATTGTTAGTAGTTACTAAATTGTGACAAAAACCAAGTAGTGTCTCTAAACGCCTTTAATCAGAAGTTATAGTATCGTCATGGAGGACCTATCTGAACACAGCTTACATGGTTACAGGAAGTATGCCTAAGAGACATCAGAAAAATTGGGATTCTGATAGATTTGAGACACAGTTGATCATCTGGTGAGACTAAGAGGTGTCCTTCTACCTCAGCAGTTGTACAACACTGTACAGGGAGCCAAAACCTACTAACTGGATCAGCCATCCAGGGGGATTTCAACAATTTTTCCTAGTTCTATCATTCTGGGGGCCTATCATTTTTTCTTTTTTAGTTCTTTCTTTCTTTTTTTTTTTTTTTCTTTTCTTTTTTTGAGAGAGAGCCAGTGAGCATGGGGAGGGGCAGAGAGGGAGAGAGAGAAACTTTAGCAGACTCTGCTCTGAGCAGATGCAGGGCTTGATCTCATGACCCTGAGATCAAGACCTGAGCCAAAACCAAGAGTCCGATGCTTAACCGACTGCACTACCCTGGAGTCCCGAGCCTATCATTTTTATGACACTACAGGGGAGACAAATTGCAAGAGAAAGTTCTCTTAGAATGAAAAATCAAAGGCTAGCAACTACTCAAAGAAGTCAGTCTTGGCCTCACCCCTTCCTACCCTTTTAGCAACTACAAGTAAAAGCCATTTTAAGGCTTTTATGTATGCTTTAATTATTTTCCTAGGCTGTGTACTTTTCACTGGAGAAAGCAAAATTTATTTACCTAATCTGTGGACTGACACATAGTAACCAATATCTAAATACAAATGAACCTTTAGGAGAACAAGGAAAGGCTTAATATGTAAGGATGAGTCCACCTGTCAAGGCTTATTTTTTAGTGCTTAGGTTCCCCCAACCCCCTCCGGATGGCATCTAGTATAATTGTGTTTTGAATAGCTCTTGCATGTATAGCTTTTTTTCTTCCTTTTCTTTTCTTTTTTTTTTTTTTAAGTGTTTCTAATTTTTATGGAAAGACGCTTCTGACATTTGCTTTGATTTTTTTTCATTTAATTTCCATTTATGCTCTTGTTCTGTTATTTCTAGGAGGTGGGGAATCGAACATTTAAATACGATCAAGGCTATTAAAAGTGTATGTACTTCCATTGAAACCTATTAGCATTTTGTTCTGGGTATAGTCTTCAGTGTGGGAATATAAAGGGAAAAGTTAATGTTTGCCAGTGCATATTGCCCTTTATTTTTATTTACTTTTAATAGCCTGGGAATTGTGGCTATAATCCTAATGCCACCTGAATAAGAAAACTCATTCTATGTATAAGTTTTACATATGAAATGATATTGGAAATTGATAACAAAAAATGATGATTTGACAGTGAATTTTCCCATCATAAAATCGAAAATAAACAAGGCATTTTTAATTTTTTAATTAGATAATTACACACCATTGATCACTGGCTTAATGTTGTTTTCTGGCTCTATGATGTGTATATTTGCCAGGATTACAACTGTAATTTGTTTAGGTTTGAATCAGGGACATATTGTACCATGATTCATTTGATGTGCCTAACTTTTACAAAAGCAACGACTTAGCCTTTTTTCACCTGTATATTCATGCAAACATCTTAACTGCTATCTTATTATGATGAAGGCCAGCTTCTCTTAAATCTTACGAAGAGCAGTTTTTCCTCAGCTAGCATTAAAAGAGCATCCTTTTTTAGGTTTAAAAATTTTATAAGGTGTTAAAAACTTGGAACCAGTTACTAATATTCAACAAATATATATCAAGCACCTACTGTGTGCTAGTCTCTATTTAGATCTTTAGAGATACAGCAGGAAAACTAAAGCAGGTAATCAATCTGGAAATGAGAGCTCAGTTCTGGGCACCTGCATGGGGACCATGTCACCTGCGACTGAAAAGGTCAAGGAAATAAGAATGACAATTTACTGTTTTATTTCTGGATCTGACCATATAGATTTACTTTCCCTGTCTTTTTTTTTTAACTTCTAAAATGTAAATAAGGTACAGAACAGGTACAGAAACATATATAAATACAGAAATAGGTACAGAAACATATATAAATAAACATACAGTTTAATGAGTTATCATAAGATCAACACTCTAGTTCCACTGCTCATATTGAGAAACAAAACTATGCCCAGAACCACAGAGGCCCTATATATGCTCCATCTGTCACTATCACTTCACTCCCCCACAAAAGTAGCCACTTCCTTTATTTCTATAATAATCACATCTTTGCATTTCTTTACAGTTTTATCATCTAAATATTCAAGGGACTAGAACAGAGCCTTGCAAGTTGCACAAATTCAGTAAGTTCCTAAACAAGTTAAGTCACTGATGCATTCTCAAGTGTGCAACCCTAAAAACTATTTAATCTCACCCCATTTTTAGATTTTAGAGTTTTTTTTCTCTTTTCTTTTTTTTATGATTTGTGGATGTGTCGATCTTAAGTCACTGTTCCTTCACAGCTTTTCCTTCCCTTATTTTCTTTACAATTTATTTTTTTAAGAACTAGGTCCATTTGACCTATAGTTTTGAATATTCCTCTGTCCTCTATATTACCTACAACTTGGCAGCTGATACAGAGGTCTGATTAGACTCAGGCTTAGTCCCTTTGGCAACACTACAAGTTGTATTGTGTTCTTTTATTAGGAGGCTCATGTAGCTTGGTTGCCCTTCTTTTTTTTTTTTTAAAGATTTTATTCATTCATTGAGAGAGAGAGAGAGAGAGCGAGAGTGAGCAAGCATGAGTGTGGGGAGGGGCAGAGGGAGAGGGAGAAGCAGGCTCCCCTGCTGAGCAGGGAGCCCGATGTGGGGCTCGATCCCAGGACCCTGAGATCATGACCTGAGCCGAAGGCAGATGCTTAACCAACTGAGCCACCCAGGTGTCCCCCTTCTTTTTTTTTTTTTTTTTAATATTAGCAGCTGTGAATGCCCATGACTTAGATCCATTAATTTGATGGGAATTGTAAAATAGTAATATTCTATTGCTATCATTTATTTTTCATTTGTTGACTGGAATAATTCTATACAATCAGGCTCTCCCTCAACTATTATTTTGGGATCCAATAATATTGGTAAAGCAGGATAAATGTTTTTTCTAAATTAATTTACTTAAATAATCTCTACACCTAACATGGGGCTTGAACTCATGACTCTGACATCAAGAGTCACACTCTTTTGACTGAACCAGCCAGACACCACAGAATAAGTGTTTTGTTCTTTCCTTTTATTTCCCATATATCACAATAAGAATACTGGACTTACCTACTGATGAGCTTTCCAGTGCAGGCATGTTGGCTGTTCTGTTCTGAGATCCCTCACCTACCCCTGCTTCTTCCCACGTGGATGCTAACGCAATGCCCGTCTTGAGTCTCTTGGTGATGTTTTCCCTTTCACTTGTCTTCAAAATCACGCAGGATACTGTGTCACCTAGTTAATTGTAAATGTTGCACCTTGATTTAGGGATTTTGCTCGTTGGTTACTCTGTTTTCATAAAGAGTTTCAGGGAGATTCACAAGCTATGTGGCACTGCTGCCTTGCGCTCTGCAGATTTCCTCACCTCCTTCAGCTTTGTTTTTTCCCATCTTCTGCACTCTCTCCTCTACACGAAGCCCAAAGCCATCCAAAACTGCCATTTTGCCCCTTGTAAATTAATCCTTCACCCAGCACCACAAACTATCCTTCCAAGGTCATAGTCTATTGTCTTGACATCAAAAAAATAAATAAATAAATAAACAGGAATATATTGATTACAAATACATTACTTAGAGATGCTTTGTTCTCACTAGCCTAAAGCACTGTCTACTAGATGCCCAATAAGAATGACTTTGGATGATTACTGACACTGTGCATGTCCCTTTGGCATTTGGAAGTGTTATAAAAGAGAATAAAAATTGGTCTGGATACCAGCATCTCAGGAAATTGCTGATACTATATTTCCCAGATGGACAAAAGAGGAACTGGGGCATGACTTTCTCTAACCTAGCTCCGAAGTATTTGTTCTGATTAAAGAACACATAAGGAAGGAAAAAAACCTCCTTTCCCGAAGCAACATTTCACAATGTTCTCTTGGTTAAATTCCCATTCTAATACAGCAAGAAAACCAAACATGTAAAACATAATAGGGCAATAGGAGAACTTTATCTGGGTTAAGGACATAAATTGATTTTCCATAATAAATTTTGCTCTCTTTTCTTTTTCAAAGGGTTGGGTTTGCACTAAAAGATACAAAGTTTTAACCTGTTCCTCCTTGGGATCGGTCATAATTATTTGTAAAACCAAGCCAAGCTTAGGCATATTGTCTGAAACCATGGAGCAAAGGGAAGCTAACTGGCCCATTCTAGATGTCTGACTCTCATGAATACCATGCTCTAAGCAAGTGAACTTATTGAAATACAAGTAATTTTTAAAAGAATTATCAGCATGTTATCTTTAATGCAAGAACTAAGTTACTAAAGTCATGTTTATTCATTTAAAAGTAAATGACACATTTGTATATGCATCAGGAGAAAGTGGTCCATGCTGAATTCAAATTAAGTATTGCAAGCCTCATGTTTAGAGATATTTTCTTAATTACAAAAATTGCCAGGAACCACTCTTTGATCTAAAACCTGTCAGCCTGCATTGAATTACAATGTAATTTGCTTCCTCCATCCCAAAATGACCAGTTTGTGCTGTAAGATGATCTTCTAATAATGTAATCTGAAGTACCTGATCTAACAAAATTTGATTTTTTTGATGAGCAGATACAAAAATAGTGCAGTAATATTTTTGTCTTAGAAAAGACTTAAAATGCCTTTCAGCCGACCAACTTGCTTTAGATATACCTACCTTTCTGGTGTCCCTGCATCCAAGCAGCTGATGGTATTGAGAATCAAAGGCCCAAAGAAGTACTTAATCACAAGATTTTATTATAAGGAGCAAAACCAAGGCCAAGTCTATAATATCATGTGGTTTGGGACTCCACCTGCAACATGCATTTGATAAAGCTGTTTTAAAAGTCAGTATACCCAGATCCACATGTAGAATCATATCACTCTCTTCCTCTTCAGTCTTCTTGAATATCATTGTGTAAGAAATTCAACTTTTTAGGATAACTCTCAAGGTATTCAGTTATTTGGCTTCATCCTGATTTTGAAGGTAACTAATTTTCTGGAAGGTTGGACAGCTGGGGAGTGGAGAAAGGAAACAAGGGATGCCAGGCATTGAAATTGCTTTTTCCCTAAAATAGAATATGATCTTGTCAATGTTAAGTAGAGCATAGGGTAAGAAAGCCCAGCTGTCTGTAATTTTTTCTATTGAAAGCATAAAATGATTGAATACATTTTTCCTGAAAACTGATGAGAATCCAAATTATAAATGTACTGGGATACAGCAGAAATTGAAGATTCTCAGATCTAAAAAACTCCTAGTTTTCTCATACGGAGTCATTGGCAGCTGACTGTCATCCCCTATTGCACCCCAGAGACAAGCGTGGTGTTCGTTCTACAAGGGAAATGAAGCCACTATAAAAGCATTTTGTATTCTTTGCCTAAAATAACAACAACAAGAGTAAGAAGGAACTTAATCTAAATTTATGGGTTGGGTTTATTATGTTCCTACAAATTGCTAGTCCCTTCTGAGAAGCCGCACCTGCCCTGCTTCATCTCTGGACACCGTGTGGTCTTTGGGTCCTGTCCTCAGTCACACCATTTCTTTTTTTTTTTTTTTTTTAAAGATTTTATTTATTTATTTGACAGCGAGAGACACAGTGAGAGAGGGAACACAGCAGGGGGGAGTGGGAGAGGGAGAAGTAGGCCTCCCGCCGAGCAGGGAGCCCGATGCGGGGCTCGATCCCAGGACCCTGGGATCATGACTTGACCCGAAGGCAGACGCTTAACGACTGAGCCACCCAGGCGCCGCATCAGTCACACCATTTCTTCTGTGTTTGTTCACGCTGCTGCCTCCACTCGTAATGTCCTTCTTTCCTTACTTCCTAATTACATTTCACTTAAATTTCAAGGTTCCTTTAAAATGCTGCTTCTATGAAAAAGCCTTCTGTAGGGGGCACTCTGACGTGGCCCGTGTTCCTGCCTTTACGTGGCATATTCTGTGTGCAGAGGTGAACCGAGTGCGTGTCGGGGAGCTGCCCGCACTGTCAACCCTCCAACCTCACAGATGCTCCTCCACAGCTGCCTTTCTCTGGGCAGTTGATGAATGATATTTGCGAAGTTGGGACTTAAATGGTTCAGAGTACACGGGGGGGGGTGGGGGGGAGGGCGGGCATCTTTCATGGCAACAGGATCCTTCTGGACAGGGAGATCTCCCAAAGCGGAGACTGTGAAAATGCATTGCAGGGGATGTAGGATGGTAATTATGAGAGGAGGCTGTTTGTTTGTTTGCCATTTTAAAGTATACAATCCAATGATTTCAAGTATATCCACAAGGTCGTGAAACCACCACCACTATCTAAGTTCAGACACCATCCAACACCCCAAAAAGAAACACTACACCTCCCAATTCACCCTTTACCTCATTCCCTGGCAACTACTAATCTACTTTCTGTGTGTACATATTTGTCTATTTTGGATATTTCATATAAATGGAACCATGCAATGTAAGATTCTTTGTGTTTTTTTACGGCTGAATAGTATTCCATGGTACAGATGTACCATATATATATTTTTAAATATTTATTTATTTATTTATTTAGAGTGTGCGTGAGTGAGGGGAGGGATAGAGGGAGATGGAGAGAGAGAATCTCAAGCCGACTCCATGCTGAGTGCAGAGCCTGACATGGGGCTTGAACTCATGACCCTGAGATCATGACGTCATGACCCTGAGATCATGACGTCATGACCTGACCCCAAAATCAAGAGTCGGACATGTAACTGACTGAGCTACCCAGGTGCCCCCCCCACATTGTTAAGATCCATCAGCTGATGGACATTGACATTGTTTTCACTTTGGGGCTATTATGAATAATGCTGCTATTAACATTATATAAAAGTTCCTGTGTGGCATATGTTTTCAGTTTTCTTTGGTATATACCTGAGAGTAGTAGTGCTGGGTCACATGGCAATTCTGTGTTTAACTAACTGAGGCACTGCCAAGTTGTTTTCCACATTGCTGCCCATTTTGTATTCCCAGGAGCAATATATGAGAATTCCACCTTCTCTGCATACTCACCAACACTGCCAAAACTTGTTATTTTCCGGGGTTTTTTTCTTCTTTATTTTCATGGCATCAGTTCATGTGCTTATTAGCCATTATATATCTTATTTGGAGAAATGTCTATTCAAACCCTCTTTCTGCTTTTAAATCAGGTATGAATTCTCTATATATTTGGGATACTTGGCCCTTCTCAGATAAATGATTTGAAAATATCTTCTCCCATCCATGGGTTGTCTTTTAATATTCTTGTGGTTTTGGTATCATGTTTAAGAAGCAATTGCCTAATCCAAAATCACAAAAACTTATGCCTATGTTTCCTCCTAAGAGTTTTACAGTTTTAGCTCTTACATTTAGTCTTTGATCCATTTGAGTTCACTTTTGCATATGATGTGAAGGAAGGGTACAAATTCATCATTTTGAGTATGGATATCTAATTGTCTCAGTACCATTTGTTGAAAAACTTCTTTCCACATTAAATAGGAAAAAATTGTCTAAATCTTCTGAAATAGAAAATTTAGAAATCTAAATTGTCTGAAATCAATTAGGCCATGAAGGTAAAACTCTCATGAATGAGGTTAGTTGCCCTTATAAATGAGATCTCAGAGAACCTCTACTCCTTTCCACCATATGAGGACATAGCCAGAAGGTGGTTATCTATGAACCAGGAAGCAGGCTCTCACCAGATACCAAATCTGTCATCACCTTGATCTGGGATTTTCCAACCTTCAGAACTGTGAGAAAGCCAAGCAGGCTAAGGTATTCTGTTACAGCAGCCTGAACTAAGACAACTACTTTCAGGCCACCATGATTTAAAATAAGAAATCAGCTGTTAATCTTATTGAGGATTCCTATATTTGATGAGATCCTTCTCTCTTGTTCCTTTAAGACTTTCTTCTTTGTCACTGGCTTATATAAATTTGATTATGATGCATGTGGGTCTCTCTGAGTTTATTTTACTTGGAATTTGTTGAGCTTCTTAGATGTGTACATTAATGTTTTTCATTAATTTGGGGAAGCTTTTGACCATAATTCCTTCAAATACCTCTACCCCTTTCTCTTTCTTAATATTTGATACAGATTGACCTCAATTACCCCTACTCTCTACTCTTGACAGTGATTTTAATTGGATAAAGCCAAGCCCTCAGGCTCCAATCACAGAGAATGGCTCATATATAAACAACCCAGTTTGGGTAAAATAGACTAAAGAAGATGTTTTCTGGATATCTGGCTTGTATGAGCTTTATGTCTTTCTATAGGAGCTACTGGAAGAGATGCTTCTCTTCTGGATAGTATGCCGCAACACTACCATGTGTTAAGGATAGCTTAATTAGAGTGCCCTGGAGGAAGGAGTTGCTAAAAGGATGACAGAGAAATAAAACCGGAGCCCTGAACCTATTTGCTTTTTTTAAGCGTAGTTAAATCAGAATTCAGGTTTATATGTGGGTATGTGTCTGCCTATGTGGTGGTTTGGGAGAAAACAAGGCTAAAAGGTAAGGTTTTAGCTTAAAAAATAAATAATTTTGAAAATTTACTAAAAGTTTTCTTCTAAGCATTATAGAGATATCTATGATTTTTTGTGTGAGGAACAATTTTTTTATGACAAATGTCAAGTTATATACTTCTGCAGCTAGAGATAAAGAAGACCTAAATTTTGGATAGCTAACACCCTGAAAATTTTAATATGCAATATAGTCTCTGAATAACCACAATGAAAGGTGTAATCAATTGAACACTGTCAAAGTTAATTGCAATCTGAATGGTCCAGGATGCCATACTTCATGTCAAACTTAATTTGAGTCTTTTTAAAAGGTAAGTTTGGTTTTTAGTTGGTTTGAAGTCTTCCCCAAAGCATGCCTTTCCAGTTGAAATCTTTTCATTGTGAGCAGGAATAAAGTGATGTACTTGACATAGCCAGATGAAACACATCACCACTGTCTGTACCTGACAGGCAAGAAATTTAAACTGACAAGAGCCTCTTAAAAGAGTCATAGAAAAAGTGGACTTTGAACTAGGAGTGCAACCAATAGACACTGGTGTGGCCCTGGGCACAATGGGGGAAATTCTGCTTTTTTAAACATCTTCTTTCTCATATGTCTACTTAAGGAACTAGGTTTTCTTCCTTTTTTTTTCCCCCTCTTATTTATAACTTCTTAGAGAGCTTTGGGTATCCAAACTCTAAAAGCAGAGGCAATGAACTAAAAACATGTATAGAGTTATATAACCCATTATTTTGGCTTTACTTTCTATAATTAAGGATGAACCTAATTCCTCCCTTTGCCTCAGTAAGAATAAAGAATAAAAAATAGATACAAGGTTATATACCACATTATTTTAACTTTACTTTCTTTAATTAAAGACAAAGCTGGTTTTCTCCCCTGCCTCAATGAGAACAAAATGTTTCTCCCCATTCTTCCACATAACTCTGACACTGTTACCTACCTAGGTGGGATGCTACTCAGGTGGGATGCTACTACCTAACCACCCAGCAAATTGTGGCGCTTGTATATGCAAATATATTAAAATGAATTTATTTATGTCCATCTCTGCCACTTCCTCAGTTCACGTAATCATCACTTCTTCACTAATATGCTAATTAATAGTTATGTTCAGTATGTATTTTGAACTGTCTGCTTCCCAGGGCATGTCAAGGATGTATATCCCATCCTGTTTGAAGTTAGGCATAGCCATGAGACTTTCTTTGGCCAGTAAAATGTGAGTAGAAATAATGTGTGTTACTTCCAGGTGAAAACTTTAGAAGTCAATATATAATTTTCCCTCTTCTTTTTTTATACCTTCAGCATTAAAGAAGCTCAGAGATGGAGCCTTCCCTCTGTCTGGTCCAGAAGGACTGACATGGCACACAGTCCCCTTATGGATCATTAATGGCCAGGTGACTCATTCTGGCCAATGAAATATAAACAGAAATGGCACATCCCTTCCAGGCTGAGACCAGTGAGCCTCCTCATTCCCTCTCTACTACTTCTTCAAGAAATGACAATGAAACCATATATGAAGAGGTTGTTGCTACCATACTGTATGATCTTTATCTCCAAATCACCCTACACCTAAGCAGGAGACTTAATCCACAATGGAATGATTTTGTATGAGTAAGAGATAAACTGTATAATGTTAAGACTTTCAACTCACCAGAATGATATAAAAATTCTAAATTTGAATACGCCTTATAAACTCAAAATATGTAAAGCTAATATTAATAAAACCACAAAGAGAAGCTGCCAAACTTGTTATCATGGTCATGCCAAGAATCACCTTAAAAACACCAATCAGCGAAGAAATGAAATGTTTGATTAGAACAATCAGTAAGCTTAATTTAATGGACCTATATGGAACCCAGCATGCAAGAATTAGAGAACCCATATTCTTCTTAAGCATGCAAGAAACACACATAAAAATTGAGCATGTCCTTGGTTATAAAGCAAGCCTCAAGAAATGCCAGACATTAGTATCATAAAGACTCTTGCAGAGCACTGAAAATAGAGAAAACATTACTCAATTATGAGCTGGCTTAACCTAGAACCTTAAAACCAGGCAAGGATGATTTATGAAAGGTAAGCAGTAGACACCACAACTTATTTGTAACCTCTTTATCAAAATATGAAAACAACTAATTTAAGAACTTCCAGAAAACAAAATCATCACTGAGTCAGGAATGTTACAGGAATAGAAAGGTGGTTATTAAAAGATACTATAAATGACACTCATCATAGTAAAATAATCTGTTACCTCAAAAGGTATAGAAAAAATATTTGATATATTTTAGCACCCATTCTTGATAAAAAATATTAGTGATTTAGGAAGAAAAGGAAACCCTTTAACCTGTTAAATTATTTACCAATATTCTACAGTAAAAATATGCTTACTATTGAAAGTTTTCTCATTCAATCAGGGACAAGCAAAGATACCAACTCTCAGTGCATCTACTGCATATTTTACTGGACACATCAACAAATGTAGTAAATAAGTTAAACAAAAAAAGCTAATATGGTCAGTCAAGAAAAAAACGAGACTGTCAAAACTGTCCATTACCACATATGATAGAATCCTTTCATTGGAACAAAATGTCAGTTACAGGACATTATTAGGATTAACAAGTTTGGCAAGGTGGTTGGATAGAAAATCAAAATACAAGAATTAATTATAGTAATACCGATTAGCAGCAATGACCAATCCTGCACTCTTAGCCAAATCCTGGACTTGCTACTTAGTATTCTGTTGAGGAAGCCAATCCATTTTGCAATCCTATATTGGATTATCTATTGTCTCCCCAATTCTGACATCATGGCATATATAGAAATAATAAAACTTGTTTAGCAACCTGGAGTAAATGCATGAGGGTATTCTGGACAGGAGGGAACCAGCCCAGAATCATTTGTGGCATATGCTTTTTCATATTGATAAACCCACATAAAGCTTACAGAGTGCTTTCATAGGCATTTAATAGATGTTTTATCTAGCAGGTAGAAATGTGCAGTCATTTCCAATGAAGTTGTTATTTAATAGATCTGCACAAATGCTCATGCAGGTCTGCACATATATAACTGCCATCTGATACACTCTCCTTGCAACACAGCTGACTTAGAACTGATGGAAGAAACATATAGTTAATTCCTATTATAATGCCTAATTGACTCAAAATCATTATTTACTCCTCCAAATATCTTTATTTTTGCCATATATACGAAAGACTATGCTTGGACGAGGTGCAGTAGTCCTCTCTATAGGAATCAGGCTTGGGATGCTCTTTAATCTCAAGACCTATAAGAGTTCTAACTTCAGTATTTGTCAACATTAGGCAGTTTTGGATAAACTGGATAACATTAAGGTTTGCCAGTTGTTTTGGAACCTTTGCAATAAAACTCGTTTTTAAAAAATACAACTGAAAAATTTCCCTTTCAAACTAGTTTTTGTCTATGAGTTTATAAATCTGAACATGTCTTAACCTAAAGAAGCATATGATCTATATTTTAATACCACTTCAGTCACGACTTAAGCTGACTAGATAGATAAAATATTCATGTGGAAACAATACACACACTCGGGATTCAAACTCCCGAGATTTGTAAATCAGTTTCCTCCATCCTCCGCATTTCCTACCATTCAAAGGATTTCAACCCATGTCAGAGCTTTTTGTCATCTATTAAGAACTCAGCAGCTCTGAATTGCTTGCTTCATTTATCTGCTTATTTTTGGTCTCCATTTATCATTACTTTTAACAGTTGTCAGCATTAAATGTGATTTGCCACATCAGCCAACTTACACAGCAAATGCAAATCCTTTTGAATTTCACTTGCAATTTTTGGACTTCCCCAGTCATTTCAGCTTTATCAGCATTATTTGATTTTTTTTTTTTTTTTTTTTTTTTTCCATTAGGGACAGTTCTTAGTGATTTTTATTGTTTTAAAGGAAATAGAAACTAAAACAGGCATGTTCAATTAGACATGGTTCTTCAGTGTTACACAACTAGGGCCCTTTGATTTCAACAACACTATTTCAGATCATTAATAAGACTTCCCTACCCAGGAACAAATAATACAAAATAATTGGATTTTTTGATCCAATTATTTTTTGACCTAAATTTTGATCCAATTTTGGGAGAACACAGGAAGAGTCTATGTATATACAACTTTTAGGTTATCTGCATACTGCTCCATTATAGCATTTAACGTTATGTTTATCTTTTAGCTTACTATTGTTGGCTTTTGTTCCTGAAAATGACAATTCATAAGACATTTCTTTATGAATATACAAACATCATATCATTATTTAGAAATCTAGCTTTATGTTTGGTCAGTATTTCACTTTTTAGCACCATCTTTAGATTTTTAATAAGATGTAATATTATATAGATCTTGGATACTAGCCCTTTATCTGATATGTCATTTGCAAATATCTTCTCCCATTCTGTAGGTTGCCCTTCAGTTTTGTTGACTATTTCCTTTGCTGTGTAGAAGATTTTATCTCAATGAGGTCTCAATAGTTCATTTTTTGTTTCCCATGCATTTGTTTCCCTTGCCTTTGGAGATGTGTTTAGCAGGAAGTTGCTGCAGCCAAGGTCACAGAGGTTGCTGCCTGTGTTCTCCTCTAGGATTTTGATGGATTCGTGCCTTGCATTTAGGTCTTTCATTCATTTTGAATCTGTTTTTGTGTGTGGTGTAAGAAAATGGTCCAGTTTCATTCTTTTACATGTGGCTGTCCAATTTTCCCAGCACCATTTATTGAAGAGACTGTCCTTTTTGCATTGGGTATTCTTTCCTGCTTTGTTGAAGATTAGTTGACCATAGAGTTGGAGCTCCATTTCTGGGCTCTCTATTCTGCTCCACTGATCTATGTGTCTGTTTTTTGCCAATACCACACTGTCTTGATGATCACAGCTTTGTAATAGAGCTTGAAGTCTGGAGTTGTGATGCCACCAGTTTTGGTTTTCTTTTTCAATGTTCCTTTGGCTATTCGGGGTCTTTTCTGGTTCCATACAAATTTTAGGATTATGTGTTCCAGCTCTGTGAAAAATATTCATGGTAGTTTGATAGGGATTGCATTGAATGTGTAGACTGCTCTCGGTAGTATAGACATTTTTACAATATTTTTTCTTCCAATCCATGAGCATGGAATGTTTTTCATTTCTTTGGGTCTTCCTCAATTTCTTTCATAAGTGTTCTGTAATTTTTTTTAATTTTTTTTAATTTTTTAAGATTTTTGTTTTATTTATTTGAGAGAGAGTGAGAGAGAAAGCACAAGAGGGGGTAGGGTCAGAGGGAGAAGCAGACTCCCTGCTGAGCAGGGAACCAGATGCGGAACTTGATCCCAGGACTCTGGGATCATGACCTGAGCCGAAGGCACTCGCCCAACCAACTGAGCCACCCAGGCACCCATTGTTCTGTAGTTTTTAGAGTACAGATCTTTTACCTCTTTGGTTAGGTTTATTCCTAAGTATCTTATGGTTTTTGGTGCAATTGTAAATAGGATCAACTCCTCAATTTCTCTTTCTTCTGTCTCATTGTTAATGTATAGAAATGCATCTGATTTCTGTGTGTTGATTTTATATCCTGCCATGTTGTTGAATTCCTGCATGAGTTCTAGCAATTTTGGGGTGGAGTCTTTTGGGTTTTCCACATAAAGTATCATGTCATCTGCAAAGAGTGAGAGTTTGACATCTTTTTTGCCAATTTGCCTTTTATCTCTTTTTGTTTTCTGATTGCTGAGGCTAGGAATTCTAGTACTATGCTGAACAACAGTGGTGACAGTGGGCATCTTTGTTGTGTTCCTGACCTTAGGGGAAAAGCTCTCAGTTTTTTCCCCATTGAGAATGATATTCACTCTGGGCTTTTGTAGATGGCTTCTATGATATTGAGGTATGTTTCCCCTATCCCTACACTGTGGAGAGTTTGGGTGTGTATGTGTATGTTAAAAGGAACTTTATTGGGTGTTGGGTTTTGTGTGTGTGTGTGTGTGTGTGTATGAGTGAGAGTTTTAATCAAGAAAGGATGCTGTATTTTGTCAAATGCTTTTTCTGCCTCAATTGAGAGGATCATATGGTTCTTATCCTTTCTTTTATTAATGTGATGTATCACATTGATTGATTTGTGAATGTTGAACCACCCCTGCAGCTCAGGAATAAATCCCACTTGGTCATGGTGAATAATCCTTTTAATGTACTGTTGGATCCTATTGGCTAGCATCTTGGTGAGAATTCTGGCATCCATGTTCATCAGGGATATTGGTCTGTAACTCTCCTTTTTGATGGGATCTTTGTCTGGTTTTGGGATCAAGGTAATGCTGGACTCATAGAATGAGTGTGGAAGTTTTCCTTCCATTTCTACTTTTTGAAACAGCTTCTGAAGAATAGGTATTAGTTCTTCTTTAAATGTTTGGTAGAATTCCCCTGAAGCCATCTGGCCCCGGACTCTTGTGTGTAGGGAGACTGTTGATTACTGCTTCAATATCCTTGCTGGTTATGGGTCTGTTCCGGTTTTCTATTTCTTCCTGTTTCAGTTTTGGTAGTTTATAAGTTTACAGGAATGCATAGATTTCTTCCAGATTGTCTAATTTGTTGGCAGACAGTTGCTCATAATATGTTCTTAAAATTGTTTCTATTTCCTTGCTGTTGATCATGATCTCTTCTCTTTCATTCATGATTTTGTTAATTTGGGTCCTTTCTCTTTTCTTTTGGATAACTCTGGCTAGGGGTTTATTGATCTTATTACTTCTTTCAAAGAACCACCTTCTAGTTTTATTGATCTGTTCTACTATTCTTATCAAACTCAACACCCAAAAAACAAATAATCCAGTCAAGAAATGGGCAGAAGACATGAACAAACATTTCTCCAAAGAAGACATACAAATGGCCAACAGACACATGAAAAAATGCTCCACATCACTTGGCATCAGGGAACTAGAAATCAAAACCACAATGAGGTACCACCTCACAGCAGTCAGAATGGCTAAAATTAACAAGACAGGAAACAACATATGTTGGCGAGAATGCAGAGAAAGGGGAACCCTCTTACTGTGTTAGTGGGAATGCAAAGTGGTACAGCCGCTCAGGAAAACAGTATGGAGGTTCCTCAAAAAGTTGAAAATAGAGCTATCCTACGACCCAGCAATTGCACTACTAGGTATTTACTCCAAAAATACAAATGTAGTGATCCGAAGGAGCCCCTGCACGCCAATGTTCATAGGAGCAATGTCCACAATAGCCAAACTGTGGAAAGAGCTGAGCTGTCCATCGACAGATGAATGGATAAAGAAGATGTGGTATATATATATATATATATATGTAATGGAATATTACTCAACCATCAGAAAGGATGGATACGTACCATTTACATCGACATGGATGAAAATGGAGGGTATTATGCTGAGTGAAATAAGTCAATCAGAGAAAGACAATTATCATATGGTTTCACTCATATGTGGAATTTAAGAAACAGCACAGAGAATCATAGAAGAAGAGAGGGAAAACTGAATGGGAAGTCATCAGAGAGGGAGAAAAACCATGAAAAAGCTCTTAACTATAGGAAACAAACTGAGGGTTTCTGGAGGGGGAGATGGGTAGGGGAATGGGGCAATTGGGTGATGGGCATTAAGGAGGGCATGTGATGTGATGAGCACTGGGTGTTATATGCAACTGATAAATTACTGAACACTACATCTGAAACTAATGACGTACTATATGTTGGCTAATTGAATTTAAAATAAAAAAAAAGATTTACTGTTTTAAAAACTCTCTGAGCATCAGAGTCAAATTGCTTTATGTCCTTTATCATATAGGTCACAGTAATTTGTGTTCATTTAGGCATAATTCCAATGCTGGTTGAGGTGTAAAACCACATAGATATCTATATATCTATATATCTATATATTTTGTGCCTTTAATATAAGCAGTAGCAAACACATTCATTGAAAACCATAGCAGAATATTCTAGCTAAATGTGGAGGAGTAGAGTTAAGATCATAAAATCTCTTAGTTCAAGCACCTAATAAAACTAATATCGATTAGAAACACAAGCAAAATAAATTAATTGGCAGTAACTTAATCATACACCCCTACACCATACACTTCAAAAGTGTTAACCTGTGAAAAGCATCAATGCGGGTCACAATGGTTTGTCTTCAGATCCTTCTCCCTTTGCCTGCCTCTTGTTTCCCTTGATATGTACATTTTGAGCTTGAAGTTGTTATCAGAAAAGCACAATCCCTTCTGGGAGAGATTGTCGCAGACTTCCTTTACATCACTGGTCAGATGTGGCTGCATGAAGACTGGGGAAGGGTGGGGGATGCAGTCCTGTGCGTGGCTTTGACATATCCTGAGCCTCTGTCTGGGACCAGATGCATCATCTTCAGAATCAAATTGAGATTCTTTTACCAAAGTGGTGGTGGTGTGTATCAGGTATGCGACTCTGTAATTATCACACCTACTTTCTCCTAAGTAAAGGAGAAGACTAAGGTGGTACGTTTATCCCTTCCCTCTTCCTGCTAGAGAAAGTCAGAATGGCTGTTGCAGGGGGATGGAGAATGTTGGAGAAATAAACAACTAAGATTCAATTATAGAAACACAGAGCTTATGGTTCCACATGGAATTGGAAAAATACACTAAACAATATATATCTCTGTGGCGAGCTGAAAATTGAACCATCACTTGCCAAAGATATCCACATCCTAATCCTTGGACACAGATATGTCAAAAAAGAGAAGATCTTGGTAGATGTGATTAAGTTAAGAATGTTGAGATGGTATTGCATTATTCAGGTGGGCTCTCAATGCCCTAAGTCCTAAATCTTCCTAAGAGTGAGGCCGAGGGAGAACACACTCACACACACAGAAGTGAAGAAGGTATTGTGACAACTGAGGCAGAGATGTGGGCATAAGCCAAGGAATGCTGAGAGCCACCAGAAGCTGAGAGAGGCACGGTGAACTTTGCCTCCGCATTCATGAAAGCACTCTAAAATGAATCAACAGGATTTGCCCAGACACACGTAAGATATAATATGTTATATCAGTAAAGAAGAAGAAAATTATTAACTCATCTTTTTATAAATTATTTCCCATTTTCTATCTTAGGAAATTTACTTTCATTGTACTGAGAACATGCTTCTATATTATGACATTATGCTGATAATAAGAAAAAAAGTTGAAAAAAAAGAAAACTTTTGAAAAGACAAATGCTTTCTTAGTTAAGCAGATAAGCCTTAGGCTAATAGGATGCTTAACACAGATGAATCATGTCTTGTTGCCATTTGTGCAACATGAAATTTTAAGTCACTTATTAAATGTTCATAGCCCCTTAATATATACTTTATGTCTGTAGGTTTACCCTCACTTCACAAATGAAAAAAATTGATACAGGGCGCCTGGGTGGCGCAGTCGGTTAAGCGACCGCCTTCGGCTCAGGTCATGATTCCGGGGTCCCGGGATTGAGTCCTGCATCGGTCTCCCTGCTCAATAGGGAGTCTGCTTCTCCCTCTGCCTGCCACACCCCCGGCTTGTGCTCGCTCTCCCTCTCTGACAAATAAATAAATAAAATTTTAAAAAAGAAAAAAATGATATAATATGAAGTTGAGAGACTTAAAATCCTTGACATGGTTTAATGATCCATATCTTTTCCTGAGATAAAACAAATATCCTCGGAGTAAAATAATTTCTTTACTGTAGTATCACAAAACAGTCTTATGTGCCCCAGGTTGTAGGATTGATATTGGCTTTAGGTACATACGTAGTAGAGTTCCTTATTCCCAGGATGTAGGGAAATTCCTTAATCTCTTACCCATCTCCAAATCCCTTCACTAAAACCTGAGATTTCTCTCTTAGAGCTACATTATTTTAGTTGAAGTCTTTGTTCATGTGTTAAAGTCAATGATCTATAGCAGAAGGTTACATAGTGACCGTTACCAGTAAATTAAACTTACCAAATTATAGTTCCTGCATAAATGAATGTGCATAAATTCAAAGATCCTGAATGGAGAGAGTATTTGTGGGAGAAAGAATAAGAGAAGGAGCAGATAACGGTCAGTCACCACGAAGGAAAAAGCCCCACAGATTGTGAGGAATGGTAATGCTACAAACAAACTTCAGCTCTTCTAAAACTCTAACAGAGGCCTGAATTTTAACTATGAGCGGGTCTGTCCTGAGCTGATACACATTCCTGAGTATCATATAAAGATGCCAACTCTAGGTGAATTCCATTCAATAGCCAAGCTGTGTAATATGACTCTCAAAACTATGTAACAAACAGAACAAAAATTAGTTTTTTTTTTAAAGATTTTATTTATTTATTTGCGAGAGAGAGAATGAGAGACAGAGAGCATGAGAGGGAGGAGGGTCAGAGGGAGAAGCAGACTCCCCGCTGAGCAGGGAGCCCGATGCGGGACTCGATCCAGGGACTCCAGGATCATGACCTGAGCCGAAAGCAGTCCTTTAACCAACTGAGCCACCCAGGCACCCCCAAAAATTAGTTTTATAGTTTCTATTCTTTTCCATAAGAAAGAAATCCGTATTTCCTGGACTTTTCTTTGCTTCCTCAACACATTATCCTTCCGACACATGTATCTGTAAGAAGCTTAGACTCAGTAATTTGTATGTATTTGGAAATTAGGAAATGGGTGAGAATACTAGAGGACATAGGACAATATGCTTTTTAAAAATGCTTAGACACTCAGAGGGATGCCGGAATAATTGATCATATTTATTCAAGTATATGGATATGATGTATTAAAATACAGTGGTTCCCCCCCTTATCTGCAGGGACACCCCCAGTGGATGCCTGACACTGCAGACAGAACCGAACCCTATATATACTATGTTTTTTCCTATATATATCTATGAATTAGGCACAGTAAGAGATTAACAACAATAACTGACAATAAAATAGAACAATTACAATATGCTGTACTCAAAGTTATGTGAATGTGGTCTCTCTGTCTAAATACCTGAATATCTTACTGTACTGCACTCACCCTTCTTCTGTGGTGATGTAGGATGGTAACATGCCTACGTGATAAGAGGAGGGAGCTGAGGGTCACAGGCACCGTGATGTAGCACTCGGCTGCTGCTGACAACATGTGAGAAGGATCATCTCCTTCTGGATCACGGTTGACCTCGGGTAACGGAAACTGCAGATAAAGGGGGACTACTATGTTTTTCTTTTATTTATTTATTTATTTCTAAAGATTATTTATTTATTTATTTATTTGACAGAGCACAAGCAGGCAGAGCAGCAGGCAGAGGGAGAGGGAGAAGCAGGCTCCCCGCTGAGCAGGGAGCCCGACATGGGGCTTGATCCCAGGACCCTGGGATCATGACCTGAGCCGAAGGCAGGCGCTTAGCCGACTGAGTCACCCAGGCGCCCCAAGGACCACTATGTTTTTAAACTAGTGTATTCTGAAACAAGCAAATATACGGTCTGCCTTGACTATATATTGTTGCTTTAGCAGACTCTGCCTTTAAATATATTTGACGTCTCTAGTCCTATGCACTCCCAGTTTATGTCAAAGAATAAATAGCTATAAAAGGGATTTTATATTTATACTTATGGATAAATTTATAGAATCCTATTTAGATATAAAGATAGATGACAGTATTTCTAAGTTGATATTCAAAATGAGCCCATACTTTCTATGTGGTTCTATAGGTTCTATTACATTGCCAGTTATCTGCAAACCAGTGAAGCAGTTTGGATGTTTTTAATTATTATTCCTTGGGAATCTGTACTTTAAACTGTTCAGAGAAATGATTGCCTGACTGAAAGTCAGAAGACTTCAAGTGTAAAATTGCTGAAGTGACCAAGAGTCAATGGAATATTCTAAACGGGTTTGTGTGCTGGTCCAACCACAAAGAGGACTGCGGAGGGCACTCAGCTCTTAGTAGCGAGGGGAGGCAGATGTGGAGCAAGGACAGGACAGAACTCCCTGGGGGAACTGAGTGCAGGGTAAAGGTTATGCTCTGGATCAAAATGTTTATGAAGTCAATGAGGAACCTTACTAATCCTAGTGGGAAGGAATCTAAGGATGGAAAATTAGAGACGAGAGTGAAGAATTCAGGTTAAAGAGATCATTGGTGATTTTGGCAGACTGCAAGCACTTGGGTTGGAGAGAAAAACCAGAGATAGTAGACACAGAACTGTGATGTTTTTTCTTCCATGCTTGCTGAGATATAACTGACATAAGATACAACAGTGTGTAAAGGTAAGGTGTGCAACATATGATTTGATACACTTGCATATTGCAATATGATTACCACTGTAGTGTTACTTCTAAGTTGTGATACAATTATCTCTATCATGTAATTATCATTTCTTTGGGGGAGATGAGAACACTTAAGATCTATTCTCAGCAATTTTCAAGTATACGATACAGTACTGTGAACTCTGATCACAATGCTGGGCATTGGATCCCCAAAACGTACTTATCTTCTTACTAGAAGTTTGTACCTTTTTGCTAACATCTCCCTAATTCCCCTCTTGCCCCCAAATTCTGGTAGCCACCTTTCTACTCTGTTTCTATGAGTTTGGCTATTTTAGATTCCACATATAATTTGTTCTTATCTAGAAGGCACAGTCCTCTAATAGACTGTATCAGAACTTCTCAGTGCAGGAGGAAAAGGAATAAAAGACTGTGCACTGATAAATAATATTGAATAAAATTTCATGTGAGAACAAGCTGAGTAAAGTTGATATGGGGAATATATTTGACAAGCTCAGAAATTCAGGCACTAAATGAGATGAGTAATAGAGAGAATGAAATGAGTAATAGAGAAAATGTATACATGAAATAATTATGTTGAGCAAAGCAACATTGATGATATTGGCCTCTTAGCTTCTTCTGAGCAAAATTTGCCGGTATGTTTTTCGGTGAGTGTGAAATGCACTAGAAGGATCTATATAAAGTCCCTCACGTTGCAGTGGATTTATTGTTATTAATGGTCCAAACAGGAATAGAGTTCATTTGAACTCCCATTTGCTACTGAGTGAGACAGCCAATCTATTTTAAACTATATTATGATTGAGTGGTCACAGCTGGGAGAACGGATTAGGCACTACTTCAACGTGGAAAACAAAAAACTCATTACCTTAATTTTCTGTTAACAGGCCTTTTGAGCCCTTTTAACCAGCACTAGGTTGTGATGGTGGTGACCAAAGGTAATGGTGGACTGGGTGAGAATTCTGACCTTCCTCAAGCATCTAACAAGGTTATTCTGCCTAGAACTCGATCCAAAAGCTTTTTGGAGCTTGCAAGGGCAGAAACCATTTGTAATATCCAAGACTTAAAATGGAAGCATCTCCTTGGCCTTCCTGAAGACTCTGACTTTTCTTCCAGTGATCTTTGCTCCTTGAGTCTTTTGACTGTTTTAGTCATTTGCCGTGTTTTCTTTTGTGAGGATCGTGCTGTGGCTCATTCAGCCTTTGAACCCAAGTCATTTATTTTGATGCCTCATCATGTCATAACAAAAACTACAGCAAATACTTTTTTTTTTTTACTCTTTAAACCCCAAGTTTATTCTGCATTTAACATGCAAATGATGTAAACATATTCGAGACTGAGAAGCCCAATTCGTCTTTTTCTTTCTTCTCTTTCTTCTGCCTCATAGGAAATGGAGAAATATTTCATGGAACAAGACTGAAGCTTAAAATACGTGCTCCTTTTGATTAAACATTCTTCCTGGTTTGACTGGAATCTATGCTACTGATCTTCAAAATAATTGAGTAAACTGAGAGATTAAGATGTGTTCTTAGTGTCATCTACACATTCTGTATCTGGTCCTACACTGTAAATGAGGTTTATAGGACTCCCTGGGAGTGGTTCAAAGAGAGTGATTTTTCTTAAAAGATCACTCAGGTAAAGGAGATCAAGAAAGCTTAAGTAAAATCTTAAAGAATTTTCTTTAGAAGATGGACGTTAGTGTTTACCTAAGGAAAATCAGAAAGATATATCCCAATATAAGCAAATTCACTGTCCTGCTGTTTGGGTTAAGCTGAAGGTCAACTGCATAAGCTTTGTGTATACAAAATATGTATTTCTTTTATGCAAGGCCAAATAGCATTTATGATCCTTGACCTAGATCATCTGCAGAAGAGAAAGGCTTTACTGCAAATTAAAAAGATAAAAATAGCATTTTGTTTAGCCCCTGGCTTATCAGTTGTAAAACTGTTGGGTTGGTGGAGTTGAGCAGAGCATGAGCACGTGCCCAGATTCAAGCTGATACATAAAAATGTAGACTCCAAAGTCTAAAAATGGCCTTTAGGTCTTGTTAAACTTCAATGACCCTAGGTAGGAGTGGTAGTTTCAGTGTTTGAAGACTATCAAAGAGACCATCAATACTGTCCCCTTGATCTGGAGCCTTCACAGGTTTTTAGAATGGTCTTGTCAGACTCATCACATTCAGGTTCTTCAGTGCTGGTCCTCAAGAATCTCCATTAACTGTTCCCGCTTGTTACCTGCACACTTTCTCTCTCTCTCTCTAGACTGTCAGGCAGGCGGCAATAATGTCATTCCCTGGTACTCTGCTCATTTCTGCCTCTGTAATCTTTAATAATATCCTCCATGTCTTGAATGAATTTTCCCTTTTCTGTTCCACTAAAGAAGTCATAGTGATACTTTACTCACTTAAAAATTGGAGTTAGCACAGCCAGCAAAACTAACAAAATGAGCAATAAATAAAGCAGAGTCCTGGCAGAACTTACATTCATTTAAAGTTGAGCTCATGACACCATGGAATTCTTCTCAACCAAAAACTGCTTTTTTTCTGTATATAACCTATATTATTGTGTTAGAAATGTTTTTTTAGTACTTCATTGACATATATTCAAAGGTTATTTAACAAAATGTGTTTTAAAACTCATTCAACTATAAAAAATGGGATCATTACCAGTGATAGCATCTATTAAAATTTCATCTCCATGACTGAAAGGAGATCATTAAACTTCCACAATGATCTCCGATTTTCAAATATACCTGCATTTTTTTTTTTCAAACTGTACTCTTAAAGTCCCTCAGCAAAGAAAATAAGAGCGACACTTAGTTTTTCACATTATTATTATCATTGTGGTCTTAACGTCTTTATATTATAAAATGTATGCAATTTTAGAGTGTAAGAAACCATAGAAAATAAAAATCACCTGTATTATTATAATACACGAGAAAAAATTGTTAAAATTGTGGTGTGTACCTCTCAGAAAAATAGACAGAAATTAAGTTAAATATATGTTTCTATGGAAATATTTATATTTTATGAAGTTGCTACTCCCTTCCCACTTCTCTGTGGTCCTTATCTGGGTTATTTTTCTCCTAATACTAATTTTCTGTGGTTATTGCAGGTCTCCCCACAGTGCAATTTAAGCACTGTGAATGCAGGGCATATGCTCACTGCGTCCTCAGGACCTGGCACATAGCAGGTGTTCAAATAAGTCCTAATTATTAACAGGTCTTGCGTGCAGGGCTCTGTGTGTGCACCTTAGTGCACCCCTACTACTTTTTTCTCCCTGTCTTCCTTTTCTTTTTCCTTTACTTTTCGTTATGATCATCCATCTTAAGAGGCACTTTCCCCTACCATATCTCTTACCATATACCCTATTAGCTCTCCTACAAAACCTTAAGTTTTATTGATAGGTCAGTGGGTGAGAAATACCTTCACCTCAAATATGGGCTATACCAGCCTCAGACATTCACATAAATATGCTTAGTAATTAAAAGCTCTCGGTGATGGGTTGTTCAGAACAAGGATTACAAAACAGTATGGCCCACAGGTTACGTTCCATCATATAAATGAGGACACGTGATTCAAGACAATTAATTATTCCTCATTTCTTCCGTTAGACACAAATCAGTTATTCCCAAAATAGAGCTTATCTACGATTCTGGAATAGATAGTAATTACAACCTCATGCATATATGTGTTTTAGCACTGTTTGCATAATGAAATACTTGGCTCTGAAGAGATCATATAAACGTAGAAAATTATATCAACAGTATTAAAATAAGGATAAAACCATCAATGGCTCTATCAGTCATTTGTCAATCAAAAGCTTAGATCATATTTATAAATATTTAGTATAAACTCTGGTAATTTAATATAATGCAAATTTTTAATTATAATAAAGCCATAATCACAAAAGAGCTATCATCATTTCCAAGAGCTCTTTTCTGTTTTACTGTATCTATTACAATCCTCCTTCTGATGTGTTTCCATGGATAATGAAGAAATTAGTAGTTTTATTTTTTAATTTTTATTATTATATTTTTTAAGATTTTATTTATTTATTTGACAGAGATAGAGAGAGAGAGAGAGAGAGAGAGCACAAGTGTGGGGGGGGGTGGTGGCAGGCAGAGGGCGAAGGAGAAGCAGGCTCCCTGCTGAGCAGAGAGCCCCATGTGGAGCTCGATCCCAGGACCCTGGGATCATGATCTGAGCTGAAGGCAGATGCTTAACTGACTGAGCCACCCAGGTGCCCCAATAAACTAGTTTTAATGAATGAAACACATTTAAAAAATATCTGTCATCCTAAGAGAAGTTTATATATATCAGTACCCTTTGTGATACTGCATAATTACTGTCCTAGGAGATAATCTTCTCATTTGTCCATTTTCTTAATAGAATCTGCAGTGAGTGCACCAAGTTCTCACTAGGGTAATGTCTTCCTATGGCTACCACTGCCTTTGTTATTTCAGGATGAGTTTCTCTAATGCTTTGTAATTAAATCTCTATTTGAAGACTCTCAAGGGAGTCAGGTCGTAAAGCTGCTCATTTGTAGTGAAATGGAGCATACAAAATGTGTAATGTTGGTCTTGGTGTCCCTGGAAGCTCAGTATTTGCTACGGGTTTGAATTCAAGATCCAGCTAAATTCCATTTTAACATAGCTCACGAATAACCAGATTAAACAGAAAATTAAAATTGCATAGGGATTGGTACCTTGCATTACGTTTCTTAGCATTGCCCAGTTGGTTTCCAATGTGTCCTTCCTACACGTCTGCCTGCTAAGCTTCTACTATAGTAACCCTTCAAGACCCAGGGCAATTTCCATTTTTTTTCTGGGAAACTTTCTCCAATTTTCACAGGCAGTTAAGCTTCTTACTCTGAGATATCACTGCCCTTTGCTCATAGCTCTATGTCCAGCATTTTAGACACTTGTCATAACCTACTTATCAGTTTCTACCAGCTACAATCCTCCTCCTCCACCTCCTAGGAATCCTTCGACAGTGGATTCACTCCCTCCTTTGTCACCCAATCAGTCACCAAGTCCTGGCATTCTATCTTTTTTTTTTTTTTTAAAGATTTTATTCATTTATTTGAGAGAGAATGAGATAGAGCATGAGAGGGGGGAGGGTCAGAGGGAGAAGCAGACTCTCTGCTGAGCAGGGAGCCCGATGCGGGACTTGATCCCGGGACTCCAGGATCATGACCTGAGCCGAAGGCAGTCGCTTAACCAACTGAGCCACCCAGGCGCCCATGGCATTCTATCTTTGATACATGTGGTAAATAGAATAATGTTCCCCTAAGGATGCCCATGTCCTAACCTTCCTATTTGACTGTATTATACACTGTGTAACCCTTTGTGCTTCCTGTTCTTCATGTGTAAACTGGGGGGTTATAGAAGCAGTAACTACTTACAAGGATTGTTGGGAGGACAGAATGAATGACATATGTATATCAGTGCCTGGTAGGAAGTAAGCTCTCAAAAATGCAATGACTAAGTAATTCTTCACCTGCATTTCCTCATTTGAGACTTCCAAAACTCTATGAGGTAAGTATTAACATTATTCCCAATTGCAAATAAGGCCACTGAGGTTGAGAGAAGATAAGTGTCTGAAATGAGGGTCAGAGCTTAGAATCATAGCAATCCGGCCCCAGGATGTGTTGCTGTACATTATTTATTTGAATGACATGTTACTCTTAATCAATTCAGAAATGATTTTTTTTTAAGTTTGAGGTTAATTTTCCATATCAGACTGCTAAATCTTTATATATCTAACAAACTGAGATCTCTTAAATAACTGATGAGATTTGGAGGAAGGGGAAGGAGAGATGTAAAGTTCCCAGCATAATAATGACTGAGGTGTTCACATTTTTTTTATTATGTTAATCACCATATATTACATCATTAGTTTTTTTTTTTAATTTTCTTTTATTTTTTAATTTTTTTAATTTTTATTTTTTTAAAGATTTTATTTATTTATTTGACAGAGAGACACAGTGAGAGAGGGAACACAAGCGGGAGAGTGGGAGAGGGAGAAGCAGGCTTCCTGCGGAGCAGGGAGCCCGATGTGGGGCTCGATCCCAGGACTCTGGGATCATGACATGAGCCGAAGGCAGACGCTTAATAACTGAGCCACCCAGGTGCCCCAGTTTTTTTTTTTTTTTTTTAAAGATTTTATTTATTTATTCCTGAGAGACAGAGAGAGAGAGAGAGAAGCAGGCTCCCAAGGAGCAGGGAGCCCGATGCGGGACTCAATCCCAGGACCCTGGGATCATGACCTGAGCCGAAAGCAGACACTTAACCATCTGAGCCACCCAGGCGCCCACATAATTAGTTTTTGATGTAGTGTTCCATGATTCATTGTTTACGTATAACACCCAGTGCTCCATGCAGTACGTGCCCTCCTTAATACCCATCACCAGACTAACCCATCCCCCCACCCCCTCCCCTCTAGAACCCTCAGCTTGTTTCTCAGAGTCCATAGTATCTCACGGTTTGTCTCCCCCTCCAATTTCCCCCTTTCATTTTTCCCTTCCTGCTACCGTCTTCTTTTTTTTTTTTAAGGAGCGTTAGATTGAGAGCAAAAACATTCTCTCAAATGTGGACTCAAAGTGACATATGATAAGGATGAGTCTGATATTCACTCTTGAGCCTTTCTTGCATTTATAGCATGAAACAATCACTCACATTAAGAAAGCAGTGGTTTATATGGTAAGTACCAAGAACCAAGTAACGTATTTTATTTATTTATTTATTTATTTTAGATTTTATTTATTTATTTGACAGAGAGAGAGAGAGAGCACAAGCAGGGGGAGTGGCAGGCAGAGGGAGAAGCAGGCTTCCTGCTCTGCAGGGAGCCCGATGCGGCGCTCGATCCCAGGACCCCAGGATCACGACCCAGCCGAAGGCAAATGCCTAACAACTGAGCCACCCAGGCGCCCCTCAGATAAATAAATAAAATCTTAAAAATAAATAAATAAAATCTTAAAAAAAATCTTTAAAAAAAGGAGTAGTTGGACTTTAAAGCAAGAAACTGAAATCAAATAAAATTATTCCGAGAAAAAAAAAAAAGATGAGTTGCCTAAGTACCTTGGGTCTATTATTTCTCAGAATTTGAATTTGTTCTTAATGAGCACAATTTACTCTATTTATGAACTTTCATTTGGGCACATTTACGCAAAATGTTCCATACTTACAATTCATGAAGGTGAATGTGAGACTCAGTAGCTCTCTGCCTCTTACTGATCTCTTCCTTCTCTCCCATCTCCCAAGGAAATAACTATTCTGACTTACGGTGTTCATACTTTTATTACAAAGATCGAAAATATATTTTTTTAAGATTCTAAAATGTAATATATAGGGCCCTACTATAGTCTGAATTGTGTCCCACTGTCCCCCACACTCCCAGTTCATATGTTGAAACTCTAATCGCCAATGAGATGGTATTTCGAGGTGGGGCTTTTAGGAGGTAAGTGAGCTTAGATGAGTTCAAGAGGGTGGGGCCCTCGCCATGGGGTTAGTGCCCTTATAAAAAAAGACCCCAGAGAGCTCACTTCTGCTCTTTCTTTCTCTACCATGTGAGGACATGGTGAGAAGACGCTGTCTGCAAGTCAGGAAGAGGGTTCTCACCAAGAGCAGAACCTGCTGGCACCTCCATCTCGGGGGTCCAGCCTCCAGAACTGTGCAATAGCTGCCTGTCGTTGAAGCCATTCGGTCCGTAGTGTTTTGCTATGACAGCCTTAGCAGACTGAGACAGGCACCAGACTGCAGTCTTCCGCAAGTTGCCTGAAAGACTGCTTGACTGGGAGATTAACCCACGATTATATTCTCTACTCTTGTTCATTCATTTTTCACTCTGATATAATACTCCATCAGATTCATTCATCTGTTTTCTCTTTGATGGTCATTTACATCGTTCCTATTATTTTCATATAAAACTCACTGCTGTTTGGAACAATCTTGTGCATCTTTTTGTGGACAAAGGACAATTTCATCAGTGCATAGTTGGGGGTGGAATTTCTATAGTTGTGGGCTACACGTGTGTTCAACTCTACTAGGTCTTTGCCAAATTGTACCAACCAAGTTGAAAGTTCTTCATGTCCGTGTCAACACTTAGCACTGTCAAGTTTTAAAAATTGCCAATCTATTAATGTGAGACAATATTTTTTTACTTTGATTTGCATTTAATTTTCACTAACATAGCTGCTAAATATTTCATGTGTTTTTTAGTTAAATCATTTAGGCTTTCACATCTTTGAATTTCCCGTTGGCTTCTTTGTCTAACTTTCTATTCAATTATTTGTCACTGTCTTAATGATTGATATCTTGGGAGAGGACTGCATTCTCTACTTTAAAAATATCTCCAATCAATTTTAACTCATTAAATCTCCACAAGAAGAATTTTTGCTACTCTATCAGTGGTATTTAGCCTCCTACATAACAATCTATGTCTCCAAGACAGTTTTTTTTTTTTTCTTTTTAAAAAGCTTAAAATGTTTCTTACATATTAGGGGAAAACTTATTTACCAGGAAGAGAAAAATTGTTATTTTACAATACAAGTGAAAAACACCAAAGAGAATTTGGCACCATAATTTTGATAAACTCCAGAGTTTCAGTACTCAAAGATTTTAGAAAACATACTGACTCCAGTCACTCCTGAAGTGATATCTAACAACACTGAGACTACTTTAATTGCTCCTATGTTCACACATAGACAATATATGAGCTCATTAAACATGAACCTTCCCTTTCATATATAGATTAATATGATATATGAAACTATTTTTTTGAAACAAGGTTACTAGTACCAATGTAGAGTAGAACACAAATGTTACCAGAACCAACAATTCCTTTTTTACTTAGGATGACTTCAAAATGTTTGACGATATTTTAAAGACTCTTATACATAGGCTAACACATAGCCTATTTTTCTTTCGTGAGAGTCTGGAAGGAATAACGCTAGTAAAATTAGGGGAACCTCCCTCCCCACTTTTTATTTCTCCCTTGTGGCTGGTTGTAATGCAGGTTTCCCCTCAGGCTCTGTGGAATTGCTGACATAAAAATACAGGGAGGCTGTAGCAGCAGGAGCAGGTCAATGAGGCAACCCCCACTCTCCCTGCCTTGTATGGGTGGCCACAGTCTAGTGCTCATTCTCCACTGACTTCTCCTCCACAAGGGCCCTGGAGTGTTTCTAAGCCACATTTATTATTCATCAAATACGAGCATTCCCTGACTGGAATGAAATCAATCTACATGTATCTTCCTTTTACATTTTGCAAAGAGGTTTGATTTTATCCTTTAAAAAAATGTAGGTTTTGTAATGATAATAATTTACATGATTCAAAATTCAAAAGGTACAAAAGAGAGCACAAGAAAAATTCTCCCTCTCACTTCTATGTCATCCCTCTTCTTCAGGCAACATGTATTAATGGTTTTTCATGTAATCCTAGCACTATTTTTAATGTTTTGGCATATATATATAATCTTTTCATTTTTAAAGCAATATTAGCATTATAGTCACATGGATATGTTTTGTGGTAGGCAGGATAATGACCCGCAAAGATGTCCATCCCTAATCCTTGGAACCTGTGCCTTAGTGAACTTACATGGAGAAAGGGACGTTACAGATGTGATTACAAGTCTGTACCTTGAGGTGGGGAGATTGTTTGGATTATCCAGATGGGTCCAGTCTGATCACTTGAACACTTAAAAGCAGAGAACCTTTCCCAGTTGTGGTCAGAGAGAGGAGTGCCCACAGAGGAAGATTCAGAGCGGTGTGATCTTGCTGCCTTTCAAGATGAAAGAAGGGACCCATGAGCCAAGGAATGTAGGTGACCTCTAGAAGTTGGCAAAAGCAAGGACACAGATTCTCTCTGGGGCCTCCAGGAAGGAATACAACCCTGACAATACCCTGAGTTACCCAGGCAAGACCCATGCCCACCATCTGATCTACAGAACTATAAGATAATAAATTTGTTTTGTTTTAAACCTCTAGGTTTGTATTCATTTGTTACAGCAGCAGCAATAGAAAGCTACCATAACACATTTACCTTTTTTTCTCATTTTTAAAAACTAAAGTCATTCCATATCAGTACATAAAGAGCTTACTCAGCTTTAAATTTTTTTTTTCACAGCTGTGTAATACCCCATCATATCACTGAACCATCATCACATGAATGGGAGGCTAGTGAAGTCTTTTATCCTGCTATTCCAAATAGGACTGCAGTGGCATAATCTTGTATAAGTGCCTGTTCTTACATGTATCAGTTAATACAGAAAGCAAATCTTACGAAATGGAATTAACCAATGGTAATGTGCATTTTCCACTTTGATTATTATTTCCAAATTAGAGTTCCTAGAGGTTGTTTCTATTTATTTGTTTATTTATTTATTTTTAAGATTTTATTTATTTGAGAGAGAGTACACGTGTGTATGGGGGGAGGGCAGAGGGAGAAGCAGACTCCCCTCTGAGCAGGGAGCCCATCAGGGCACTTGATCTCAGGACCGGGGGATCACGACCTGAGCCGAAGTCAGATGCCCAACTGACTGAGCCACCCAGGCACCCGAGGTTGTTTCAATTTATATACTATATCCGGAAGTCCTGTTTCAACATACCTTTGCTAATTCAGTATGTTACTTGAATATCTTGATCTACTTGATAGCAGATAAATAGAAACATAGTTTAAATTCATGTATCTCAGGGCACCTGGGTGGCATTGTTGGTTGAGTGTCTGACTCTTGGTTTCAGCTCAGGTCATGATCTCAGGGTGGTGAGACAGAGCCCTGAGTTTGGCTCCACGGAGAGTCTGCTTGGAATTCTTTCTCCCTCTGCCCTTGCCCCACTTGGGTGCGCTCGCATGCTCTCTCTCTTTCTCAAATAAATAAACCTTTAAAAAAATTCACGTATCTCTTAGAGTGAGGTAAGGTGAGAATCTTTTCATATGTTTAAAAGTTATTTGTATTTCCCATTCTGTGAATCTTTCTCCTTCCTTCTTTCTTTTTGCCTTTTTCTGCTGGGTTGATGGACATTTTCTTATTGATATACCAATGCTTTATATCTCCTAAAGAAACAAATTCTTTTTCTTTTGGCTTTGCTTTTGGAAGCTTGATCAGTGAAGATGTTTTTTTTAAATGTATGTCATTAAATTTATCAATGTTATTTTTGGGGATTTGGAGTTTTATTTCATACTTATAAAGAATTTTCACCAATATAATTTTTTTACACTTCCATGGATTATTTAGAATTTTAAAAATTCAAAATTGGTATCATTGATCCATTTTCTTATGCTGCAAATTATGAAAAAACTTTACTTTTACTTTCTTCCAGAAGGCTACCTAGTTGTTCTAAGACCATTTATTGAATTCTACACATCTTCTTTTAATATGCTTCTTAAAAAACAATTTCTTTTAAATCAAAGTTTCCAGATTTAAAAATGGACGTATTGCGTAGGCCTAAACGATTTTAGCCTCAATTTTTATTACTTGTATTAATACTTATTAAGCTCTTATAAAGGACTAATATATTTTCTGCATTTTTATGAATGGATAGATAATTTAACATTTCTTGGAAAGAGATGCAGTAGACGCCAAGTGGGTTGACTGTTGAGCTCACAGCAGTTTATCCAGTGCCCATATCTGTCCTATAGATCTTTCTTTGGGAAACCATTCCTATTCTCCCTATTCTAGTCCTGGTATGATTGTACTGACAATCATGATATTTTATCACTCTAGAAACAGAGTTGAAAATATATAATTTATCTTGGCCTAGTCATTGGAAGTAATCCATTGTCCTGGTAAGCTATTCCTGAGCTCACTCCCAGATGGTCTGAGCTATCACAGCAATGAAAGCCAAGTATGTAAACTCCAGGGCCCAAGTTTCTTTTCCCTGTCACTCTTTTCCCATATATTATTAGAACAAGGGGGGAGGAGGGAGTAATTTTCTTCCACAATTCTGTTTCTTCCCTTCCCTTTCCTTAATTGGACTTGATGATTCATCAAAAAAGCTTGATCAACCATCATAAGGAGACTTCAGCTCTTAGAGCACAAAACCTTAATCATCCAGTTTTAAGAGGTAGAAAGATTTTCCTCCCATCTTGGATGGGAGTAGGCATTATTTTATTACTTCCTGATATATTTCACATGTCCAGGCAGAATAGCTTTTTTCTAAAGTAACAAAAAACAAAATAGGAGATGAATTATCAGCAATTCAAAAACTGACCACACCCATTTGTTGAAGGCTTTTTTTTCTCTTTCTGAAAACTAGGCCAATTTATCAACTTTGCATCCAAGAGACCTAGGACAAGTACAGAAAAGATACATAGTAAATGTTTGTTTAATAAATGAATAAATGCATAAACAGCCCCTAATTGGAACTGTTTCCTCTGGGAGAAGCTAGCAGAGATGACTCACTGCTTTCTGCTTAAGTAATTTTTCATACCATTCTTTGCTATTAGCAGTACCCCTGAGAGGTTTCAGCTCCATGGCTCTCCCCATTTATGGTTGATGTTTCACTGCCTTTTTAATGTTGTGTCCTCCCTCCCACTGGGGGGCGGGGGGATAGAGTAACAGGGCATCAGTGACCATCCTGGACCATGCTGTCAAAGCCATCCTGGGCTACTTTAATTAGAAGCCATAAATGCAAGAAGAAACATAAGTTTAGCATTTTCTGGTTTCCCAATTTTATTCAAGAAAATGACTTTTCTAATCTCTTTCGGGACTCTCCTTTTTCTTTTGGCTTGCTTTTGGAAGCTTGATCAATGAAGATTTTTTTTTTTAAATGTATGTCATTAAACTTATCAATGTTATTGATCTGTTGATCTTCTTCCTGGATAGAGTATATAAACCAGGTCCCAATCCTTTGGCCCTGCCCACTCCTCAGTGGTAAAGGTAATAGTTCCTGAATTTATACCTATTAGGCACAGAACAGTGATAAGTAGAACTCTAGCCAGAGGTCCTGTCACATATCCTACATATGTGTGCATGGCCTGGAGTACTGCCTTCAGCATTATTTGTGAACGGGGACATTGGAGGGATGAGACTTGGATTCCTCCCTTAGAGTAGAGGACTTTAGTGCCCACACAGCTTGTTCAAAGTCCTGGTACTAACTCCGGCTAGAGCCTGAGCTACGCATTTTGGAAGGCCTCTCATATAATTCTGATGGACATGCCTGGTTAAGTCTTACACTTGAGTGCTGTTCATCACAAATCAGTTGACTTCAAGTGTTAGCTTTGCCACCAAGTTTTCTATCCACAGACAAGTTCCTTAACCATTATGATCCTCATTAATAAGCCAGAGAAAATACTGACCCTTTCCCAAATGTTTATGAAGATTAAGTAATAGAATGCATCTACAGTGCATAGCACATGGGAATTCAATAAATAAAAATATTATTATTATACAACTAAGTAATGTGACTCTCTTCCCAGGGAGAGGATGAAAAATGCATCTATTCATTATGGTAGTGAAAAAGAATAAACACCTTTTAGAGAAAGGTAGATCTGACTCTACTTTAAAAATATTTTATTCTGGAAAACCTCATTTGGTCAAAAGATGGTCTTAGAATGAAATCCAATAAAATGCAGGCTAAACCCATGGAAAGAGCTATCACAGAACCCAATGAAATTCAATTTAATTCTTTACCTAAGCTTATAAATAAGTGCGGAAATTGCCTTTCTCCATTTAAAGTGCTTTCAGCTAAGACAAACACCTCAAATCCTCTTATTTTCCTTTAGTCTCCTTTAAATGAACACCTTAGTTATTTCTGACATCTCTAATCCAACCTGGAGTCCTCCATACATTCTGTAGCTGCTATTTATATTCTCCAGAGTCTAATAGCTCCTGTCTTTCTAAAAGATGAATTCAGAAGCCTCTCCCAGATTTCTTTCTCTTGCTTCAGGTCAGAGAATTTACTTCAAAACCCATGATGTTTCCAAGCAGTAGACCCAAGCCCCTTCATTCATAAAAGGGATATAAGGCTAGACGAAAAACCTGCCTCACTATTTTCTAACTAACTGATAAAGCAACAATTATGAAATCTATACTTGGTGATTAATTGGAAAATCTTGGGCTCCAACACGGAGGGCTGCATCTCACATTGTGACAGAGGAAGTGTTATAGGAGCAATAACTTCAGGGGGATTCAGACTTAGAAATCTTGATGTCAAAAGCCAAGGAAGCCTATATTCTCCATCTCATTGCTGCAGCTCAGAGCAGCAAGTTGGTCAGGAATGGCGTTCACACACCAGAGCTGCAGCTTAGGAGACAGTCTTCCTTTAACAGATGCCTGCACCAAATCTTTGTTTTCTTTTTGAAGAATCATGACTTTAAAAAACAAGTGTATACTAGATATTTACTCCAAAGATACAAATGTAGGGATCTGAAGGGGCACATGCACCCCAATGTTTATAGCAGCAATGTCCATAATAGCCAAACTGTGGAAAGCGCCAAGATGTCCATCAACAGATGAATGGATAAAAAAGAGTGGTATATATATGCACAATGGAATATTATGCAGCGATCAAAAAAACCCCCGAAATCTTGCCATTTGCAACAACATGGATGGAACTAGAGGGTGTTATGCTAAGCGAAATAAGTCAATCAGAGAAAGACAAGCATCATATGATCTCACTGATAGGAGGAATTTGAGAAACAAGACAGGATCATAGGGGAAGGGAGGGAAAAATGAAACAAGACGAAACCAGAGAGGGAGACAAACCATAAGAGACTCTTAATCTCAGGAAACAACTGAGGGTTGCTGGAGTGGAGGGGGGTGGGAAGGATGGGGTGGCTGGATGATGGACGTTGGGGAGGGTATGTGCTATGGTGAGTGCTGTGAATTGTGTAAGACTGATGAATCACAGACCTGTACCTCTGAAAGAAGTAATATATTATATGTTAAAACAACAACAAAAAAGAAGATAGTAGGAAGGGAAAAACGAAGGGGAGGAGGTCAGAGGGGGAGACGAACCATGAGAGCCTATGGACTCTAAGAAACAAACAGGGTTTTAGAGGGAAGGGGGGTGGGGGGATGGGTTAGCCCAGTGATGGGTATTAAGGAGGGCACGTATTGAATAGAGCACTGGGTTTTATATGCAAACAATGAATCATGGAACACTGCATCAAAAACTAATGATGTAATGTATGGTGACTAACATAACATAATAAAACAAAATTTTAAAAAAACAAGTGTACTAGTACATCAATTAATTGGTAATAAATGAGAAACAAAGATAGTGTCAAATATACAGTTGGTGAAGATTATAATTTAAATATGCTCTTTGAGCAATGGTAGATAGGAGACCGATACTTCTACGTATAAATAGAAAGTTCTAACTCAATGTGGCCACATTGTTATAGATTACATGGTATATATAACAATATGGTGCACAGTTGAGGGAGAAAAATAATAAGGATATACATTTCCCTTAGCCACTCTTGCTTAAAGATTTCAATAACTCTGTACTAATGAGAAATTCAGCATATGCTATAATAGTTCTAATTTTATTTTGTGTATGTGGGTGTATAGTAATTCTTTATCACATTCCATAGTATAGATAGTCCCAATTAAATTTTCTTGTTGCTTTAAAAAGTTTCATCCCAAAATAACTTCCTTGAGTATTAGTTTGTATTTTAAAAATTGCATTACTATATATTTTAATTTAAAAATAACTCAAATTGTTTCCTTAAACACACAAATTATATGTTGTCTTTAACAGCACCATTTTTTAACCTTTTGATTTTTGTGTTTCTCCTTTAAAAAAAAATAAATCAAAGTAATACATCACTTGAGTATTGCTTAAAATCTTAAATTTATTCAGTCTTTTAATAATTATTTGAGTTCCTACTGTGAGTCAGCAATTTTTCTAGGCACTGAGAAATTCAATAATAAACAAAACAAAACCATAAAAAAAAACCCCTATTCTGATGAAGCCTATATTCAAGTTGTGGCTCAGATGCTGCAGTTATAAGATCTATGGGAAAAATAAAATGAAAGAGGAAGAGGAGGGCTGTAGAGCATAGGAGGACGGAGGTGGGGGCGGGGGGATAGAGTAACAGGTACTATCCAGTAATTTAATTACATCTTTATTTGAAAGATCAAGCCACAAGTATACTTGGTCTTGAGCTCAGTTTGCTTTCAGATTTCCCTCTTAATAAACCAATCCTGTGTATTGTGTTGTAATTTGATTTCCTATATCCTTTCTAAAAAAAGTGCCTGTAATATATGATGATGACTTAGTAACTGGCTTCTAATGAAGTTAACTTTTGCTTGCTTCTGGATCATATCTATCTCCTCATCTTTTCATTAAGATACCTAAACCAAAGGAGAAAATGCTTCTTAAGGTTAATGGATTTCTTCAATCTCTTTAATTCACAGTGTAACTGTCTAGTATGTACCAGACATTAGGCTAAACTATGATGAGTAAGGCCATAAAAAACCTCCTGCATAGCTGGGAATACATACTGGGTTACAATGATGAGAACCACAATAGGGAGAAGCTAGACGTCCCACTAAAGTAGGAAGGCAGGAGTGACTTATTAACAGAGGTAACAAGGGAAGCAGATAATGCTTTTGAGAAGAGGGGAAATCTAAACTCTCTGGAATAATGTATAGTCATCCAGGCTGGTGTCAGAGGAGGACATTTTAATACATGCTGTGTACAAAGGCATGAAGCAGTTAAGTTGGCGGAGGCATCAGGAAAATTCCAATAGTTCTACTGGCATTTGAAACAAAGAGTTCCTGAAATCATGAGTTTGTTGGGACAGGAGCTAAGTGATAAAGAGCAAATATCTTGAAAACTTCAAAATTTCCAGGCCTTGACTCTAGTAGCATCGGACCTATCTATATCCACTGGCTTGTCCCCTGAAGGGGTGCTAACTTCCAGCACCTCTATTTCTTTGTTGGAGGGCTCTTCTGTCCCTGACACCTGCTTTGCCATGAGTACAGCAGGTAAAAATGGCTGGGGCATTACTGCTTCCTGGGTTTTGGAATATATTTCTCAATCTGTCCCATCCCCTTTTATCCAATCACATTGCCCTTCTGCTGGACCACTGAGATCCTCTTGACCACTTCGTCTAGTCTTGGCCCACCAAAACACTGTAAATTATCTTTGTGTTAAAGTACTCCTACTCCCTTGCCTGTATAGTGGGACAACCCCTGAGGAGCATGTTCTACACTGGCTCCTAGAGTTCCTGCAGCTAGGTTAGGATCCAGTTCCTCCCAGACAAATCCTCAGGATGAAATGTCAGCACTAATGATGGTAAGTGGGCATGCTGAGGCATCACAGTTATTAAGATGCTCACCCATGCTGAACTGTGTTGGGTATAGGTTGAAGCAGATGCATTGCTTATACAATATCTCTAGTATTTGAGAAATATTGGGGTAATGGCAATTGTACGATGTGTGAAGTCACATGGTTGTTGTTAGGTGTCACCGAAACAATGAAAGGGAACATGTGACTTGCTCAGGTCAGTCAACTCCCAACTCAAGGCATAGTGGGAAAGCCAGAGGGTCTTTGGGCACTATTTAAAGAGATTCTTATCTTTATAATCAGAAACCAGAAACCTACATTTCAGATAGTATTATGAGATTAGTGGATTTTCAAACAAGTCTGAATTCAGGGGCCTTGCTAGTCTTCTCTGCTCAATGTAAGACCCTGATACCTGGGATGAGAACACTGGATGTGTGTGGTTCAGAAAAGGCTGCAGTCTCATGTTTAAATACCAAGAAACATTTTATGTTCCCTGGTAGAAGCAGTTCCATCCCCGGAACTCTAGTCTGGTGAAAACTAAAGTTGTGGGAAAGGAAAGCACAAATTCCCCAAAGGAATCAGTAGGAGGAATAGTGAGGTCTCCTCCTATGCTTACCTTTTATTTCCAAACCCATGTCTTCTAGGTTCAGGAACACAGCACCTCTTAATCATGGTTGGTTCACAGTACATCTGCTGCACCTTGTCTGATCACATCCAACCCCAAAGCTCGCTCCCCAACTGCATTTTTAAGGGGATATTACAGCATTCCACTAGCTGGTAGCTTCTGGGACATGGGGTAGGATCAGTGGATCCTTGGTCATGTGCCCACTGTTGTACCCGGCCTCTAACATGAAGTGGGTTCATTAATCCAAGGCAACATTATGTGAGACCAAATGTCACTAATCAGACACTCTGTGAACCCTGGGGCAGTGGTGACAGCTGAAGCACAGATGGCAGAGAAGATAAACCACTTGCACCCCTTCAGATCCAATTCTGACCCATGTTAAATTCAGTCTGTCCTATCAGTGATGCTTTCAATTGACGGTCACTCATAATTTCTGAAAGAAAAAAAAAAAAAAAAAGAGGAAGAAAAAGAAAGACTTTCAAAGAGAGCTGTAGTCGGATAAGATATACCTGTGGTTGGAGCTTCTCCTGAGGAATTGATGTTTATCGTCTTCCTTCTCTATGAATCATCATTGCCCACCAGTCCTCAGAGTCTAAGAGCCTAAGGCTTTGATTAGCATTCTGTTGTTGAGGTGTTGCTGCAGTTGGCCAGTCATGGTTATCACCAATTATAGAAGCACCCAGAGCCTCTGAGGGAATCAGTCCCTGAGTTCTATTCTCCACATGGCCTCCATTATATAGCAGCAAGTCTACCTCCTCATGGAAATCAGGGTCAACTACTACTGGCAGTAATTCTGTTCTTTCTCTTCTGATCTGCTGGCATGATCAGTTCACAATAATAGAAATCATACTCTCTCTCTAAGGTGAATTTGCATATCTCTCCTCTTTTCCACTGTGGTATGCTTTTATGGTTTAACTATAAAATTATTTAATGTAATTTTATTTCTTTTATTTCCAACTATTGGAGAAATGCCCTGTCACCCCTATGTGCAGACCACAGTACAGTATCACTGGAGGTGTGTGTGAGCTGGCAGGAAATAATTCTGGAGAAGGAATGAGAGACCAATTTGTGAGTTTAGAGTTCATACAGCAGGCAGTCAGACGCCATGGAAGGATTTTTAACCAATGGAAAGATAGGTCCAGGTATGTGATTCTGAAAGCTAATTTACAGTGGTTTGGTGGGCCAAGACCAGACGAAGTGGTCAAGAGGATCTCAGTGATCCAGCAGAAGGGCAATGTGATTGGATAAAAGGGGATGGGACAGATTGAGAAATATATTCCAAGAAAAATGTTTAACTTTGGTAGCTGATTGGGTATAGGGGCTAAGAAAGCAGGGAGAGTCCTAATGGAATTGGTTTCCTCTTTGGGGTTATATCTCATCCCTGAGCTTCGGCTGCGTGTCACTCAGTAAGCACTACACGACTCAGAGAAGTCCGAGGACTCCAAAGAAATAAGCGATTATCTTTATAAAACAGGGCATGGAAAAGTGTTAAAGGCAAATATTTGTTGAGGTATCAAGATACAATAGAGAGAAACATCCAAAAAAGGTGCCACAGTTTCACATTTTCTAATGCTTCAGCTTAAAAAAAAAAAAAAGTTTCATGGCTTTTGAATATATTTCCCACATCTTAGGTATAAAAGCTCCAGAGATTGTTGGGAAAGAACATTTCTAAGAATAATTTTTGAAATGTAACCCCCCTATCAGTACCACAAAGGAGGGAAGTACGCCGTGTGTGGAGAGTTCCGGCTCCTCACCTCAAGACTGTTGAGAGGTACTTCACTGGGCCACTTGGTGAATTTGATAGGTATCTCCTGAAGGTGGAGGAAGTACACTGATAGACTATTGTCTTATTTCCATTATACGCAGAGATGAGAGATAAACTAGCTGACTGTAAACAACAGGACAAAGGAGAAATTGCTGAGTTAGGAATGAGTCGTCATTGCACTCCTGGGATTTGTCCGAGCAAAGGGTTTGAGTGTTTCCTGTGGGCACAAAAGAGAGAGCCAGTGTGAGGCTGCCTTGAGACAGGCTATTCCATTTGAGGGCCTTGTGAGACTTTTGTGTTTGGATGAAAGGAGGCAGCTGGAATTCAGTGTATGAATGAAGTATATGAATTCATCAAAGCAATCAAAAAGAACGGTGCTATTCATTAAGTGTCTGCAAATAAAATACTGTGTTGTGCTGACCATGATGAGTGAGGAGAGAAGATGTAGATGAGGTTGGAGGGACCACAAAGAACTCGCCCTAAGGGGGTTGGGTATATTATCAATGACACAACTCCTGCTTACCCCCCTACTTTATTTTCTCTTCACAGACAAACACATCTTGAAAGAGTTTCCTGTAGCTGCTACTCCTACTTATTTATCTATTAATCTATCCTCAACCCACTCCGATCAGACTTTTCTCTGCACTGCTCCACTAAGGGTGACTAATGAAGGCCGTTAATGTATGTGCTAACAAGACCACTGATATTACGGGTGTTGCCAAATCCAATGGTCACTTTTCCATCCTCCCTCATTTGCACTTAATTGGCCTTCAACACAGCTGACTACTTCTTTCTTCTCTTGGCTTTGGTGATCCACATTCTTCTTACTTCTCCTACTTCACTCCCTGCTCTTTCTCAGTCTTCTTTATGGGACATCCTTCCTCTACTTGAAATATGAATGCAGGAATGTACCCAGGATTTGATCTTATCTACTTCTCCATTTATATTTACTCTTTATCCTTAGATCATATTGTCTAGTCCCTTGGGTTTAGAGTGCCATTTATGTGCTGATGATTCTGAATTGTATCTATAATACAGTTACCAAATAACTTGACAGAGCCAGTTGGATAGCTAATAGGCATCTCAAATTTATCACATCCAAAGCAGAATTTTGATTTGTTTGTACTCTGTGTGCCACCCAGTTTTTTCTCCCTGAGTCTTCGCTGTCTTAGTTAACATCCTGCCAACGGCCACTCGGTTCCTCAAGTCAAGTCCAGGAGTAATTTTGATTGATTCTTTCCTGTTTTATGTCATTCAATAGATCCCACATTAAGTCTTGAGGCTTTTATACCTGAATTGTACCCTAAATTCCTTTACTATTCACCATTCCAAGTATTATTCTCCTTGTGCAAAAAACCTACAATATCTTACATAGATGACTTCCATAGCCTTATGCATATTTTGACAGCTTCCACAAACAATTCTCCACAAGGCATGTCCCCATCACTCACTGCACACTGCACACAACTTATGGATCATCACATCACATCGACCTTTTCTGACCACTCAGTCAGGATTGGCCATGAAGTTTTATTTCTCTGTGTAGCCACTGCATTTTTTCTTTTGTATATTTATTCTCTCCACCCAGGGTAACCTATAATAAAGCAGTGATATTGTGTCCCCAGTGTCTAAAACAATGTCTGAGGCACAGTAAATACCCAATAAATATACGTCAAATAAATGAAAGAATGGATGAATAGTAGAAATAAAAGGCAATTTATATAGGATTAATGGTTATGTCAGAAATATTTGAAATATGAATGTTTCAAGCCTTTGCACTTGAAATGGAGAAAAATAATAATAAAACGGAAATTTAAGAAAGAGACAAGCTTAGGAAAGCTTTGTTGGTTTTTAAGAATGGGAACAAAAAAAAAAAAACCCTAAATGCATGTAAAGTTTATAGGGAAAGGACCAAGGAAGCAAGACATTAAAGTTAAGAAAAGGATAAAGGATGACACATATTCCTAAATAATCAGGAACTACTAGATCAGAGTTACTGATTTTTATTGAAGGATTAGTCTCAGAAAAGGGAAAATGTGGAAGATCCTGTCTTCTTTCCAATTTCCTTCCTTCCATTTCCCTCTCTCAACCTTTTTTTCCTTCCTCCCTTTTTCTTTCTTTCATTCCTCCTTCCACAGTTGCTGTTTTAGTACTTCTACAGTGCCAGGTGCTGTGAAATAGATAGGAGATTTAATTTGAATAAAACCAAAAAGCAAGATCTGACAATAGACAAGAGGGAAGAGAAATTGCCTTTGTGCCAAGGAAATTAGCAGCAGTATCCCTGATGAATTTATTATAGCTACTCTATTAGTCACAAATAAACAAAACGGACTCTGGTTGATTCAAATAGAAAATGAGTGTGTTGGAATTGCAGGGGATATCTCACAAAACCTGCCAGAAGGCCAGATACAGATATGGCAAGAGCCAAGCAAGACAGAGCCAAGACAACCCAGACATCACCAATGGCCATCAACTGCCACTTCTGCAGCTGACATCACCTCTGGTTATCCTTTTGTTGCTGGACTGCAGTACTCTGAGCTCTGGTCACCACACCACTGGGCTCTGAACTCTACTCAGGGGCCATAAAAAATCTTTCACTGACCCTTCCTTTTGCTTCGGTCCCTCAGGAATCACACAGGGTCATCTGACTGGTCATGCTCAGGTCACATAGGACCTGAGGTGGAAAGGAATACCTAACCCTTTCTCACTTCTATATGGGGCAGTGGCTCTGCCTCTTATCCTTCTTTGGATTTCCGCACACATGATTATGGATCCTGGTCATCCTGAAAGTCGAATATTGACTAGAAGCTGTTCCGGAAGAGAGAATTCGTATGCTGTGAAGGCAGAAATGACTGGCTCCGTAGACTCTTGTTCATAGCTTTACCTGAATCACTCTGTGACTTCATATAAATCATCAGTACTCTCCAGGACATTGTTCAGCTCTCTGTAAAATGTGGTTGCTGTTTCCCCATGTTTGCTAGCCCTTTCCAGTGCTAAGATTTCTAGATAGCTAAAGAAGTACATCAGTAAAACAAACCATACTCAGGTTTACAGCATTTTATCACTTATGACCCTCCTTGGCAAGCCCGCAGGGGTAAGTAACATAGACTGGATTATCTTTACTGGGTATTATAAAGGTAGAGGAATACAAATGAGAAATGGTAAAGGTCAGGCACATATACACTGGTCAGATGAACTGAAGCGGGACTCGGAAAGACAAGGTGCCAATACTGGTTATGTTTATGCTTCTGAAATGGGAGGAAACAAATGCCAGCGGAACCAGATTTCCTTCTTAAATAGTTCAATAGAAACAGGGAAAATAACACAATATAAAAGGCAGGATATGTCAAGTCAACACAAAACTCAGGTGGAGGTAACAGGCTAAACACAATTCAGATTTCCATGCCACAGAGATGTCTGAGCCTGGAAATTCAGTTCAGACGGGCACGGACTACACATGATTCAAGACTCATCTTTGTGACATGATCATCAAAGGCCATAGAGGAAAGCATCAGGAACACAGAAAGTTCAAATTGCCCAGGATGTTTTTAATAAGTGTTAGGAAAGTAGAAGACAATGCACTAGAATTATTTCTAGGTATTTAGTGGTTTAATAAATATACTGGAGAAGTAAATTAATTTAAGCCTGAAAGGCAAAAGAAGACTAACGTTGTATTTGTTCATAGTACCTGAGAATGTGATCACTCATTCTGGCTGACAGACAAGGTGGTAAACTCAAACTGCAACTTCGAATTTATCCAAGATCTTATTGATATATTCCAACATAACAGAGGATGATATCTAGGGGGAGAATTTCTTCCTCCTTACTATTTGGAATAAGGTATTCAGTTTAAGAATTGATGAATAGTAAAAGAGAAAGCCGGTTAATGATGTACCAGGAGATGATCTTTTAGACAATCACCTACAACCTCAGTTTTCTTACAAAATACTTACTTGATTTATAACTTGACAAGACTGCTTTCCTTTATATATGAAAAGTAAAAGAATAATCTGAATAAATCAGAGAGATAGGTATTTCAGGTAGTGTGCATTTTCTTGACCTCCGTTTATCCTTTCTTTTCATACATTGCATATTTTTACTCATGAATACTCTCTGCAATATCAAATTCTAACAGCAAGAAAGAAAGTTTTTTTTTTTTTTTTTTTGATAAAACAGTATTCTATGATTGGACCAAGGCAACCAAGGCTTTGGGAAATATCCTGTTTTTCAAGAGAACGGAAAGAGTAAAAATAAAATGCTAAATGTTTTCATTGCCCTTGGACCTTCCTGCTGGGGATCCAAACTTGAACACAATCCTTCAATCATGAGAGTCTAGTGGAAGAGCTCGAGGAGTTTCCACAAATCATGGAGAAGTACTGTGAAGGAGTTTCCCTAGGGCAGGTGTCTGGATACCACCAGGGGAGGGGGACCCACCACAGAGAAAGCAGTCAACATGATCTTCCCAGAAGAGGTTCCTCCTCAGGGGAACTTGACTTTCACATAGCAATACAAAAAGAGACCGGTTTCCTGTTTCATTATCTGTATTCAGGCATCAGCAGCTCTTATAGTTCTGGTCCCTGCCTATCTTTCCCGTCAAATGTCTTGTCACTGCTTGCTCCTAGCCTATACCCCAGTCTCTCCTAACCCACCACACACTCTCACATCTCTTCACTTTTGTAGATACCAGCCTCCTAACCTTGAATTCACCCCACCCCACACTGACTTGTGTCCCTCCTATGAGAGTCCCTGATCTATGAGCACCCCCGGACCCGGGTCAGGTACATCATTAGCACACGTTGCAGTTTCATGTACATGACAGGTTCTTGGTAAGGATTTGTGGAATACCTGAAAAACTGAAAAAGGCAGTGGATAGTGGGTAAAATCAGGAGCTCTGGAGGCACACTGGTGAGTTTTGATTTCTGTATCTTCCACTTACTCTCTGGATGATATTGAGCAAGTTTTGTAACCTCTCTATGACTCAATCTCTGAATTTATGATAGGATTTCCATGAGGATTAAATGAGGTAATACCTGTAAGTCTCTTAGAACAGTACCTGACAGATGTGAATCCTATTAGGTACTCGTAACTAAAAAATTCGTGGATGGATATTTGGGGCAAAGACTGTAGGTATTCTCAAATATTGCATCTGCCCCTTCAATTTCCCACTACCTTTACAGTTAGGCAGGGACATACAATGAATTCTAAGCAACAGATTCTAATGAGAGGGCTAGCAGTGGATCTCCAAGCTCTCTGTTGCCCTGGCACAGAGACCACAAGGCATATGTTAAGATGCAAGAGCTTCGGAACTCAAGCAGCCTGAACGAACGTTGTGTTTTCTAACAATTGAGACTCTAGGGTATTGTTACTGCAGCATGAAGACACCTATCCTGACTAATTCAGGATCACCCTAAAGTCATATGAAGGAGATGATGGTCCACTTTATACACTTACACTTACTTTGATGAAAACAAGTGAGTAGGTGCAAACAGCACACGCAGCACAGCCTACAAAGGCTGGAGGGATAAAAGAGGCGGTTGTGAAAGGAGGCTGTCACGGGGACGGGGAATGAGGAAAGAGAGAGAAGAATGTTGACAATTCAATCTTGGTTCAGGCATGTTTGGGATCAGTAACACAGTTCTCAAAATGTAAAGAAACCTAAATAATAATCAAAGTGATGTCACATTCTTTTAGTTGGGATGTGCTTTTTTTTTTTCCCATCAGTAAGACTAAAAAAAAATTTCACTATTAGATTAAGTAAAAAAAAAAAAAAAAACAAATAATTGCATTTCTTAAACTTTTTTTCTGGAAATAGGTAGATTTTTGAGTGCAGGTGGGAGTGGGTCACAAATTCCTTTGAAAACATTCTTAAAAACTATAGACTTTTCCCTAGGGAAAAATGAAGATGCCTAAATAAGCACACAGTTTCCAGGGCTCCTGGACCCAGAGCTACAAAACCTTATGTTGTGGGTTTCTCTTTCAAATCCTGATTTGAACTATCCAGAAATATTTTGAAAGAAATTCCCTCACGATTTTATCAGTTGGGCTATAGTTAATAACAGTATGAGCTTTGTGTGGAGTGTAGATGCACCATGAACACTTAAATTAGTATAAATGTTGTGGAGGGCAAATAATCAATATTCATCAAAATGAAAAATGATATGTAGTCTTTGAGCCAACAATTCTATGGCTAGGAATCCTCTCTATAGATACACTTACAACATTATGCCATGATGTATGTTCAAGGATCTTAATTTTAGTTTTGTTTCTTATAGCAAAAATACTGGAAAATAATGACCACTGACCAGAAACTGGTTAAATCAGTTATAGTACATTGTTATAATAATACTCTGCAGCCATTAAATAAAATGAAATTGATATTATGTATTGAGATGGGAAGATGATCTATTTATTTAAATCAAGAAACATAACTGGTTTATGGTCTTGTTAGACAATTTTTTACAAGAATGTGTGTGTGTTATATGTGTGTGTGTGTGTGTGTGTTCTGAAAGAATATGTAGGAAACCATTAAAAGTAGTCACTTTTGATGAGGCATATGCCCATACATGCCACATAGGAACATTTAATAACTATGTTTGCATTTATTTATTATTTACTGAGCTCACGATTCCTCTATGCTCAACACCTTTTTCAATGCTTTGAAAATACAAAAGAATGTGGAAGACAGTTATTAGCATTGACTTTTAATTAATTAAAATTTAATTTAATTTAATTAACACATTGTTGTTAATAAGAAAAACAGATATTTGAAATAACTAGAGAAAATATAAAAGACAATATATGAACAAGTACAAATTGAAATGATAAAAATTGCATAATAAGTGCTAAACAATGTGTTCTTAGATTGGGGAGAAAATGCTTTATCAAACAAAATATTCTCACCTTAGGCAAATGTTTGTGTGTTTGTGTGTGTGTCTACTTTGAAAAAAAACATGTGAATGATACAATTCATATAGAAAGAACTCAGGAAAGCACAACTATAATTCCAAAGGGCTGAACACACACACGCACACACACACATACACGGACACACGCACACATTCACCCTTACAAGGATATCACAAACTTCTTTCTCATAATTTTGGTTATTGAAGGTAGAGCAAGCACTGAAGATACTTACAACTTATTTATCAACCATCAAATCAAGTAAGAAACATCAAATAAGAAAATAGCAAATCCAGGGCGCCTGGGTGGCTCAGTTAAGTGTCCAACTTGTGATTTCGGCCTAAGTCATACTCTCATGGGTTGTGAGATTGAGTCCAGAGTCAGGCTCAACACTCAGCAGGGAATCTGCTTGAGATTCTCCCCCTCTGCCCCTCCCCCCACCCGTGCACACACACACACACACTCTCTCTCCAATAAATAAATAAATCTTTAAAAAAAACAAACAGCAAATCCAACTCATACGCCACGTGGTGTTTCTCTAGTTGCTTCTAGATGTGTAATATAAGTTCTTACATGACTTCAACTTCTCAGACACCACAAAGCTATATTTGGCAATGTTGGCAGCTTTATTAAGATAGCTGTTAGTGATGCTAAGAAAGTACACTCATTTTCAACAGAGCCTGACAACATTTGATACACAGGCCATGTTGACAATTGCACCAGCTGGATCATTCTGAATCCTTACAGTAGACGAATCTGTCAAAAAAAAAGTCAACTAGTCTGTGTATGTAACTACACAATCACAGGCGTGACTGACATTGTGTCAGCGATGCTGGGATCATATCTCTCTGGGAGAGAATACTGATATTTATAGTAGACTTAAAAAGAAATGCTGGTCAAAACATTCTAAAATTCAGTAATATTTCTATGAAAAAATGTGCAGTCAGTTAAATTATTAGAAGATCTATAATGAATGGCTGTTTCAGTTAAGATCATTTTGTTTCCAAAAATACCCACTTTTACACGTTGACTAATTTGTTGTTTCCTGTTGTTCTAAAATGATTCCAAAACTTCCTTAATGACTAAAATATTCCAAGTAGCATTGAGGAGGTCTGTTGGCTGGAGCTTACACTCACAGATTGAGAAAGCACAGTGACAGTGGTTTGGGACCTGCATTAGCCTCCAATCTTCCTGGCTATTGACAGAAGATGGTTATGCTGGACTCTTGGTAAGATCCAAACACGTGCTCACATTTGCATATTAGGAGGCCTTCCCTCTTGAGGATGACGGCACAGCACCACCTCTGTGAAATTCCTCTCCATGGGCTCATTTGCTGTGCTAATTCGAGTGTAAATCTGGCTGGGAGGTAAGGACAGAATAAAGGGCACTTTATCTCACATGTGAGTGATTTGTTGGACTGCTGGCCTGTGATTGAGTTGACAGCCTTCTGTAGTCCATCACTTGCCCAGGAAGTCTGAGAGAGAACTTGTGACAGTCGAGCCACTTGTTTTAGGATTGCCTTAATTACTCTACACACCAAGCCAATTTTACCTCTCCTTTCTAAATTCTAAAACCTCTTATTTAATAATATTCACTTCTTCTGTTTATCTTACAAAGTGAAGAACTATGATGTAGGTCATTAAGTTAGATGATGCAGGATATCTGAGAGTTTCTGGTCATTTATTGCTTATTTAGGAAAATGACTACTCTACTTCCCAGGAACCGCTGTGACCAAAAGTGATGGAATTTTTTAGAAAACAAAATACTGTGCTATCTAAAATGCTGTGGATTCCAAATTATAGTCCTCTCCTAGGATAAAGGGGAAGCTCTTCAGGAAGTACACAGATAAGCAAATCAGTGAACCTCAGGTTGCTCGTGGTGAGAGCAAAAATATGCATTGTTGCTTCACAGAAAGACCACTCTTTGTTCCTGCACCTGGAGACGTCTATTAATAGGAGTCACCTAGATGTTGGTTATACATAATTTAAAAATAGGAATACAAATTACTGGGCTAGGTGGGTCTCCTGCAGAAATCAGCAGGTGATACAAGAGAAGAAGAATCTTCTTAAATACAAATTCTTAGTGCCTATCCGGTGGAGAGTAAAATTGACATGATTCAAGGATTAATTAAGCCATTCCTAAAGTTCTTTTTTAGTTGCTAAATAGAGGGAAAAAAATCAACTTAATCATAGACAAACACTCTGAGAAATAGAATTGTCTCCTGCTAACTCACCTCTCTCACTTAACATCTACCTAGCAGCTGCCAAGCATGTACTTTGAATAACAGATTCTGCTATACTTTAAAAAAAATAAAGGATTTCTCAAATTCCATGTAGGGATGAGTGGACTGGGAATGTCAAGAACATTCTGGAGCTTGTTCTAAGTTTCGTTGAGGTCTAAATGCAGATATTGCTAAGAGGTACTGGTAGACACTGCCGTATGAGCCTTTTGTACAGCCTCATGCGGGAATGAAACCTCACCTTAAGCTAAGTTAAGAAGATGCTTCAGAATGCAAAAACGTATCAAGAGGCAGATGGGATACTGATTCCATGAGATAATATGAAATCAGATGGTAATAATGATATCAATAATGATAATAACAATAAAACGTATATATATCTATACTACATATTTAGAATTTTATATGCATTACCTCATATCCTGATAACATTCTTAGGAATTATATGATATTACAATTATTATTATCATCATTATTATTTCATCCACTTTACAAGTGAGGAAACTGAGACTTTATACAAATTAAGAAAATTCCCTAAGGCCACTTTGCATTTAAATGGCAGTGCCCAGGCTCTCAGCAACTATGTTGCCCTGAGCATCCATCTGCTCAAGGGAACTCTGCAAAGGAGCAAGAGACATCAAGAACCTGACTGAAATCCCATAGAAGGGTCTGCTGCAGAGAGACTAAGCAAAAATTCCCTGATGGCAGCAATTGCTACTATGAAACCTGCAAAAGCATCACTGGGAGATGATGCTAGTTACAAAGCCCCTAAACATTTGCTACTCAAAGTGTGGTCTCTAGACTAGCAACACTAATGCTTGTTATAAATGCAGAGTCTCAGGGCTCAGCCAGATCCTGCTGAATCTGCATTATAATGGATCTTATGAATCTGCATAAGATCCCTAGATAATTCATATACAAATTAAAGTTTGAGAAGCGCTGCCAACATATCACCCATAAAGTACTGTAGGGTGCCACCTGAGATAGAATGTTACAGCTTTACTTTCAATTTAACAAGATGAATTGAGGGGTAGGAATTGCATATAGGGGGATTTATTATTTATAGAAAGGTAATTACATTAGTATTAAGATAGGACATTCAATTTAGGGACAGGGCAGACAGTGCTACTCTCTATGACAGGAATTTATAAGACTGCTTGTGTACTGTGGGTGTGGAATTAGCTGCCAATCCCGGAGGTCCAATTCTGCCTACTGGAAATCTTCTCTGAGGCAGCTGATACCATGGTGCTGTTTTAAGACAAGTTAGAGGGAAGATAAGGATGAACCTCTATATGTCATCATGGAGCAGCATCCTAAAATGTAATTGATGAAAAATAATCTACCTACTTGGAAACTGTAGGTTGAAATGTGGAGTGGATAATGCTATCATAACAAATGCAGACTGAAAGTTGATAGTCCCCATGGAGTCTAGAAAAGTGGAAGTTAGTAAGAATCAGTCGTTGTTTCTTTAGCACCATCCAGAGGAGAAGATGTCATCACCACTCACCAGAAATAACCCCTCCATTGGACAGCTATATCTATTTAGAACAGACAATGTCTTACCAATCCTTTAGGGCTTGATGAATGGCTGCTTAAGGCCACTTCACTACTCATGTTCTGATCCCAAATTCATCAAGCAAATTTTTCTTATTTTAATTCACCTTCTCAGGTCAGTTTCCCAACTGGTAAGATGCATTTACCAGATGGTACATAAATCCAGTCCTTGTTATGAATTACTGAAATGGCTTTCTGTTGCAAATCTCTTTGGGCAAATTTTGGTGGTGTTAATCTCTTTCACGCTGACCTAAAGATTTGGGAATTGCTAAAGGAAGACACTAGACCTTGAATGAGGAGTAGCTGTGATCAAGTTCAACATTATAAAAGGGCTGACCTAAAATAATCAACATTAATTGTTTAACCAGTTCAACTATTTTTTGGTCAGTGATAGTGTAGAACTGAATTGCTAACTACTGCACTTGATCTATGCCATCCTTAGGAGAGAAAATATGCAGTGCATGCTCCAGGTAAAAGTGTGCTTCCTCTGCTTTCACCCTGCCCTTGGCAACAACGGGGAGGGAGTTGGGTGCTCCAGATGTTATGGGGGAAGCCATTTTCCCACCTGTTTCTATGTTGCAATAAGGAAATCCTTGTGCTCTGGGATTAAAAAAAGAGTCAACACAATTCCTAGCTCTCCAGATGAGACTATCCCCACCACTGGCCTCCATACTACCATTAGAAGGTTGGAAAGGAGTGGCTATGCTCTCTACCTCATAATAGGCACCAATAAACTGCAGAGGTAGGATGGATGTCGTCTTTGCTTCTGTCCTGGTTTGCCTGGGATCTAGGAGTTTCCCAGGACTTGAGATTTTCAGTGCTAAAATCAGTAAAGTCCCAGGTAAACCTGCATGAGTTGACCATCCTACCTCACTGCCACTTTTTTTTTTTAGCAATACAAAAGATAAATATTTATTCAGAACAAAACTTTTAACAATCGCTTTTACATTCTAAGCCACAAGGAAATAGCAAAACATAATGCAAAGGAAAAAAAAAAAAAAACTAAAGAAAAGCAGCTTACTGTCTTTTCTACTTTAACTCGGTAACACTTAGTTGACCCAATGCCCTCTTGCTTGACCTATTTTGCAAGCAAATTTTAGAGTTAACAGCTTACTTATGATTCCAGGTTAAAATCACCTTTCTCTTGTGGGTCAGGAAGTTGTAGATGAGCTCCAGTTAGAGGCTTCCCCAGGGTTTCTAGCTATTGGGGCTAAGGTGCAAATGTAAACCTCTGGTAGGTTTCCTTATTTAGGGACACCTCCATTTCTAAGTGGTGGCAGTGAATGATGAAGGGCAAGGCCCCAAAGGACTTGGCACTTTAATCCAGATATGATACCCCAGGGAGCAATGAGTACACCCTAGATTATGTTCCTTTGGCCCTTCCCTATCTCCCAAGTATTCAGAAGCCCCTGCTAAATCCCTTTCTGCTTCCTCCCGGAGATGATTTCTTAGCATTCCTCTGAGCTCATCATTCTGGAGAGATCAGACTTTCTGGGCTCTCAAGTGTTGAGGAAAATGTTGTGAAGTGTGGGAGGTAGTGGAATGAGCACCGGGCTTGGGGTCAGGGAACTCTAGGCTAGCTCTGGCACCAGACAGCTATATGATTTTGACCCAGTCATTTAACCTCTCTGGGCCTGTTTCATCTGTTGGAAATCCAGGGGATTGGTCTAAATCAATTTTTAGGTCTTTTCCAGCAAGAAAATTCCAAATTCCATGATTCTGTGAAAAATGGCTTCTGAGCCACAGAACAGCTGTCCCAAAGTCCATGCATTTTAATGCCATAAGAGAGGCCCTTGGCCACCATTCAGAGCTTATTGACTCAGATTACATACACTTCTAACAACATTGGTTTCACAAATTCTCAGACCACATAGATTAGAAGCAGCAAATTAAACGGGGAGGGGAAGAGCTGCAAAAAGTAGACACCATGACAGAAGCCACAGTCAACAATGTTCTCAATTCAGCAAACACTGGTAGAGTGTCTACCACGTGGTGGGCCCCATACCTAGTGCTGGGGCATAAAGATGAGCAAGGCAGCCCAATGGATGAAAATCCCGGGAGAAGACAAGGCGTGAGGAGTAAAAAGTACAAAAAAACCCACACAAAAACCACACACAAAAACAAACAAAAAAAAACAACAAAAAACAAAAACAATCCAGATACAAAAACGAAAACAAAATTTTAAAAAGGGAGAGGTGACACATCTGCACGCTACAGTTCTCGGTGGTTACTGATGACAGAGTCACTCTCTCTGCCTTCTTAAACCAAGTCTACTCCATTTCAGCCTTTTCACTGCCAATTTTGGATCACTCTATTCTTCATATAGGCTACCAGCTTTCTCATGTCATCCTAGAATATTACTTGTAACCTCTTCTTGTTGTGGTCAACTATACCAGGGATTATCAAATTATCTGTGGGGACAAAAACAGACACATAGATCAATGGAACAGAACAGACAACCCAGAAATGGACCTTCAACTCTATGGTCAACTAATTTTCGACAAAGCAGGAAAGAATACCCAATGGAAAAAAGACAGTGTCTTCAACAAATGGTGTTGGGAAAATTGGGCAGTCACATGCAGAAGAATGAAACTGGACCATTCTCTTACACCATTCACAATACAGACTCAAAATGGATGAAAGACCTAAATGTGAGACAGGAATCCACCAAAATCCTAGAGGAGAACACAGGCAGCAACCTCTTTGACCTCAGCCACAGCAACTTCTTGCTAGACATGTCTCCAAAGGCAAGGCAAGCAAGGGCAAAAATGAACTATTGGGATTTCAACAAGATAAAAAGCTTCTCCACAGCAAAGGAAATAGTCAAAAAAACCAAGAGACAACTGACAGAATAGGAAAAGATATTTGCAAATGACATATCAGATAAAGGGCTAGTATCTAAAATCTATAAGGAATTTATCAAACTCAACTCCCAAAGAACAAATAATCCAATCAAGAAATGGGCGGAAGACATGAACAAACATTTCTCCAAAGAAGACATACAAATGGCCAACAGACACATGAAAAAATGCTCCACATCACTTGGCATCAGGGAACTAGAAATCAAAACCACAATGAGATACCACCTCATACCAGTCAGAATAGCTAAAATCAACAGGTCAGGAAACAACAGCTGTTCGTGAGGATGCGGAGAAAGGGGAACCCTCCTACACTGTTGGTGGGAATGCAAGCTGGGCAGCCACTCTGGAAAAAAGTATGGAGGTTCCTCAAAAAGTTGAAAATAGAGCTACCCTACGACCCAGCAATTGCACTACTAGGTATTTACCCCAAAGATACAAATGTAGTGATCCGAAGATCTGCACCCCAATGTTTATAGCAGCAATGTCCACAATAGCCAAACTATGGAAAGAGCCCAGAAGTTGTGGTATATATATACAATGGAATACTACTCAGCCATCAAAAAATGAACTCTTGCCATTTGCAATGATGTGGAATGAACTAGAGGGTATTATGCTAAGTGAAATAAGTCAATCAGAGAAAGAAAATTATCATATGATTTCACTGATAAGTGGAATTTAAGAGACAAAACAGAGGATCATAAGGGAAGGGAGGGAAAAATAAGTTGAAATCAGAGAGGGAGACAAACCATAAGAGACTCCTAATAACAGGAAACCAACTGAGGGTTGCGGGAGGGGAGGGGGTAGGGGAATGGGGCAACTGAATGATGGACATTAAGGAGGGCACATGATGTAATGAGCACTGGGTATTATATAAGACTGATGAATCACTGAACTCTACCTCTGAAATAATAATACACTATATGTTAATTAATTGAATTTAAATTAAAAAAATATCTGTGGGGGAGGAATGGTCTTCTTTTTTTCTTCCCAATCTATTTCAGATCAATAAATAGACTAAAAATTAAATTACAGACAATGAAATAAAATGGGCATAAAACATAAGTTCAATTTTTTATTATTATTAGATTTATTAATTAGATATATTAAAAACAAACCTATCAATTTGCTGAGAAAGTGTGTAAATGGTTACTCTCAATTTCTACTCTTACCTCACTGTGGGTGTATAACAAGTTATGGACCACGTTACGAGGAACACTTTTTCACATAACCACAGATTTTCTTCCTCATCCTTTAAAGATTTTACCTGCTGGTTCACTGTTCTTTTCTCCAAAATTGCCTCTGTCAATGATTCTTGGTGATTTTAATATCCATGTGGGTGATTCTCCCAATAACCTGGACTCTTGGATATCTGATCTCTAATAATTCTGTTCTTGACTTTTCCTGAGATTTCCAGGTCTATGGACGTATTCTAAAATGTGTTGTTACCAATCTCTCTAATGATGCCATTCTCCAAATACTGGGAAATCCTGGCAAACCAGGATGAGTTGATTATCCTACCTCAAAGCCACATTTACCTTATCCACAATGAGGTACAAGCAGAATCTGAGAGTAGCCATTTACATGCTTTTTTAGCAAATTGATAGGTTTGTTTTTCATATTCACTAAATCTAATAATAATAAAAAACTGAAGTTATGTTTTATGTCCTTTTCCAGGTCACTCACTCCCTCCCCTACCTTTACAAAAACCCCACGGAGATCTACAATCCATTAATTCTACCACCTCTTGAAATTTTCATTAAATTTTATTTTTATTATGAAATACAGAGAATTGATTTCTCAATTCTGCAAACAAAACTTGAATTGTTAAAATTGCAATGAAGCTATTATCAGTTTTGAGATAATTCTATCATTATAAAATTGAAACTTCCTGTCTGTGACATGATGCTATATTCTCCATTTATTTCAGTTTTACAAAGTCCTGATATACCACATATTTACTTCATTATTTTTTGATTGACTGTCTTTTACCCCTAGAGTGTGACATCAATGAAGGCAAGTATTTTTGTGTGTTTTGTTCACTGTTGTATATTTAGCACTTAAAATTGAGTGTCTGACACAAAATAGGCCTTTAATAATATTTAATCTTTACATTCATTCATCCATTTGCCTAAACAAATTCCTACGTAGAGAATTCTAAGATAACCGAGAAACAATCTGTTTTTAAAGATTTCATATGCTTGGCTGACAACTGTTAAACAAACAATTACAGTGTAAAGTGTAATAGGAAATAGGTCTATACACAGTGATTTATGGGGGCACTGAGGAAATGTGTACAAGTCAGTGTGTGGCTAGAGCAACTTGGAGGAAGACGTGCTGCCTACTCCAGGCGGGTGGTCGGAGCTATTCAAGCAAAGGGAGATATGATGGAGGATGTATTCCAGGGAGTCCAAAGTACAGAGGCAGAGACCTTAGGGAGCTTGTTTGGGTGTTTATGATCTAGAAATGTGAATTAGAGAGAGAAAGAGATGAGGACTGAGAGTCACTGGTGCAAGTTTAAGAAACCTAGATAGTTTTTTTCTCTTTTATGTATATCATAGGAAACCACTGGAGAGTTTTAAATCTGGAAGTGAAATATACAGATTCATACTTTAGTTAAAGGATGAGATCAAGCATGTCATAGTCCAGGGCATCCACGATAACAAGTTTGAAGTTGGGCATGATTTATAGTAACAGAGAAGACAGAACAGATTTGAACAGTATTGGTATTTAGGAGGCATTAATGAGAGAACTGACAAATGCTTGGATTTGGGAGATAAGGGGAAAGAGTGAAGTTAGTGATGACCACGAGCTAAAAGCAACCAGTACTGTGGCCAGCTCAAGTTAAAAATTAATGAAAAAGCAACTTTCCTATATAGAAAAGATGCCTTTTCAAAGGACAATAAAGCACAAAACATCTAGGAAGAAACCTAACAAGAATGTTGCAGGATATATATAAACACAATTTAAATTTTTATTAAGACATGAGAGAAAACTCAAATAACCAGTGACTCCTTATGCTTGCATAGAAATAGTGACATTAATGCATTAGAAATGCAAATATAAATTAAATATGTCTAAATCAATTACTATTATGATTCTCATCTCTTCCCCCACCTCCTCATTCTACTTCTTGATTTCAATCTTAAAGAAAAAACTTGCTAAAATTTATGTGTATAAATAAATGTGTAAGAATAAGAAGAAAAAGTCAAAGTAGATTTGTTAATGGTAGAGAACCACTATGTTAAGTGTATACTAAGCTGTACTAATTAAACTATGCCATAATGGCTTAGGGGTTGACACATCAATGGAACAGAAAAGAGGACAAAAATAGAACAATCTGTGTGGGATACTTAGTACATGATAAATATAGGTTTTCAAAACTCAGTGATGGGAAAACACATCACTCAATAAACTGGATTAGGATAACTAGCTATGTTTTGAGGAAAAAGAGCTGGACTCTTACCTTTCTTAACAAAATAAATTCCAAATGATTTACTGTCAACAAAATTTAAAAACCAAACAATAAACTCTAAAAAGTGTTTGCAATACATATGGCATAATTTCCTTAATCTATAAATAGTAATGATTTATTTAAAATAAATAAGCAACTGCATAAAATGGGCAAAAGATCTGAACAGCCAGTTCTCTCTCTCTGTCTCACACACATTTCATATAAATGACTAATAATATATATTAAAGCTCCTCTCACTTAATTAAAACAGGCCAATTAAAACAAAATTTAGCTGTTTTTTGCCAATCAGACAAGCAAATATTGTAAACATTTATGAAATTCCATATTATTTAAAGCATGGGGATATCTGTACTATCATCCCCCTTTGCCGGAAGTTTACAGATTCTTCATACCAATTTTTGTAGGGAAACTGCAAGTTTTCAAAATATAAAATATATATGTTATTTGGAATTTAGTCTGGGATAAGATTTACTCAAACAAGCTGCTTAAATGCACACTGCAATAGAAAGGATATTGAATTGGGTACGTAGGATGGGTTCCATACTTCCAGCACAATGCTATGGAGCTATTGATGAAGAGTGAGTTATAGCTATAGGAAGAGTGAGTTATAGAGATGAAGAGTGAGTTTTGCTATAGGAAGATTATGCATAATTATATTTTTAAGTGAAAGAAGCAAGTTAGAGATCAGTATATGTCATTTGATTACATTAAAAATAGCATATGCACATGCTTTTTTATTTGCATATGCATGCAAATATGTGCTGGAAAAATACACCCCAAACCACTAACAATAGTTACAGCTGAGGAAAGGAACTAAGGCAGCAGTAAGCAGAGGAAGGAAATTTTCATTTTTTGTTTTGAAGGCTTCAATATTTTCTGAAATGTTCTAGAATGACCTTATATTACTTTTAAATAAAGACTACCTAGTGGCGAATTAAATGCTGCAATATTCTACAGTGCTAACTGTATTTAGTGGCAATATCAAATTTAGGATAAAATTAGACCTATTTCCTCCCCAGTAAATAATATGTTTCAGTAGACAGCTGAGCAGACGTGTTGTGGAGGCATAGAGAAACAGGACTGAGTAAGACAAATATTAACATGGCCCATTCATCCATCCATATGATTGCACAAGCACCCCTCCCCTCCCCCCACCCCTCCCATATGACTGATCTGAAGACTCAAGGACTCAGTTAATTTTGTCAGAAATTTTTCTGGAGATGGCAGTAAGTGATTAACATAACCCAATATTGAATATTTACCAAAAAAATCCTTTTACATTCTTGCTCTGGCTTCTTCTTCACCAGGCAAACTTCTTATAAGTTGGCTTTCCAACTACTTCTGCTTGTGTTGTAAATTAATAATTGATATTCTCATTTATACTTCAGGCTCTGTGAACTTGATTAATGTGAGTCTCATCCTCAGCAACTGACCCACTCTTGGAATGCTGACAAAATCAAATTTCCGAACATGTGGAACCAATCCTAGGCTCTAGGCTCCAGTATCCTCTCTAAGGCAAATGCTAACTTCAGAATCTTTCATTCAAATAAAACAGACTTCTGCTGAAAATAGTTCTTTTAATTAAAATACTCCATTTCTATCAAATTATAGCTATTATTAAAAGCTTAATCCAAACCTTACCTCCTACATAAAAACTTCCATCATTATAACAGATGATTTGCTTCTTCTAAATGTTTGTAGAAATTGTTTCCCTTGTACTCGTTGGGCATTTATCACACATTGAATGCATTTTTGTTCATTGACATTGATCATATCCTGAACAAAATTGGGCTGCTGGTATATTTTCTGTAATCAATGTTATCTGGCACAATCTCTTATTTCAGTGTGGTTCGAATTTAGTATATATTCATTGATTTAAGGTTTCTCAATTGTCCTCTTCTGCTTCAATGTCTCCTCTGAATTTATTTCCTACATTACCATTTAAACAAATGCCTTATTACATTTCTTAAATTTTATTTTATATTATTAACTTGCCTAAGTGACTATCTTTCCTTTAGTTCACATGCTTGTTGGTGGTGGAAAACATTTATTAGTACATGCAAAAGAAATGCTTACTGAATGAATCTAAATGTGTATACTCCTTTACATAACCATAATGCATTGTGTCTATGAACTAAAGTGATCCAGGAATTTTTTTAGACAATTATTCTTACATTTGCTTTGAAGAAAAACAGAAAAATGCAAGCCTTATTTAGAGTTAGGTTCACTTTAAAGAGTGGTAGTAAGTAGATGATAAATTAGCAAAGAGGCACTCGCCCACCAGCTATGCAATAATTGTTTTATTTTTGTGCTCTCTTTCTGTTTCCACAGTGAAGAAAAACGTTCTGTGAGTTGATATATTCTTTTCATATATTTGAAAGGCTGCATTAGCTTTTGTTAATTAACTTAATTACTGTGACTCAAGCAACCCTGGCTTGCCTGAAATGTTAGTCAGGTCTGGAATAGAGCAGGGGATGCCTGATGGAAATTAATTATACCTTCTATAGACTCTATCTGGTGTTCTCACTTTGTTAGTATTTGGTCACCTTGCTTTATGGAGTTTGGCTATCTATGACCACACATTAAACAGGTTATAAAAGTATAAAAGTGATACACTGAACCTGAATAAAGAAAGCATTTTTATGGCAAGTGTAGATTAGTTACTTCTAAAATTCTATTTAGGAAATTAGTTCCCATATTCATTGCAACTTACCTTGAGGGTATTAATTATCAGAGCTAGAATGAATTTATAAAAGTTACATTTCCTGTTTACATTTGCATATATGATCTGTGCATCTATCTTTTCCTCATTTAGGCTATAAAGTCAATTCATTTCTCCAGAAAGATTCTTCTATTTCTCAAGTTCAAAACTGTCTACTGTCTTATCTTATTCTTAGGCATTTCTGTCATTTTTTTTTCTTTTTAAAGAACTTTTCAACCATTCAGAAATCATGGCCAAACTTTGGACAGGCTATCCTGCTATTACCATAGCAACCTGTCCTCCCAAATGTCAACATGACAAAGAATTGAGAAGCAGATGGCCATTTGATCTTCCTTGGAGAGGTAGGTTAACTGAATGAATTCCACAATTTGTGGGGTACCAATGTGGTGCGATCCCCCTTGACCCCCTAATGGTAGTCTGCTGTATAAGGCTTTGGGGAAGACAGAAGTGGATGAAGGAAAATGGGAGAAGTGAAGTAAGAGGAGAAAACTATGATAAATAGAGAGCAGATTCTAGAGCAGGGTATACCATTCAAAGTGGAATTACTAACCGCAAACAAAACCTCAACTACCTTTTCACTCCTCCTCTCTCTCTTCTGTCTCTACACAGATATCAGAATGGAGAACTGGGTGAACTTCAGCTAAGGTAGTGTGGGGGAAGGAGAGAAGTGAATAGGAAGGGAAAGGAAATCTGCAAAATTGTATATCTCTGATTTTTTGGCTTGGAGAAAGTGGCTAATCTGAAAGCCACAGAGTTATTAAAAGGATGGAGGATTTGTCCAAAATTTGACTTTGTTAAAGATTTTGGTTTTGGCTGAGTAGGGAAGATTTTCTTAAGAAAAAAATTCACAATCCAAGTTATAAAGAGAATTAGAAAGTTGGAAGTTGTACCTGGTTCTAGGGCTACCAGCTAAGAATGGGTGTGTATACTGTACAAAGGCACCACAGTTAAGAGTTTGCCATTCATATCTTAAATATTCACTAGCATGTGGGATGATTTGAAGAATCCTGGCTTCCAGGCTGTGTCCATTTAAAAAGAAATTTCTTCCATATAAACCCACTCCTGTAGGCATGGCTATGTACACAGACCATGCTCTGGGCTTCCACTAAGTTTCCTCCCCTTTTTCACCTACCTGATGTTCTCAAATGTTCTGGAATTCCCACTCTCCCCACCCCCCACCCCCAACAGATTTGATCCTGACATGATACTCTGGTTATCTCACCTTGGGCCAGGGGTGGCAGTGGTCTCAGACTTGCATGCTATGTGTTGGGTCCATTATATCTTAGGTGAGTGTGAGCCAAGGAGAGTTGGTGCAAGAAACTCAAATGCATCCATTTCCTCTCTACATGTACCTGTGTGAGCATTGGTAGATAGCATAAATTAATGATTCTAATCCTGCAAAGTGAGTGAAAAACTACCTGTAAATAAATACCTGAAACTCCAAATGGGTGCCTTAAGTTGTACCAAACACTTTAACTTAGCCTATCCAGTAAAGGAATACAGTAGGCCAGTGGCTTGGTTTCATTAAAGTGTCAGAATTGATACCTTACAGTTCTCTTAAACCCTTTTCTCTTCTGCTTCTTACTTTCAATCTGTCTCCATCTCCCATAAATTCTACTTTCTAAATACTTCTCCTATCTATTCATGCCTTTAGGATTCTACCACTAGAGATTTCTTTCAAACCCTCATCATTTCTTACATGATTTACTATATTCATCTACTGGATTATTTTATTATCCAATCTTTGTTTACCGTCAGTCTCTGACACTTCTCAATAAGCTTTTGAGAGAGAGGGAAAGGGGGACACCATGGGAAGGGGAAGAGAATGAATGCTCGTTTTGTTCTTCACTGAACTGCCATCATGCGCTACATTGTTCAACATGCAGTAAGTGAGCAAAACATGTTTGAACAACAAGCATATGAATGAATGAATGAGTGAATGAGTGAATGAATAAATAAAGTTATATGCATCACTGGAAAGATGTATTCAGCTTACCATCCTATAGGCTGTAGTCATAATAATTTTTCAAAATGTAAATCTAAACATGTCACTCTCATCTTTGATTTTTGTTTATTACTCCTTGGCCTTAAATATGAAGCCTACCTGATGTGGGATTTAAGAACATCTTTTATGCCAGCTTCCACCATTCTTTCACATACCTGGTGTCTAGCTCACCCTCCACCATTTGACTTTTTGCCCTTCTCTGAAAACACTATTTTGTTTCTCATCTCCATATCTTCCTGCACAATATTCTTTTTGTTCAAATTCATCCATGATTTTTGGTTAAATATTCCCCTTCCACATTGGAAAGTGAGTCCCTCCAAGGTAGAGATAGAGTCTTTGTGTGCACAGGGCTTTATACATGTCCCTGCTCTTAATAGATATCTAATATATATTTAGTGAATGGGGAAAAAAATGAATGAACCATGACACACACAACAAAAGGTGCACTGGTGCATTCAGGCACTTGTCCAAGGTTTAATTTGGGGTAGACATCCATCACTGGATTAAAGGTATTCTCATTTCTCTCTGGTACTCAGTTACTTATAAGTAAGGAAGCTGATCACTAAGACTTAAGGAAGTTGGGATTTAGTATTTCAATCTTGATTTAGATTGGTAAATAAAAATTATAGATTTCCCAATCAAGATTTGGGATAACATGGCCATATTTTTTTTCCTCAGAAAACAGTATTTACTGCACTCACTGCACTCATTTGAAATTGCACATCTTACTCAAAAGTTACACTGAGTTTTAGATGCATATTCAAATTACAAACTAATAATCTGGCTCTACAAGGATGTAGAAGATTTTGGCAATTCTAGTGTTTTCGCCTTACATCTGTATGAAATTTGACCAGTTAATTAATTTCTCAGAGCCTCAGTTTCCTTGAATGTAAACTAGTGATAATAACATCTAAGTCACAAAGTTGGTGATGATGATGATGGTGATGGTGGTGGTGGTGATGATGTTAATGTCATTTATTTAACATTTACTATGTGCTAGTGTGCTAGCTTCTATGATCACTTCTGTGACCTATTTAATTCCTAAAACACCTGAATGAAATATTGTCTTCCTTATGTGAGTATAAAAAGATAATTGCTTAAGATTTTATGGCAAGTGATAGGATAGAATACAGGTTAATCAGATCCCAAAGTTATGTCCTTAACTACTACTACATTATGGCAAAACTTCCTATGACAAAATCTTCCATGCACAATATACCTAATTTCTAGGTAATTGTGCATATTGGGAAGAAAGTATTGATTTTTAAATAGAAGTCTCTGCTGAGAAGCTAATAAATATGATTCATGAATGGATTGTATAACTGCTCTTATCTCTTCTCCTTGAAGAGGGTTATTATACTGATTTCTTTCTTAATTTACTATAGGGAACTAATATTCTATAATTTATTCAGTTCAGATACCACAATAATATAATACCATAAAAATAAATTGAAGTATTCTGAGTAGAAAGCAAGTAATTAACATTGCTTCAGCTGTGTTCCACAGAGTGAAGGAATGTTTCATGACTTAAAAGCTCCTTTGGTTTTTAAATATATTCATCTCCTGAAATGCGGTTGTATTATTAACAGATTTTCTCTGGGCGCCTGGGTGGCTCAGTTGGTTAAGCGACTGCCTTCGGCTCAGGTCATGATCCTGGAGTCCCGGGATCGAGTCCCGCATCGGGCTCCCTGCTCGGCAGGGAGTCTGCTTCTCCCTCTGACCCTCCTCCCTCTCATGCTCTCTCTCTCATTCTCTTTCTCAAATAAATAAATAAAATCTTTTAAAAAAAAAACAAACAGATTTTCTCTGCCTTTGTTACTTCTTGAAGCACTTTTAAACTGGTTATTTTTCTACCCATGATAAGGGAAATAGTTATGTAATGTTATTCATGAATAGGCCTAATGTCTCCTTTTAAGGCCTCCTTGGGGTACACTAAAAATTTTATCATTTACAATTTCTTTTATTTGGGTACTGTTGTGAATCATCATCATCATCATCATCATCATCATCAACATCATCAGCCATCTACCTTGTAACGGGTTTTCATTTTTTTGAAATTGTGTGGATTCCAATTTAGTAGTTGACCCACACATATTCCTGAACAAAGAACTGTGGACAGAACATGCTGCCTCATAATGTAGAACAATGTTTACTCTAGATTTTCTTGAGTCTAAATATGGTGTGAAGAGGTAAGTGAAGGAACTAGATGAGAGAGAAAGAAAAATGAGAAGAAGGAAAAGGTAGGATAAACCTCTATAGTATGTCAGAAATACTAATTCCAAACACATGGGCATTCTTCACTTCATTACACAACCTACCTCCTATCAACTTTTTTTTAAAGACTAGTCTATTGTATATATCATTTTGTTATTTTGCCATAAATGTTTCAATCAAACCAAATAAAATTGAGAAAAAAATAATGAAAACTGTATTCATAATTCCACTTAAGGGATAAAGCATTAAGGGCGCCTGGGTGGCTCAATTGGTTAAGCGACTGCCTTCGGCTCAGGTCATGATCCTGGAGTCCCGGGATCGAGTCCCACATAGGGCTCCCTGGTCGGCAGGGAGTCTGCTTCTCCCTCTGACCCTCCTCCCTCCCATGCTCTCTGTCTCTCATTCTCTCTGTCTCAAATATATAAATAAAATCTTAAAAAAAAGAAAAAGGAAAAAAAAAAAGGGATAAAGCATTAAAATTATAGCAAATCTTACTATCTCTCCACAATCACATCAGAGCTAACTACACTATTGATTCTCTATCATATACCAAGTTTACTATGGTTTTCTTCTTGAGATCTTTTTATTTATTCACTTGGACTATGTGTCTCTATTTCTGTCAATGTCACACTGCTTTCACAACAATGATGTAGTAAGTTTTGATATCTAGGTTGCACGTATTCCTATGTTGCTCCACTTTATCAATTTATCACAATTACCTTGGTGATTCTTGGTCCTTCACTGCACCCATATAAAATTAGAATCACCTTGTTCAATTCCACCATAAATTCAGGACCTTTATTGAAATTCAACTGAATTTATAGATTAATTTGGATAAAATTAGTTTCTTTACAATATTGAATTTACTTATCAATAACAGTAGATATATCAACTTTACTTAAAACTTTTCTGATAATGTCTTTGGATTTTAATTAAATTTGTTCCCTAAACAGTAAATATTTTTATCTTTTATTAAAAGATCTTAAATAACTTTTGTTATAATTATTTTCAAGTATATTCTATATATTACTGCTAGTATTATTTACATTCTGTTTTTGGTTACATTTTCTAAGGCTTTGTTACAGATATATAAGAATTATCTTAATTTTTATATCAACCATATACCCAGAGAGATTGCTGACACTCTTATCAACTCTATTAATTCATTTGTAGAGTCTTAAATTTCATACATAGGTAATCTTACGGTTTTTCAATATGGCCTTTCCTTTCTACCTTTCTCTCTGGTTTACAGTTCTTCCTTTCTTCTTGTCACACTACACTGCCTAGAACCACAAGTACAATATCAGATAGAAGTAATGATTCTTTTATTTCTCTAAAGCTTTCATTTCTAATGTTTAACCCTTAAGTGTGATGTTTGTTATTGCATTTTTATAGATATTCTTTATCAGCTTTAGGAAGTTTCTTCTATACCAAATGTTTCAAGGTTTGTGTTTGTTTCGTTTTGCCTTTTTTTTTTTTTTTTGGAAGTTTGGGTGCTGTATTGTTATTAAAACCATAAGCCCTAAACCTAAATTAAGGTAGCTAAGAATTCTCAAGGTAAACATTTTTTTTTAACATTTCAAAAGTCTTCCTAATCTTTATTTTATTTTATTTTTTTTTATTGTTATTTTAGTCACCATATGGTACATCATTAGTTTTTGATGTAGTGTTTCATGATTCATTTTTTGTGTATAACACCCAGTGCTCCATGCGATAGTGCCCTCCTCAATACCCATCACTGGGCTCACCCAACCCCCACCCCGAAACCCTCAGTTTGTTTCCCAGAGTCCATAGTCTCTCATGGTTCGTCTCCCCCTCCGATTTCCCCCCCTTCATTTTTCCCTTCATTCTCCTAATGTCCTCCATGCTATTCCTTATGTTCCACAAATAAGTGAAACCATATGATAATTGACTTTCTCTACTTGACTTATTTCACTTAGCATTAATCAAGGTAAACATTTTTTATTAATTTTTTACTCCAAGACTTCATCTCAAAAGAGAAAAGTTTCTCTTTATTGAATAGCAAATTTAAAAAAATCATTTGTCTTTTATCAGAATCAGTAATCTCCTTTTTAAAAACTAAGATATAGATAGCAAACTGTACATTCACACCTTGCTAGGTAATCAGAGAAGCCTAGAAACTTAAAGATGGAAGGGAAGCCCTTCATTCTAGAAGTCTCATTGTTTCTCATTTTTTTCATACCCTTTTTCCTAGCTTCATTGATGTATAATAGACAAATAAAAATTGTATATATTTAAGGTATACACTGTGATATATTTTTTTTAAAGATTTATTTATTTATTTGAAAGACAGAGAGAGAGAGATTGAACACCAGTGTGGGGAGGGGCAGAGGGAGAGGGAAAGAGTCTCAAGCAGACTTCCCACTGAGTGTGGAACCCAAAGCTGAGCTCAATTCCAGGACCCTGAGATCATGACCTGAGCCCAAATCAAGAGTCAGACACTTAACTGACTGAGCCATTCCGGTGCCACAATATACAGTGTGATATTTTGATATACATATACACATGAAATGATTACTACAGTCAAGTTAATTAACATATTCATCACCTCACATAGTTACCATTTGTGTGTGTGGTGAGAACACTTGAGATCTACTCTCTTAGCAAATACCAACTGTACAATATAGTATTCTCAACTATAGGCACCATGCTGTACATTAGATCTCTAGAACTTATTTATCCTGCACAACAGAAACTTTGACCCCTTTGACCAACATCCCCCCATTCCTTCCACTCCCACAAATAGATTTTTTAAACTGTTTATTTCTAGTTTACGCTTTTATTGAGATTGCTACCATTTGAGAACCTAGGTTTTATGTGCGCAACTCATCTCACTTCCCAACTTAAATTAGCCCCAAACTTGTCTCCTATTTCTTAATTCATGCTAAAACCAAAGCTCCTTTTTACTGAGATTTACTGAAATATTGTTCCCAATTTACCATACCTACTTCCTACTTTTTATTCTTTTTTTTTTCATTTATCTTGATATATCTATTACTTTCTTCTGAGCTCTGACATACCTTTAGAAGGTGAATGGTATATTACATCCATAATTTTTGCATGCTTCACAATGGGGTTTGCAAATGGTATTAATGCAGTCAATTATTTTTGTAAAATAGTCTTGACATAACCTGGATGAGATCAATGATAGTACTAGCTAATTTGATTTGAGGATTGATAAGAAAGTAGAAGGAAAGGGAAGGAAAGAAAGAAACGAGTCAGTTCCTGGGCTTTCCCCTTCTTGGCATTCATCTATTTACTCATTCATTCATTCATTCAGCAAATACTGAAGCTTGGCCATCAGGCAATAGTTTTTAATAAGGATACCTAGTTGGCATTAAATCTGAACTAATACCTGATAAAGGAGTGGGAGTGAATTAGAAAACCTAATGGAGGAGAACTGGGACAAGAAAGAAAATTGTAGACAAAGAGAAAGCATCTTAGAAGTCTGGAGATTTCAAGGTTAACATCTCCATAATTACTTGATTTGCTTTATAAAACATATCTTTGGTGTTTTTAACTTATTGTTTTATTTTATTTCAAAAATTCAATAATCACTTATTTTGTTTATCTTATGATACCACTTTATAAGACATTGAAATACGTGGCCTTCTGATTTAAGATTTACTGTCTCAGAGATTTAGTAGCACTGTTTTTTTTTTTTTAAGTATCCTTATTTTTTGCTCCCAACTACAATTAACAGGCAATTTTTGTCAGTTTACTTCTAAATGAGTATTAAAGTATCAATATAGGTCTTACATCAAACACCTGCCTTTCAATCCTGACTTTGGTTATCTCTATTTGTATGTTTTCTAATATATTTAGATGGATATGTTTTCCTCAGTCTAAACCTATAATTAGCCATCTTCACATCAGTCGCACAGATCATGCAGGCTTCCATTATGCTAATTTTATCAAGAACTATATTTGCTCTTCATTTGGCAATAACGTGTCCACCCAAACCAGGGATTTGTTGCAACTCTCAAATGCGATGTAAATTGGCCATCTCACTAATGGCTTCAAGATTTTGTACTGAATTTATGTCTCAGGGGTTGTACTCTACTTTTGGGCTCCATCTATATAGTAAGGCCTTAGATAATTATTCAAAGAATGTTCCAAGTTTGTTTGGCTTAATCATTATACCAATAGTGTGCAGGAGTTTGGAAAGAAATTTAAGGGTGACAGAAAATGTATTTTCATATTAAAATATTAAAGCGTAAATATTTGTATAAAGCAATCCACAGGAATTACCTTAATGGAGAATGAAGAAAACTTTTAAAATTATAATGAAGTTCATAGGAGATGGTCTGAATAAATGTAGAGACACGTCATGCTCTTGGATTGTATAATTTGATTTTACAAAGATGTCTATTTTCATAAAATTAATTTGTAAATTTTTCACTGAGATAGTTTTGTGAAATTTGATAACTTATCATAAAATATACATGGAAGAATAAAGGTACATGAACAGCTACCTAAAAATTTAGCAGGAGCATTTACCAGATGTTGACGGGCAACTGTTCATTAAATCTCCCTGGCTTCCCACATAACATTAATACAAGCAGACACTAGATTTATACAATTTAAGATGAACTATAGGTACACTTAAGGTAAAACTATGAAGTTAACAGAAGAAAATGTAAAAGAATTTATTTGGGACTTTCACCTCTTCTTTCTACTTTCACCCCCTTTTCATTTTGATTCTAATCCTCTGTCTCTTCCTCCTCCTTCAGCAACTGATTTATTTATTTATTATTAATTAATTAATTTAAAGATTTTATTTATTTATTTGACAGAGAGAGACACAGCGAGAGAGGGAACACAAGCGTGGGGAGTGGGAGAGGGAGAAGCAGGCTTCCCGCGGAGCAGGGAGCCCAATGTGGGGCTTGATCCCAGGACCCTAGGATCATGACCTGACCCAAGGCAGACACTTAAAGACTGAGCCACCCAGGTGCCCCATCAGCAACTGATTTAAAAAGACAACTAAAACATTTCCTAAATCCATTTACAATGTGAATCTTGACTGCCTTTTCAATGACTCAAACGCATATGTTAAGGTGATCCTGGAGGCAGTCCTGGAAGCCAATACATTTATAAATGTCTATGCATTTGTTTAGTCTTAAAAACTAAAATTTGGAGCACTTGCGTAGTTCAGTTGGTTGAACATTGAACTCTTGATCTCTTGGCTCAGGTCATGATCTCAGGGTCCTGGGACTGTGAGCCCTGTGTCAGGCTCTGTGCTCAATACAGAGTCCGCTTGTCCTTTCCCTCTGCCCCTCCTCGGGCTCACACACACTCTCTCTCTAAAATAAATAAATAAATAAATAAATAAATAAATAAATAAATAAATAAATAAA
>NW_023270451.1:65496689-65710846 GCF_011800145.1 Mirounga leonina | reverse complement strand
AAATAAATAAATAAATAAATAAATAAATAAATAAATAAATAAATAAAATCTTTAAAAAAAAAGAAAGAACTATGTTGCTTTTGGGGTACCTAGGTGGCTCAGTCAGTTAAGTATCTGACTCTTGGTTTCAGCTCAGGTCATGATCTCAGGGTCCTGAGACTGAGCTCCATGTCAGGCTCTGCACTCAGCATGCAGTCTGCTTGAGATTCTCTCACCCTCTCCCTCTCCTTCCCCGTCTGTCTCTCCCCCCAACTCATGAGCTCTCTCTCTCTCAAATAAATGCATAAAAATTAAAAAAAAACCCAAAACTAAAGTTTGAATTTTCCTCTAATTATTGCATGCAGTTTACATTATACAACCAGATTGATTGTCTAAAATGAAGTGAAACTAAACCATCTTATTCACATGGGTCTGAGTACAAATTAAGTGAATTATTCAGGAAAAGAATGAACCCAATGCCAATATGTAAATAATCTTGTGTTTTGTTCTGTTGGAGGAACACAGTCTCAAGTTATTTTTCCAGTACGAGAAAGCTCCTCTAGCTCCCTAAGAGCCGTAGCAGGTTGCAGTCAGAGGGCATGAACAGAACGAAATTAAAATTGTCCTCAAAAGAATAAACTTGGCGACCTTGGCCTCATTAGTTGTATGGTGTTCTCTGAGTTAACAAGTTATAGCCTAAACAATTCATAATTGTATTCACATACATACTACAAATATCCCGAGTATCTTTGCACATAGGAAAATAAATAGTCCTGGTCTCCCATGATTCACTGATTTGCCCAGGAAGGTGTTTACTGCCATTCTTTGTGTGGAGGGACGTCACGGGCTGTTGGTCCAAATACCAATCTGCCTTCAGTGTCTTCCTCACTTTTTAGGAACTTAGCCTTGGTTTACTAATCTACTATACTTTTTGGTTACAAAGGAAGCTCAGGCTATTGACTGTCAAAAATTCAAACTCTGATTGAAATGTCTTCCTGTGTAGCCTTGCACTGCTGAGTGATGGCAACTTTCCACTGCAATGACAATCCAACCCAAGCCCCGCTGAAGCTGTAGTCCACAGATAACCACTCAGCAACCACTTATTGAGGGATTACAGCATTCAGTACCCCACTGGCATTTATGCAGGCATTGCTTAAAGCTCTGTTACCCAAACCACGTGTTTTACATCCTTTGTACATTTCACAAGGTATGGCAGAGAGAGCTTAAGAGTTTAAGAAGCAATTCTGTCAGTAAGTTTTGGGGCTCTGCCTAAGTCATCTAACCTATCTCGAATTCTATAACTGTAAGATTAAAGTATTGGGCTAGGTGACCTTGAAGTTGCCTTCAAGCTCAGAGATTTATGATTTCAAATTCAGGGGAAAATCCCACCCATGTCCTTATAAAAGCAAATTTTGCTCAAGATCCCTATCAGAGTTTAGACTGGGGGAAAGAAAAAACTTCAAGGAAGAACCTACTGCAATGGTTGCTAAGGAAACCAGCTGCATAGTGATTCAGGTTATTAATCAGTAATATCTTCCCAAGTAGTTAGCCAAGGTGGCAGAAATACCACTGTTAGAGCAAAATCCTTTTGATGGGATTGCATGTATAGTGGTTTCTGATTAAAATGTAAATCTCCATAGAGGTATTAATCTATTGTTAGCTATTAACAATTTATAGCATCAATTTTCAAGGGACAAACGAGGTACATTTTGAAGTGAGCAAATGAAGGAGGGAAGTTCTGGAATATGGCAAATTTGATGGGGAGACAAAGATCAGGTGTAGCTTCACAGGAAGGACTGTCAGATGGGGGCAGCTTACACAGATCTTTGGGAATCCAGAGGAAAGAAGCACTGAGATGAGGAAAGAGAGATGGTAAAACTGGAAGCAGGAGGATGCTGAGGATAGCGTGTTTGACAGTGGTGCCCTGTAAGTGGGGTGAGCAGATAGAATAACAAAGTTCATTGTCTAAAAACGCAGAATATTTTTTATTCTAATTCAAGTTCTTACAAAGCATGTTCTAGATATATTCTGATTCTTAATATTAAGTTATTAAGATAAAAACAAAGCAAATTTCTTAGTGTAAGAATAAGGCTACATTTCAATGTTTATTTCATAAAGAAACCATCAGAATTTATATCAGCATGCCTAAAGGAGATTTACTTCTAATTTTTGAATCAGGGAATATAAATGGGAAGTTTTAAGTAGTCATGCCCACCAGACATTAAGGCCAAGTGGTTTGTTTTATTTGGTTTACTTTTTCCCCAAATCTTATATTAAATTGTTCTTATGAAAACTATTACACATACTGACATAGCTCAGGCTCAGTCTTGGGTTCATGCTTCCTGGAACTAATATGCTCTGGAGATTTGAAGGTTTTAGTCTCTCTGACATATCTGGAAAGAGGTTTTTAGAGTATTTCAGTAAGTTCTTTAATTTTCCTTGCATAAATAAACTAAATGGAATTTCTTCAAATAAGGTGTTATACCAAAGAATAAAGTGACCCAATACAAGGTAATACTTATTTTATATCTATATCACCTTAAGCATCATAGAGCGTTCCATGGTCTAATCAATTTAGAAAGTACAAATCCAGGTTTAACATTAACAGCTTCGCTGGAAATCATGAAGTGCTCCCTAGAATATGTAAACTGGGAAATGACAGTTTTTAAGTTACATGAAGACCCCCTGGCATATAATGTTGGGAATAAAACATCAAGTTTATACATTTGGAAAGGATTCTAAACATGACAGAAAATTATAAGGTTGCTCCAGAACTTTTGGCTGCTTCCTGCTTTCAATGACTCCAAACTTTGGTTCCCTTCCAAGATTATTTCCATGAATTTCAGACTTGTTTATCTCAATATCTACATGAGACTGTCTAAAAAACATCTTAAATAAAGCAGAACTTGTTTTACATGGTCCCAGTATCTACAAATTTCAGTCCCCACAGTTTAGGTAAATTCCATCAGTCTTCCAAAAACACAGTTCAAATTCCAGTTACCATAGCATATTAACTCTAAGTAATTGCATAGAATACAGACTTTACTGCTCTTTAGTCTACAAATTGCTACATAAATAACATATATGTTTTATGATCAGTGGCCAATCATGGCCCTTCTTGCAAAGTCTTTGGTGACTGGGCGCTGTGTATTTGTTATTCCGTTCATTCAGTGTATTTGCACAGACAGCAAAGCATGTGATTCTGTTACCTCCTTGTCTCCCAATAATAAACCCTCATTATATTTTTACAAAAAGGGGTAACTGACAGAGGATATTGGCTAATGAAGAAGAAAGTGCAGCATAGAAACAAAAAGTGAGGGGCGCCTGGGTGGCTCAGTTGGTTAAGCCTCAGACTCGATTTCAGTTCAGGTCATGATCTCAGGGTTGTGAGATCCAGCCCTGCATCAGGCTTTGTGCTCAGCGGGGAATCTGCTTGAGATTCTCTCTTTCCATCTCTCTCTGCCCTTCACCCCTGCATGCTCACTTGTGTTCTCTCTCTCATAAATAAATAAATAAATAAATAAATAAATAAATATTTTAAAAAGGAAACAAAAAGTGATGGCTGATAACATTAGAAGTGAAATTACAATAGAACAAATATGATGTTACAGAAGAAAGAGCTGATTTTGTGAATGTTAACATTATCCCCCTTTGAGACACTCTAGATATGCAGCCAGAGGAGCTTAGTGAAGGCAAACATACTGATATAAGTGGGGAAAGTGGTTATAATGGAAGAGATGATGATGTCCCAGAGGAAATGATGCCAGTGAAGAAATTCATATTTAAAAAGTTTCCAGAAATTTCACAACATTGGAAGCTCAAAGGATCCTAACTTGAAAAGGAATATGACAATTTGTCAAGTCATGGAAAAGATGCTTGCTCTATATTGTAAGCTATATGCTAAGAAAGTAAGTACTGTTCAACTTACTTTTGATAAACTTCTTTCTTATAGGAAATAAACATTTTAATTTTCAGTGTCTCTAATGTTTTAAATTTTAGTGTGCTGAACGTTATTTTTGTACTTTTTCATTTTCCTATGTTTATAAGAGCAAGAGAGTTTTTAAATATTTTGATAAAAGCTTTTAAAGGTAATGACACAACTGTAATTTTCCAATTGGTTTTTAAAATTGTTTTGCCCACTTTCAGCTTATATAATCGGTTTACAGTCCCACATTACTACATGAAGAGAACATGTTCCAATACTGTAACTCCTAAGCTTCTCCTGAAAATTCGTTCTATCAGCAGTGATTCCCATCTTAGATCATGGCAACTGCATCCTTCACTGCTGCTTAGATTCAGAGCTGTGGAGCCATCATTGACTCCTCTCTTCCCTTCATATCTCAAAAACAACATGTTAGCAATTCCTGTTGGCTCTACCCACAAAATGCATGCAGAATTAGAACTCTCTTCATTTCCTCTACTGTTACCACCCAGATCCCATCACCATCACCTCCATCTCTTACATTAATTATTGCAACAGAATCAACTGGGCTCCAACTTGCATTCTTGCTACTTGCTTCCAGAGTCTCTTCTCAAGTCAGCAGCCAGAGGGACTTAGTTGCAATGTAAATCAGATCCTGTGAGTCTTCTTAAGAACCAGTGGCTTTCCAGTTCACTCAGGCCTAAAATAATGTGCATTCCCTACCCCAGATCTCACCACTGCCATGTTTCTTCTCTGATCACATTCCTTACCCTCTTCTTCTCGCTGCCTTGTACCAGTCACACTAGCCTCCTTGTTGTCTCTGGAACGCGGTCCTGCTTTAGGACTTCACACGTATTTGTTACTTTTATCTATAATATGATTCCCCCATGTTTCTCCCTCATCACCTTCAAATGGTTGCTAAAATGACACTTTCTCAATAAAGCCTGTCCTAACTACCCTATTTAAAACTGAAAATTTCCATCCTTGCCTAATTCTACTTTACATTTCCCCCTCCAAAGTACCTATCACCCATTACATACTGTAAATTTCCCTTTTATTTTATTACCAGTCTTCCCCTCCATTTTCCCCAATAAAATAGAGAAGCTCCACAAAGGCGGAGATTTTTGTTATTTTCACTCATGTATTTCCAAAGCCTTAAGCCATGTGAGGCACATATTTGGCACTCAATAAACATTTGTTGAGCAAATAAATGTAATGAATGATGCACAAAAATATATGGTGTCCCTACATTCTTAAGGAGAAAGAAAGAAAGAAAGAAAGAAAGAAAGAAAGAAAGGGAAGAAGGAAGGGAGAGAGAGAAAGAAAGACAGGAAGGAAGACAGAAAGAAAGACGGAAAGAAAGAAAGAGGCTAGCTATGTATTCCAAGGGCTTTTTCTTCATAACCCAGCTCAAGAGGTTTCAAAGGAAACGTTGCTTAGGGCTATGAAAGCAGAGTTTCCAAGGTAGGTGGGTGGGGACAAGGGATTTGACAGCAGAAGACTGATTATAAAGAGATGAACAGTTCTCTCAGACTATCCTGAGAGGAGAAGAGTCTTCTCAAGGAGCTAAGCATAAGGACTGTGTGATTACCAAGGGTGCAGAGGAGGGAGAGCACATCAGAATAGTCTGTATCTGAGACAGATAGCAGTGCCGAAACAAGGGAGATGTCATGAGTACTTTTAAGCAGTACGGTTAGCAGGAAACTTCTTGGAGGAGAGAGGTTTACACAGGAATTTTCAGTTTTCTTGTCAAGTACATGCTGCCACTTTGAGAAAATCTACATTGAAAATTTGCATTATTCTTCACAAATCATCTACGATTCTGTAGGAGTCAATAACTCTTGTTTCACTAATGCAAAACTGTAAAGTCCTAGGCCAGGAAGGGAGTTGGATAGTGCCTTATTTTGTTTATAATCACAGAATCACAAACTATACCTGTATTCAGAGCTTTCCTCTCTCCTTCCCGATCAGTATTTCCCCAATAGTATCCTCTATGAAATGGACAAGCCAGACATCAATCCTAAGAGAAATGAGAAGGGGGTTAATTAGTGATTTATGAAAAGTGTCAGACAAAAATGATATCTTGGAAATTGACAGGCAAGATGGTGGAGGAGTAGGAGACCTACATTTTGTCTGGTCCTAGGAATTCAGCTAGATAGAGATCAAACCATTCTGAATACCTACGAACTCAACAGGAAATGGAAGAAAAGTATAGCAGCAACTCTCAACAGAAAAGCGACCACTTTCTGGAAGGTAGGACGTTTGGAGAAGTGAATCTGAGGTGATATTCGGGAGGATAGATGGTGGGGGAGGGGGCTCCGTCCGCCGCTTCCGGCAAGTGATAGAGCCGCGGAGCACAAAATCGGAACTTTTAAAAGTCTGCTCCGCCAAGGGACGTCACTCTGGTGGCTAAGCGGGGGGTGGAACCCTCCGAGACAGTGTGGTCTCAGGACCCAGGGGTCACAGAAAGACCGGGGGTGCCTGAGTGTGGCAGAGCTCCCAGGTAACGGAGCAGGGAAGCCGGCTGCAGAGGCGGAGCCCAGGCGCGGGCTCTCAGCTCGGAGTGGCCATGAACCGTGATCTGCGGCACAGTGGGGCCACTGCTCTTCCAGCAGGGACCCAATAAGCGGCAGATCCGGGGAGGCTCACCTTCCTCCTCCGGGAGGAGCCACGCGGGAGTGCATTGCAGGGATCTCCTGGGTTTGGAGACTCCATCCAGGGTCAGGTGCCAGAGATAGAAATGCGCGGTCACAGGCCGGGTGAGCACAGAGTGCAGCCGGAGACCGGGGAGACGGGAGTGACTGACGGCTTTTCTCTGGGGGCTCACTGAGGAGCAGGCCCTGAGTTCTCGGCTCCTCCGGGGCAGAGATTGGGAGGCCGCCATTTTCACTCTCCGCCTCCAAAGCTGTACGGAAAGCTCGCAGGGAACAAAAGCCCCGGAGAGCAAACCCGAGCAGATTACTTAGCAGGGAGGGGGCAAGGGCGGGGCAATTCCGCCTCCGGCAGAGACATTTGGAAACCACGGCAACAGGCCCCTCCCCAGAAGATCAGCGAGAACAGCCACCCAAGGCCAAGTTTACCGATCAATGAGAACGGCAGAACTCCAGCGCTAGGGGAATACTGCACATAGAATTCATGGCTTTTTTACCATGATTCTTTAGTCTTTCAAAGTTAATTTTCTTTTTAACTGTCTTTTTTTTTTTTTTGAATTTTTCTTTTTCCCTTTTTCAACCAACATCTTATCAATCCCTTTTTTAAAAAAAACATTTTTATTTTTCATTTTTAGAGTCATATTCTATCCCTTCATAGTAGTTACCTGTATTTTTGGCATATGTATATAAGTTGTTCTCTCTTTAAAATTTTGAGATAGTTTCTTCTAACAGATTAAAATATACCCTAAATCTCTAGTATATGGTGTTTTCTATTCCGCTGCCTGATCACATTCTCTCCCTTTCTTTCTTTCTTTCTTCTTTTTTTAAATCCTCTTCTTTTTTCAAACAACTTCTTATCAATTCCTTCTATAAAATTTTTTATAACTTCCATCTTTACAATCATATTCCATCCCTTCATCATATCAACCCTTATTTTTGTACATATATAAGTTTTTCTTTCTCTAAAATTTCGGGAGGCACTTTCTTCTAAAAGACCAAAATACACCCCAAATCTAGTGTGTGGCACTGATCTATATACCAGCCTGATCATATTTGATCACATTCTGGTTCTTTTTGTTGTTGTTGTTTTGTTTTGTTTGTTTTTGTTTGTTTTTATCTTTATCTTTTTCTTTTTTTTCTTTTTCTTTTTTCTCTCTTTCTGTTTCTTTTTCCACTGCTTCAGGTCTTTCTGATTTGTCTAGAGTATATTTTCTGGGGACATTGTTACTCTGCTAGCATTTTGTTCTCTCATTAATCTATTCTCCTCTGCACAAAATGACAAGACAGAAAAAGTCACCTCAACAAAAAGAACAAGAGGTAGTACCGACTGCCAGGGACCTACTCAATACAGACATTAATACAATGTCAGATCTAGAGTTTAGAATCATCACTTTAAAGATACTAGCTGGGCTTGAAAAAAATATGGAAGTTATTAGAGAAACCCTTTCTGGAGAAGTAAAAGAACTAAAATCTAACCAAGTAGAAATCAAAAAGGCTATTAAAGAGGTGCAATAAAAAATGGGGGCGCTAACTGCTAGGATAAATGAGGCAGAAGAGAGAATCAGTAATATAGAAGACCAAATGATGGAAAATAAAGAAGCTGAGAAAAAGAGAAATAAACAACTACTGGATCACGAGGGCAGAATTCAAGAGATAAACGATACCATAAGACGAAACAACATTAGAATAATTGGGATCCCAGAAGAAGAAGAAAGAGAGAGAGGGGCAGAAGGTATAATGGAGCAAATTATAGCAGAGAACTTCCCTAATTTGGGGAAGGAAACAGGCATCAAAATCCAGGAGGCACAGAGAACCCCTCTCAAAATCAATAAAAATAGGTCAACACCCCGACATCTAATAGTAAAACTTACGAGTCTCATAGACAAAGAGAAAATCCTGAAAGCAGCTCGGGAGAAGAGATATGTAACCTACAATGGTAGAAACATTAGATTGGCAACAGACCTATCCACAGAGACCTGGCAAGCCAGAAAGGACTGGCAGGATATATTCAGAGTCCTAAATGAGAAAAATATGCAGCCAAGAATACTATATCCAGCTAGGCTGTCATTGAAAATTGAAGGAGAGATAAAAAGCTTCCAGGACAAACAAAAACTAAAGGAATTTGCAAACACAAAACCAGCCCTACAAGAAATCTTGAAAGGGGTCCTCTAAGCAAAGAGAGATCCTAAAAGCAACATAGACTAGAAAGGAACACAGACAATATACGGTAACAGTCACCTTACAGGCAATACAATGGCACTAAATTCCTATCTTTCAATAGTTACCCTGAATGTAAATGGGCTAAATGCCCCAATCAAAAGACACAGGTTATCAGACTGGATTAAAAAACAAGACCCATCGATATGCTGTCTGCAAGAGACTCATTTTAGAACCAAAGACACCCCCAGATTGAAAGTGAGGGGGTGGAAAACCACTTACCATGCTAATGGACACCAAAAGAAAGCTGGGGTGGCAATCCTTATATCAGACAAATTAGATTTTAAACCAAAGACTGTAGTAAGAGATGAGGAAGGACATTATATCCTACTTTAAGGGTCTATCCAACAAGAAGATCTAACAATTGTAAATATCTATGCCCCTAACATGGGAGCAGCCCATTATATGAGGCAATTAATAACAAAAGCAAAGAAACACATTGACAACAATACAATAATAGTGGGAGACTTTAACACCCCCCTCACTGAAATGGACAGATCGTCTAAGCAAAAGATCAAGAGGGAAATAAAGACTTTAAATGACACACTGGACCAAATGGACTTCACAGACATATTCAGAACATTCCATCCCAAAGCAACAGAATACACATTTTTCTCTAGTGCCCATGGAACATTCTCCAGAATAGATCACATCCTAGGTCATAAATCAGGTCTCAACTGGTACCAAAAGATTGGGATCATTCCCTGCCTATTTTCAGACCACAATGCTTTGAAACTAGAACTCAATCACAAGAGGAAAGTCGGAAAGAACTCAAATACATTGAGGCTAAAGAGCATCCTACTGAAGAATAAATGGGTCAACCAGGAAGTTAAAGAAGAATTTAAAAAATACATGGAAACCAATGAAAATGAAAACACAACTATTCAAATACTTTGGGATGCAGCAAAGGCAGTCCTAAGAGGAAAGTATATAGCAATACAAGCCTTTCTCAAGAAACAAGAAAGGTCTCAAGTACACAACCTAACCCTACACCTAAAGGAGCTGGAGAAAGAACAGCAAATAAAGCCTAAACCCAGCAGGAGAAGAGAAATAATAAAGATCAGAGCAGAAATCAATGAAATAGAAACTAAAAGAACAATAGAACAGATCAACGAAACTAGGAGCTGGTTCTTTGAAAGAATTAACAAGATTGATAAACCCCTGGCCAGACTTATCAAAAAGAAAAATGACCCAAATCAACAAAATCATAAATGAAAGAGGAGAGATCACAACCAACACCAAAGAAATACAAACAATTATAAGAACCTATTATGAGCAACTCTATGCCAGCAAATTAGATAACCTGGAAGAAATGGATGCATTCCTAGAGATGTTTCAACTACCAAAACTGAACCAGGAAGAAATAGAAAACCTGAACAGACCTATAACCACTAAGGAAATTGAAGCACTCATCAAAAATCTCCCAAAAAACAAAAGCCCAGGGCCAGATGGCTTCCCAGGGGAATCTACCAAACATTTAAAGAAGAATTAATAGCTATTCTTCTGAAACTGTTCCAAAAAATAGAAATGGAAGGAAAACTTCCAAACTTGCTTGATGAGGCCAGCATTACCTTGATCCCAAAACCAGACAAAGACCCCATCTAAAGGAGAATTACAGACCAATATCCCTGATGAACATGGATGCAAAAATTCTCACCAAAATACTAGCCAATAGGATCCAACAGTACATTAAAAGGATTATTCACCACGACCAAGTGGGATTTATCCCTGGGCTACAAGGTTGATTCAACATCCGCAAATCAATCAATGTGATACAATACATTAACAAAAGAACAAGAATCATATGATCCTCTCAATAGATGCAGAAAAAGCTTTTGACAAAGTACAGCATCCTTTCTTGATCAAAACTCTTCCGAGTATAGGCATAGAGGGTACATACTTCAATATCATAAAAGCCATCTATGAAAAACCTACAGCGAATATCATTCTCAATGGGGAAAAACTGAGAGCTTTCCCCCTAAGGTCAGGAACACGGCAGGGATGTCCACTATCACCACTGCTATTCAACATAGTATTGGAAGTCCTAGCCACAGCAATCAGACAACAAAAAGAAATAAAAGGCATCCAAATTGGCAAAGAAGAAGTCAAACTCTCACTCTTTGCAGATGATATGATACTTTATGTGGAAAACCCAAAAGATTCCACCCCAAAACTGCAGAACTCATACAGGAATTCAGTAAAGTGGCAGGATATAGAATCAATGCACAGAAATCAGTGGCATTCCTATATACCAACAACAAGACAGAAGAAAGAGAAATTAAGGAGTCGATCCCATTTACAATTGCACCCAAAACCATAAGATACCTAGGAATAAATCTAACCAAAGAGGCAAAGGATCTGTACTCAGAAAACTATAAAATACTCATGAAAGAAATGGAGGAAGACACAAAGAAATGGAAAAACGTTCCATGCTCATGGATTGGAAGAAAAAATGTTGTGAAGATGTCAATGCTACCTAGAGCAACCTACCCATTCAATGCAATCTCTATCAAAATACCATCCACTTTTTTCAAAGAAATGGAACAAATAATCCTAAAATTTGTATGGAACCTGAAAAGACCCGAATAACCAGAAGAATGTTGAAAAAGAAAAGCAAAGCTGGTGGCATCACAATTCCAGACTTCAAGCTCTAGTACAAAGCTGTCATCATCAAGACAGTATGGTACTGGCACAAAACAGGCACATAGATCAATGGAACAGAATAGAGAGCCCAGAAATGGACCCTCAACTCTATGGTCAACTAATCTTCGACAAAGCAGGAAAGAATGTCCAATGGAATAAAGACAGTCTCTTCAACAAATGGTGTTGGGAAAATTGGACAGCCACATTCAGAAGAATGAAACTGGACTATTTCCTTACACCACACACAAAAATAGACTCAAAATGGTTGAAAGACCTTAATGTGAGACAGGAGTCCATCAAAATCCTAAAGGAGAATACAGGCAGCAACCTCTTTGACCTCAGCCACAGCAAGTTCTTCCTAGAAACATCGCCAAAGGCAAGGGAAGCAAGGGCAAAATGAACTACTGGGACTTCATCAAGATAAAAAGCTTTTGCACAGCAAAAGAAACAGTCAACAAAACCAAAAGACAACTTACAGAATGGGAGAAGATATTTGCAAATGACATATCAGATAAAGGACTAGTATCCAAAATCTATAAAGAACTTATCAAACTCAACACCCAAAGAAGAAATGATCCAATCAAGAAATGGTCAGGAGACATGAACAGACATTTTTCCAAAGAAGACATCCAAATGGCCAACAGACACATGAAAAAGTGCTCAACATCGCTTGGCATCAGGGAAATCCAAATCAAAACGTCAATGAGATACCACCTCACAGCAGTCAGAATGGCTAAAATTAATAAGTCAGGAAATGACAGATGTTGGCGGGGATGCGGAGAAAATGGAACCCTCCTACACTGTTGGTGGGAATGCAACCTGGTGCAGCCACTCTGAAAAACAGTATGGAAGTTCCTCAAAAAGATGAAAATAGAACTACCATATGATCCAGCAATTGTCCTACTGGGTATTCACCCCAAAGATACAAATTTGGGATCCAAAGGGGTACGTGCACCCTGATGTTTATAGCAGCAATAGCCAAACTGTGGAAAAATCCAAGATGTCCATCGACAGATGAATGGATAAAGAAGATGTGGTGTATATATATATAATGGAATATTATGCAGCCATCAAAAGGAACAAGAGCTTGCCTTTTGCAATGACGTGGATGGAACTGGACGGTATTATGTTGAGCGAAATAAGTCCATCAGGGAAAGACATGTATCATATGACCTCACTGATATGAGGAATTCTTAATCTCAGGAAACAAACTGAGGGTTGCTGGAGTGGTGGGGGGTGGGAGGGATGGGGTGGCTGGGTGATAGATATTGGAGCGTATGTGCTATGGTGAGCGCTGTGAATTGTGTGGGACTGTTGAATCACAGACCTGTACCTCTGAAACAAATAATACATTATATGTTAAAAAAAAAAAAAAAGAAGAAGAAGAAGAAGAAGAAGATAGCAGGAAGGGAAAAATGAAGGCGTGAAATCGGAGGGGGAGACGAACCATGAGAGACTATGGACTCTGAGAAACAAACTGAGGGTACTAGAGGGGAGGGGGGTGGGGGGATGCATTAGACTCGTGATGGGTATTAAAGAGGCAACGTACTGCATGGAGCACTGGGTGTTATATGCAAACAATGAATCATGGAACACTACATCAAAAACTAATGATGTAATATATGGTGATTAATATAACATAATAAAAAATAATTAAAAAAAGAGAAATTGACATAATATACAAGTCCACAAAATATTGATACATTTTGCTACCTACAAAATGGATTGCTATGCAGTCATTAAAAATGATGTTTCCTGGGGGCGCCTGGGTGGCTCAGTCGTTAAGCCTTCGGCTCAGGTCATGATCCCAGGGTCCTGGGATCAAGCCCCGCATTGGGCTCCCTGCTCTGCGGAGAGCCTGCTTCTCCCTCTCCCACTCCCCCTGCTTGTGTTCCCTCTCTCGCTGTGTCTCTCTCTGTCAAATAAATAAAATCTTTAAAAAAAAAAAGATGTTTCCTGAAGAATTGTAGTTTATAGGAATATGCACAAAAATATGCATGCTATCAAATTAAGTGGAACACCAAGATGCAAAACGGTGTAGACAGTCTCTATCCAATATGTTTCTAATGTGTATTTGCATATATGTTTATACTTTTGCACAGATACATAGAAAGTGATCAATAAATATTTTTGAACATGTAAAAAATGATATATTGGGTGGATCTATTTTATCTAAAATTTAAAATCTATTTTATTTAAAATTTAATTTTATTATCCACTTACCTGGAATCCCTGGTTTTTCTTGAGTGTATTTTTAACCATCATTAAATAAGTAAGTCTCTGTTGCCACAACCTTAGGAGCACAATATATAGAACTGCCCATGGGAGAAGCAGCTCAATTACAAATCAGCTACCAACTGTAGAGGATCAGCCATCAAGGCTTTCACTCTGGAGTTTATAGTTGAAACCACTGTTAGTTTTCTGTTCATGATGTCATGATTTATATGGATGTCACTCTAGGTCAGAAGGCACACCTTGGTAGCATATTTTTCTTCTTCTTTTATTTTTTTAGTACAGTGACACACAGTGTTACATTAATTTCAGGTGTACAACATAGTGATTCGACAACTCTATACGTTATACTGTGCTCACCATGAGTGTAGCTACCATCTGTCACCACACAACGCTATTACAATACCATCAAATACATTCCCTACACCGTACCTTTCATCCCCATGACTTATTCTTTCCATAACTGAAAGCCTGTACCTCATACTCCCCTTCATCCATTTTGCCCATGCTCCCACCCTCTTCTCTTCTGACAACCACCAGTTTTTTGTTTTCTGTATTTATGAGTCTGCTTTACTGCTTATTTCTCTGAGGTGTCCACTATGATAATGTGAAATAGAATCATGAGCACCCTACCCGTCCTATTCTAGAAACATATCATGCAAATTTGGTAATTATCCATCCAGATGTTTCAAGTTGATTCAACAACTGAAAAAAAAAAAACAAAAAAAACCCAAACATTTAATTTTTAATTTTGTTTTCACATTTGGGATATATTTCATTATACCTGAAACCCAAAAAAAGTACAAAGAATGTTTCAGAATACCATTCCAGTTGGCAATGTTTAGAAAAAGAGTTCCAAATGACATGCTGACATAATGTTTACAAATACACACATACACATATGCCTTATTTTATGTTCTCAGTGAAGGTTTGTGTGTCTGTGTGTGTGTCCATTCATAAAATACATCAATAATTTCACTCATTATTTATTCCACTAATTTGTACAAAGTGTTCAGTCCTGACAGATGGATGTGAGGACAACAAGAACCATCTGTCCATGCAGGAATCCAGATTACAGAGAAGATGGTCTGGAGATTCCCAAGGACATGGAGGATCGAAGAAGCTGAGGATTTTCACTAAGCAGAGGAGGACATATGCCAGTTGACTCTGATGCTTTACCAGGCCTCCAGAGGAGGGAGCAGTTTTATAAATTATTTTCATTACTAAGTTCCCTAAGGAGGATTCTAGCATCCAACCCTCTTCCCACCAATCTGGCATTGTCCTGTGTCCAGCCGCCCCTGGTGAGGGCTTGTCTTTTTCCAACACCAGCAGAGAGTGAGCTGCAGATTCTTTATCCTTCTATCTCTCCCCCCTCCATATTTCTGCTCTTAATGTTTTCTTCTGTGGCAAAAAGGGGAAGAAGGGGAAGAAATAATAATGACACATTTAAAAAAGCCACAAAATTTCTACTTTGGATCTTTGTTCTATCTTAATTGACCCTTTGGGTAAAACTCTCTGCCATGGACTAGACATAAAGAACCATATTTATGACTTTAAAATTCATATCCAAGAAAATATGGCACTTAAATATTCTCAGCCTACGGTAATTTTCACTTCCATACATAACTTAAAAGGCATCATCTTTCAAACATAATTTAGAAGGCAGTGGGAGATGGTGAAAAGGTAGGACTCTTGCAGTATGAAAGACCTGAGTTTAAATCCCCACTGTTCTACCTCCTCTCTGGGATACTCTGGCAGATTCCTGAGCTGCTATTGTTATCAGTTTCTTTATCTGTGTTAAGGAACTAATGAATCTTGAATATAGAAGAAAGAGGGATAGAGTTTAAATACAGAATGACTTTTCAATGATTATTTGTTCCTTCCTGTTGAACAGATATGAACATGATCTTTAATTTTCACATTCTTTAAACTGAGGAATGAAAGATAATAACATCTATTGAGAACTTACTATGTTTCAGGCACTGGGTTAAGTGCTTTCATAATCCATTAATTACACTAATTACATTACATTAATCCATTTAATTCTTACAATAACTTTATAAATTAGGAACTATTGTTATCTTTTTTTTTAATAGTCAAGGAAAATGAGGCCTGTAGAGTTGCAGTAATGCGCCTGAAGTTGAAAAGCAGACAATTGGAGTCGAACTGCCCCATCTCATCTGTGTTGTCACCCACTAGACTATAGATCTCTTCACTAAAGCATCGTATCCAAACATTTCTTTCAAATCAGTGTTATATGAAATTTTAGGGAAGGATTTCCATCTAAAATAGTGAAGCTCTTCATTAAAATATTCCTATCCTGTATATTGTTTAAATGAACTATTATTGATGAGTTACAGCAAAAGGTTAATTCAAGTGATAAATGAAAAATCCTGAGTTCAGATGACAACACTAAAACTGAGCTGATCACCAGATTATGAAATGTCACTAAACTCTTTACCTGTGATCTACTCTTTTCTAATCCCCTGCATCTCTGGGTTGGATATGCTTAATTATTGAAGTTAATCTCAATATTTCCAGTGTATTTTGGTATAAATAAGTGAGAAATTTTTATTTAGAAAGATGCTATGCACATATCTATTTCATTAAGACTAAAACATAATTATATCTTCTTCTAGGTTTAAGGCCACACTTCTCAAAGTAAGAAATTTAAGTATATTAAAGAAAATCCAGGAAGATGAGAATTCTAATACATCAGGTCTTTGGCAATGGAGGATAGATAATTATTTACTCTGAGTAGTAACCATCTACCTTCCTATAGTTGGAGACATGTGCTATGTGTGTGTTTGGGTGCATGTGTACATGTATGATTGTTGGAGAGGAAGTGTATTGGTCGTGAAGGCCAAGTCAGATCGGATGATTCTCACAAGGCTTCTCCAGCCATTGGGCTGAACAAATTTCTGATAATTCTGATGGTTGATTGTATTTCTGTCCAGTAAGCTGCTGGAAGTGAGGGATATGACTCTCTCTGAATCTCTTATCATCTTATACTCTGAGGCTTTCCTTTATGTCTGGCACTTTGGCCCTTCAATCATCACCTCTGCATTCACATTCCAAACTCTTACTGAAGGGTTCCAAAATGTCACGAAGAAAAGATGTATGAATGTATGGAGGAAATGGAGAACCCTCAGTTCTATTTATGTTCACCTTAATCTTGCCAGTTAGAAGAGAGACATATATCACTTTCTGGCTGGCAAACTACAAGAAAAGGGCAATTTGCCAAAGGAACACTATATAATTTTTCTCCAAAAGAATAACTGATTTAATATCTTGAGAAGCACCCTTGTCGTGTGTGTGTGTGTGTGTGTATCAGCGGTAAATCTTTATTTGAATAGATCAGTGTTGGTTAATTATCTGATTTACCAAAGGATTCCTAACATATATCCTAATGACAAACAAATATTATTTTTGAGACAGAGGTTGGTTTAGTTTTACTATATATAACACATGTATTTCAGGATAAATAATACTTTGTAGTTTTATTGTCCTGTAGATTCTCAGTAACAATTGTTTGTGATGTATATACAATACCTTCGTTTGAGAGGAGGCTGGACTAAATTATCTCTATATGTCTTTCCAGGATTCATGGTATCTTTGTGTACTTGAGCAACCAAAAGAAGAAAAGGCAGAGACTGGTTGGGTTTTTCCATTGTCTGCCATGGCAATCTGGCATCTCTCTTTCCCTTGGGGTGGCTATCACTCTCTTTGAGCTTCTAGGGGCCATTCTCACAGCATGTTTGCAATTATCTTCTAGGGTCTATGTCAGGGTGTTAAATCTAGATCTTACCGAACTGGTTGCATCTTGATAAACTCTCCTTATCTAACTTTACTTTCTTCCTGGGCCTCTTGCTCCAGTCCCTTCAGACTCCAATCCCATATATATTCTTATGATTCCTGTCCATTCCTCCCTTGGCCGATTCAGCTTGTCTCTAACCATCTTATATTGCTTTTCAACCACCTGATACCTTTTACTGACCAGTGCAGCTCCTTTCATCAGAATACCATCAAAGGTTAGCATTAATGATAATTTTAAGAATTACACCACTATCTTTTTCCAGAATATATCAATATTCCATCTACTGCCAGTGATGGGGTCCTCATTGCTAGAAAGGTGTTGTGTGATCCAGCTCCAAAATTTTATCCTAGATTCTGCTTTCCTTAACCACTTTCAGTATCAACCACAGCAATTGGGTTTCCAGGAAAACAGACTCCAAGTCACACATTAGCATGCAAGAAGTTAACTGATGGGTCTCTTGGAAATGACCTGTGTAGAAACAAAAGAGAGTAGAAATGGACGGAGTAGATATTGGGCTGCAACACAGTCACATCAAGGCCTCAGCTGACCTATGGGAAACTTAAAGTTGGACTGGCTCATTAGGGTTGCCTCATGACAGGGCAAGGAGGCTAGACCTGTATACTTCCACATCAACCAGTCATGCCTCCAGGAACAGTGTGTTTCTTTGGGGAAAATGACCTCCCTCAGCAGAGGGCAATTAGCTGAGAGGATGGACAGCTGAGATCCATTATCCAGCAGCTGGGAGATAAGTCTTTCAGTCTTGAAGGGAGATCTGGATGGCAGTACACAGCATCCACTAGTACAACTGGTCCATATTGCTTATGTGGGGAAATCACAATCAACTTCTCTCAGGTGGATTATTACTTCTATAGAGACTCCCCTCTTTGTAACCCCATATCACAAACTATGCATTACTTTCATATACTGCCATATATTCTTCACATTGAAGACAAGCAAAAAATTTTTACCCTCTTTTAGTCATCCCACGAATCCATGCATAACTTCAGAGAAGACTCACATCTGTATGAGCATATGAACTGAGAACTGATAGTATATTTGGGGCATGGAACAGTATGTCGGTCATGCCATTTTTCTCTATGGAATGTATAGACATGTTTTGGCTGCTTGAGACTGGACTCAGAATTGAAAGAGTCTTTTGTCCTCCCCACTTAACAGGCAGAAATCTGGAGTCAGATCTTTTGTGTGCATTTCTTCTATGTTCTCCTATACTAGATCATGTTATTTAGCAAATAATGAGCTGATCAAAATTTGTGGTATTTTTTTCTTACTCAATTTAGGCTTCTTTCTTTTCCTATTTTGATTTTAATTTATATACATTAAATTTTGATAGTCATCTGTTTTGTGGATGCCAGAAGTGGGAAAATATCCCAGTGATATTCCCATGATGCTGAGATATTACTGAAAGCTCAAAGAACAAAAGCTTATAAAGAGAAGACAGAGATAAACACTAGAGTTTAGTCACAAAGTCTCTCCTATTGTATTCAACACACACACACACACACACACACAATCACCCACATCCATATATGCTTATCAATCAAAGATTAGCCTCTTAGTTAGACTCTTGATATATCTGAATATAATTACCAATAGCAGCTTTTTATTTGTGGATTTACTTATTTAAAAATGTTAATTTATAATTATTATTTTTAGATTTTATCATTCTTTATAGTTAATAATTATTTATCTGTACTTACTACTTATTAATTCACTAAGGTCTAGAACACAATAGTAAAAATGTTATAATGTGTATTTTTGGCTAAGGTAATGAATGAGGTCATTGGTGCCCACGCCTCCAATAAAATACTAAGAAAAGACGGTTTTGGCTATCATTTGGGATTGTTTCCCAAACTTTTTATTTTGAGATATTAGACCTATAGAAAGTTGTGAGATTACTAAGAATTCCCATGGATGCTTGGATTTCCTAAATGTTAATATTTTACAATTTTTACTGTATCCATCTCTTTCTTGTTTTCTCTTTCTCTTATTGTCTATTTATGTATATCTAACTTTTTTCTGAACTGTTTGAGAGTAAGTTGAAGACATGATCTCCCCTAACCCCTAAATACTTCTATGCCTTCCTATAAACTGATATATTATTTCACATAATGTCGGGAATGGCCAGCAATCCCTGAATCGATGGATGAAAGATGACTCCAAATTTTGCTGTTGAAGAGAGATGACAAGGGGGTCAACGCTCAGAGACAAAGACCCTTTGTTCCTCTTTGCTCCCACTTTTATTGGTCCTTCAGGATAATCACAAATCCTTATCATCGTTTCTTAAGCACATGCTGTGTGACAAGGGGCCTTACTGAAACTAGGAGGATCTGTTTACGGGAAAGATATGATATGCTAATCTGCATGTTCTAAGAGTTCTGCTAAACACAAAGGGACAATGCATACATCTCTTAGATCCCCGGGTAGCTGTTTGGGCTAAGAAAGCTTCGGGGAAGGCAACTCCCCATGGCATTCCTACGGCAGAGTGGTCATGCAGGCCTTGGCATTCCAAAGGCCTATACCCTTCTCTGAAACCTTCCCTCGCCCCCAGCAGCCTCCATGTTACATTTTAGCAAGTCAGGTATTATGGCTGATTTCATGCTCCACATTAACCCCAACAATATAACTGCAGTGTAATTATCAAAATTGGGAAATTAACATTGATACAATACTATTATCTAATCTATATACTTGTACAGATTTCACCAATTATCTCAATAATGTTCTGTCACTTCTGAGCACCTGGGTGTCTCAGTTGGTTAAACAACTGCCTTTTGCTCAGGTCATGATCCCAGGGTCCTGGAATCGAGCCCCACATCGGGCTCCTTGTTCAGTGGGGAGCCTGCTTCTCCCTCTCCCTCTACCTGCTATTCTGCCTGTTTGTGTTCTCTGTCAAATAAATAAATAAATAATCTTTAAAAAAGATAATAATAATGTTCTGTCACTTCATAATTATAGTTAAGTATACTTATGACTGCCATTTCTTTCCTTAGAGGATTTACATTTAGTTATGGTTCTTAATAATACATAAAACCTCTGAAAAGGTATGCTGAATTTTGTATTTGTGTGCCTATATTCTTTTCTCTGGGAAAGAGCCTATACATTTCATCAGCTTCTCAAAGAGACCACTAACCCCAAAACAGCTGATGGACTATTGAACTGGGAGGTAAGCAGTGGCAGTATGGGGCCCAGAGGCAGAAATACATGGCTTATATTTGCTCAAACATGATGGGGACCTAGGTAAAGGGATGCATATGGTTCTTCAAGTTTGTACCTGGTTTTGTTCCACTCAATAGGGCCTAAGAACAGAGAGCATTTGGGATATAAAATCTCAAGGTAGGAGTAAATGATGTGTTTTCAAGGCTCTAGAGAACAGATGCCAAGATGGAATTACACACTGAGGACATTTCTTAGTAGAAATGCCAGTAAAAGAAAAAAGAGAGGGAGACAGAGAACATGGAGAGAGCTTACAGGCAGTGATGAGGTCTGACACCTGTGAAGGAGGGGAAGAACGAAGGATTGTGTACAAAGAGTGTCAGACTGCAGCAAAGTTCTAAGAAAATGCAGCGACTGAAAGTCCATGAGCCAAAACTCTCCACAAGAAAAGTTCCAGGTCAGGCAATGATGGACCTCTTTGGTACCCTGCTATATTTTGCATTGACTGCAAGCAGTCAATGGGAAGTATGGCTTTGGATTCAATAGAGTGATGGATCCAGAGGACAGCAGCCGGGTCAGGTCTGTTAGTCAACTCTGCTCCCAGTAGCAGATAAGTGGTACGTTTCACACAGGTAAGTTCATCTGGTTTCCCTGCATCACTCCCTTAGGTACCCCAAGCATGTTAGTTGTCAACATGATGGGGGTACAGTCAAGCAAATAGAGGATATGAGCTCTCCCTGAGCAGACTTGACAAACTACAAGTGCCTCATAAATTAGAGTTGAATAAATGTCACTATCGACGTCTATGTTCCATATGGGTTTCTAAATGGTACAGAAAATACCTAAATCTCAATACTAACACTCCTATTTATGTTAAAACATTTAAATGACAGGCAACTGCAATTATATAAATTGGAATATAAAATATCAGAGAGACATTACAGAGTAGACCTCAAAAGTGGTATTTATGTATATATATATTTAAAACTCTTTAGGAGGGGAAAGATGGCAGACGAGTAGGGGACCCTATTTCAACTGGTACCAAGAATTGAGCTGGATATCTACCAGACCACTCTGAGCACCCACGAAACCAGCCTGAGATGTAAGAAGATCTGGATCTCTACAAACAGAATATCACAGGCAGTTGGTTTTGAGGTATGAAGTGGGGAGCTGTGATTCCACGGGCAGATATCGGAGGATAAACGGCAGCGGGAGGGTGCCCAACCGTGGGGATCCTACACCACCAGTGAGTGACAGCCTTGCATGCTGTGAACGGCGCACAGACTCGCAGATGGGTAGCGGCGGGGAAAGGACTTTAGGGCAGCACCTGTGGCGGAAACCCGGAGTGGTGGGGTCATGCCTGCGAACTGGGGGCAGCTGGCAGTTTTAGAAGCACAAAGGGCAGAGATAAGCCCCGACCTGGAGGCAGGACTGGGAGCACTGCGGAGGGGCGCACAACCCAGGACGCTGCAGTTTATAGCAGCACAGGACAGAAACAGAGACAGTGTGGCCTGGAGAGCTTACTGAAGAATAGACTGCGATCTCTCTGCTCTGAGGCAGAGGGTTGGAAATGGTCTCTTCTGCTCTGACCGTGGAAGAGACATGGAAAGCCGTCAGGGAAAGCCACCAGAGAACAAAAGCCCCAAAAACTGATTCCCACTGAGCCCATCCCCCGCCACAGGGGTGCAGGGCAACTCCTGCTGAACAGGGTTGCCTGAGTAACAGCACGGCAGGCCCCTCCCGCAGATGGCAGTCTGGGAAAACAAGAGGCCAGCAACCCTAAGGTCCCAAGAAAACAGGTGCATCTTGCTGGGGTTCTGGTCAATAATTTGGACTCTATACATTCCCTCAAACACCCATCAACAGAATGACTAGGAGGAGGAGCCCCCCAAACAGAAAAGACTCAGAGATTATGACTTATGCTGCAGATTTACAAATGGATGCAGATATAACCAAGATGTTGGAGATGGAATTCAGGCTAGCAATTGTGAAGACAATGGCTAGAATGGAGAAATCAATTAATGGCAACATAGAGTCTCTAAAGGCAGAAATAAAAGGTGAATTGGCAGAACTTAAAAATGCTATCAATGAGATCCAATCCAATCTAGATAATCTAAGCTAGGGTAACTGAGGCAGAAGAGAGAATAAGCGACCTGGAAGACAATATAATAGATAAAAAGGGAAAAGAGGAGGCCAGGTAAAAACAACTCAGAATCCATGAAAATAGAATCAGAGAAATAGGTGACACCGTGAAGCATTCCAATGTCAGAATAATTGGAATCCTGGAGGGAGTGGAGAGAGAGAGGACTAGAAGATGTATCTGAGCAAATCGTATCTGAGAACTTCCCTAATCTGGGGAATGAAACAAATATTCGAGTCCTAGAAGCAGAGAGGACCCCTCCAAGGATCAAGGAAAACAGTCCAACACCCCGGCATGTAATAGTAAAACTTGCAAATCTTAGAACGAAGGAAACCATCTTGAGGGCAGTTAGGGGGAAGAGATTCCTTAGGTACAGGGGGAGGAATGTCAGAATAATGTCAGACCTATCCACAGAGACCTGGCAAGCCAGAAAGGCCTGGCAAGACATATTCAGGGTACTAAATGAGAAGAACATGCAGCCAAGAATACTTTATCTGGCAAGGCTTTCATTTAGAATGGATGGAGAGATGCAGAGCTTCCATGACTGGCAGAAACTGAAAGAATATGTGACCACTAAGCCAGCCCTGCAAGAAATATTAAGGGGGGTTCTATAAAAGGAGAAAGACCCCAACAATGATATACAACAGAAATTTACAGGGACAATCTATAAAAACAACGTCTTCACAGGCAACATGATGACAATTAATTCATATCTTTCAGTAATCACTCTCAACGTGAATGGCCTAAATGCTCCCATAAAATGGCACAGGATTGCAGATTGGATAAAAAGACAGGACCCATCCATATGCTGTCTACAAGAGACTCATTTTGAACCTAAAGATACATCCAGACTGAAAGTGAAGGGATGGAGATCCATATTCCATGCCAGCAGAACTCAAAAGAAAGCTGGCGTAGCAATTCTTATATCAGACAAATTAGATTTTAAACTAAAGTCTATAATAAGAGACACAGAAGGACACTATATCATTCTTAAAGGGTCTATCCAACAAGAAGATCTAACAATTGTAAATATCTATGCCCCCAACATGGGAGCAGCCATCTACATAAGCCAACTGTTAACCAAAATAGAGTCATATTGATAACAATACGTTAATTGTAGGAGACCTCAATACTCCACTCTCAGCAATGGACAGATCATCTAAGCAGAAAATCAATAAGGAAACAAGAGCTTTGAATGATACATTGGACCAGATGGACCTCATAGATATTTACAGAACATTCCACTCTAAAACAACAGAATACTCATTCTTCTCAAGTGCACATGGAACTTTCTCCAGAATAGACCATATACTGGGTCACAAATCAGGTCTCAACTGATACCAAAAGATTGAAATTATTCCCTGCATATTCTCAGACCACAATGCTCTAAAACTGGAACTCAATCACAAGAAAAAATTTGGCAGAAATTCAAACACTTGGAAGCTAAAGACCACTCTGTTCAAGAATGTTTGGGTCAACCAGGAAATCAAAGAAGAACTTAAACAATTCATGGAAATCAATGAGAATGAAAGCACACGGTCCAAAACCTATGGGATACTGCAAAGGCGGTCCTAAGGGGGCAATACATAGCCATCCAAGCCTCACTCAAAAAAACAGAAAAATCCCGAATTCACCAACTAACTCTACACCTTAAAGAACTAGAGAAAAAGCAACAAACGACGCCTAAGCCATGCATTAGAAGAGAAATAATTAAAATTAGAGCAGAAATCAATGAATTAGAAACCAGAAACACAATAGATCAGATCAATGAAACTAGAAGTTGGTTCTCTGAAAGAATTAATAAGATCGATAAACCACTGGCCAGACTTATCCAAAAGAAAAGAGAAAGGACCCAAATTAATAAAATTATGAATGAAAGGGGAGAGATCATGACCAACACCAAGGAAATAGAAATAATTATTAGAAATTATTATCAACAACTATATGCCAATAAACTGAGCAATCTGAAGCAGTGATCAAAAACCTCCCAAAAAACAAGAGTCCAGGGCCTGATGGATTCCCTGGGGAATTCTACCAAACATTCAAAGAAGAAATAATACCTATTCTACTGAAGGGTAGAATAGAAAAGTTTCTATTTCAAAAAATAGAAACAGAAGGAAAACTTCCAAACTCACTCTATGAGGCCAGCATTACCTTAATCCCCAAACCAGGCAAAGACCCCATCAAAAAGGAGAATTTCAGACCGATACCCCTGATGAATATGGATTCCAAAATCCTCAACAAAATCCTAGCTAATAGGATCCAACAATACATTAAAAGGATCATCCACCACGACCAAGTGGGATTTATCCCCTGGATGCAAGCGTGGTTCAACATTCGCAAATCAATCAATGTGATAGAACACATTAATAAGAGGAGGGAGAAGAACCATATGGTCCTCTCAATTGATGCAGAAGAAGCATTTGACAAAATACAACATCCTTTCCTGACTAAAACTCTTCAGAGTATAGGGATAGAGGGAACATTCCTCAAGTTCATAAAATCCATCTATGAAAAACCCACAGCGAATATCATCTTCAATGGGGAAAAGATGAGAGCTTTTCCCTTAAGATCAGGAACACGTCAAGGATGCCCACTCCTGCCACTATTGTTCAACATAGTACTAGAAGTCTTAGCAACAGCAATCAGACAACAAAAAGAAATAAAAGGTATTCAAATTGGCAAAGAAGAAGTCAAACTCTCTCTTTTCACAGACGACATGATACTTTATGTGGAAAACCCAAAAGACTCCACCCCCAAATTACTAGAATTCAGTAATGTGGCAGGATACAAAATCAATGCACAGAAATCAGTTGCATTCTTATACACTAACAACGCAACTGTAGAAAGAGAAATTAGAGAAACAATTCCATTTACAATAGCACCAAAAACCATAAGATACCTCGGAATAAACCTAACCAAAGAGGTAAAGGATCTATACTCTAAGAACTACAAAAAACTCATGAAAGAAATTGAAGAAGACACAAAAAGATGGAAAAATATTCCATGCTCATGGATCGGAAGAATAAACATTGTTAAAATGTCTATGCTACCCAGAGCAATCTATACCTTCAATGCCATCTCGATCAAAATTCCAATGACATTTTTCAAAGTGCTGGAACAAACAATCCTAAAATTGTACGGAATCAGAAAAGACCCCGAATCGCCAAGGAAATGCTGAAAAAGAAAAACAAAGCTGGGGGCATCACGTTGCCCGATTTCAAGCTATATTACAAAGCTGTGATCACCAAGACAGCATGGTACTGGCACAAAAACAGACATATAGACCAATGGAACAGAACAGAGAACCCAGACATGGACCCTCAATTCTATGGTCAAATAATCTTTGACAAAGCAGGAAAAAACATGCAATGGAGAAAAGACAGTCTCTTCAATAAATGGTGCTGGGAAAATTGGACAGCCACATGCAGAAGAATGAAACTCGACCATTCTCTAACACCATTCACAAAGATAAACTCAAAGTGGATGAAAGACCTCAATGTGAGACAGGAATCCATCAAAATCCTAGAGGAGAACATAGGCAGTTACCTCTTTGACATCGCCCATAGCAACTTCTTTCAAGATACATCTCCAAAAGCTAGTGAAACAAAAGCAAAAATGAACTTTTGGGACTTCATCAAGATAAAAAGCTTCTGCACAGCAAAGGAAACAGTCAACAAAACAAAGAGGCAACCCACAGAATGGGAGAAGATATTTGCAAATGACACTACAGGTAAAGGGCTGGTATCCAAGATCTATAAAGAACTTCTCAAATTCAACACCCAAAAAACAAATAATCAAGTCAAAATGTGGGCAGAAGATATGAAAAGACACTTCTCTGAAGAAGACATACAAATGGCTAACAGACACATGAAAAAATGTTCATTATCATTAGCCATCAGGGAATTTCAAATCAAAACCACACTGAGATACCACCTTACACCAGTTAGAATGGCAAAAATGGACAGGGAAAGAAACAACAAATGTTGGAGAGGTTATGGAGAAAGGGGAACCCTCTTACACTGTTGGTGGGAATGCAAGTTGGTACAGCCACTTTGGAAAACAGTGTGGAGGTTCCTCAAAAATTTAAAAATAGAGCTACCCTATGACCCAGCAATTGCACTCCTGGGTATTTACCCCAAAGACACAGAGGTAGTGAAAAGAAGGGCCATATGCACCCCAATGTTCATAGTCCGCAATAGCCAAACTATGGAAAGAGCCAAGATGCCCTTCAACAGATGAATGGATAAAGAAGATGTGGTCCATATATACAATGGAATATTACTCAGCCATCAGAAAAGATGGATACCCAACTTTTACATCAACATGCATGGAACTGGAGGAGATTATGCTAAGTGAAATAAGTCAAGCAGAGAAAGTCAATTATCATATGGTTTCACTTATTTGTGGAACATAAGGAATAACATGGAGGACATTAGGAGAAGGAAAGGAAAAATGGGGAGGGGGAATTGGAGGGAGAGATGAACCATGAGAGACTATGGACTCTGAGAAACAAACTGAGGGTTTTGGAGGGGAGGGAGGTGGGGGGATGGGTTAGCCCGGTGATGGGTATTAAGGAGGGCACATACTGCATGGAGCACTGGGTGTTATACGAAAACAATGGACCGTGGATCACCACATCAAAAACCAATGATGTATTGTATGGTGACTAACATAACATAATAAAATTAAAAAAAATAAATGAATAAAATAAATAATTTGAAGTTCAATCATGAAAAAAATAAAACTTTAAAAATATTGGATTTTTCTATTTGTTTTTGCTAGTTTCCTTATATCAACAAAACTTTATTTTTGCTTTTGTCACAGCTTATATTAAAGTGAAAATACACATTTGAGCCTATGATCTGCATGCAAATGCAGACTTCTTTCAGAATTTGTGACTATTTCCCAGCTGCTTTGTGATAGGAAGCCAATTATGTACAATATATCACAGAGAGGAAGTAATTACATTCATTTTCTTGGGCACTGAGAAATTTGATAAGGTTGACACTTGGCACATTGAGCTGTGATAACAGTTAATTTTTTTAAAGGCATAAAATATAGGCCAGTTGAATTGAAGCCATTTGTTTTTAAATTGTTGGAAATTGCGTTACCTTAGATGCTTTCAGATGACAAGAGGGAGTGAAAAAATTAATTTAGAAATCTATTCTAAATGCAAAATGAGTAGTAGGCTCATTTAATTAAAACAAAATACTTCATTCCAAGAATATACCAACCCGTGGAACCTAACAATTAGATTCAGATGGTGCCGGACTTTTCAAGACTGTGAAGAAGGGAGTTCTCTCACTATTCTTAATGTTTTCCTGAATGCTTTTCCATGTTAAAATGATGCTCCTTCTCCCTTTTTCTGCAAGCACCCAGTACCCACGTTTCTTCTCTTTCTCTTCAATAAAATATTCTCTCAGGAAGACCAGATAAATTTAATAATACTCTGAGATAGATGACTCACAATTCTAAATTCAAATTTGTCATATGGGTGTACTGAATTGGAGAAGGAGGGGTGCGATTCAGTCAGAAGGAATAGCATGATCAGTGATGAGGTGAGGACATCATGATGAATTTGGGAGATCATAAGAGATGCATGAAGTCTGGAGCAGGTGACATGAGTTCTGCATATTCTGAATTTTCTGGGATCATCCTAATTCGCACCTGTAATCCTGGCATAATTAATAAAAGTACTAACTTGTGGTCCCGAATATCTGGGTTTGGACATTATATTTTATGATTATGAGCATAGAAAAAATGTGAGAGAGATGGATGATGAGGTTAAAGAGATAGGCAGGGACTGTATTATGGGTACATCATATGCCAAAGCAAGGCTTTGAACTTTATTTGAAGGCAGCAGAGAAGCTTTTTCATCTAAAATTAAACAAACAGGGGCGCCTGGGTGGCTCAGTTGGTTAAGCGACTGCCTTCGGCTGGGGTCATGATCCTGGAGTCTCGGGATCGAGTCCCACGTCGGGCTCCCTGCTCAGCAGGGAGTCTGCCTCTCCCTCTGACCCTCTTCCCTACTCATGCTCTCTCTCTATCATTCTCTCTCTCTCTCAATAAATAAATAAAATAAAAATCTTAAAAAAAAAAGTGCCTAATTTATGTTGGCGCCTGGGTGGCTCAGTCGTTAAGCATCTGCCTTCGGCTCAGGTCATGATCCCAGAGTCCTGGGATCGAGCCCCGCATCGAGCTCCTTGCTCCACGGGAAGCCTGCTTCTCCCTCTCCCACTCCCCCTGCTTGTGTTCTCTCTCTCGTTGTGTATCTCTCTCTGTCAAATAAATAAAATCTTTAAAAAAAAAAATAAAAAAATAAAATTAAACAAACAAAAAGAAAGCTAAAACAAAAACCCCACAGGGGTCTAGTAGTGAAATGTCAGGCATTAGTAAATTGGGGGAAGCATTCCTGCAAGATCATTTTCTCATAATATCAATTCATGCCACATAAATAATCACTCACCTGAAACACTGGCTTTCCTACAGCTAAATCTATCTCCACACATAAACATTAAAGCCTGACAGCTTGGCAATTGGCTTTATTATTTTAAACATCAAAATTTTTCTTGGAATATCTACAATAAAAAAGGTTTCTTGTGTATTGCTTTCAGATACATTATAGGAAGGATTATGTCTCTGTGAATTGTTAAAGAGCATTAGCAATTGATTTAAGAAAATGCAAATATTTAAAATAAACAGAAAAATTAACACTCATTCACAAGATTTTCTTTCCTTCCTCTAAGATGAAATTCTGCAGGTACCTGTCACATAAGTTTACAGGTCCCCTGACATCAGGTATCCTTGGGTGCCTGGGCAGAGAACCATCCTTCCCTGCTGTGAAAAATGTCCCCTTTCCAGGGACTCCACCGAGTTCAGTGCAAGCTGTGGAAAATGAATAGGATAAATACTGAGGAGCACTGACCATTTTTATAGCAATTCCAGTGATGTCTCACCCACTGCACACTGGAGCTAAGTAAACATAGTTGGCCAATCCATGCCAGGAATTTTGCTACAAGAACAACAAATTACACCTATGTGGACAGACAACCAAACACAAGTGGGAAGAATACAAAGCCACAAACATATTTACATGTAGAGAAATTTAGAGCTCATCATTAGGTGGAAGAGTAAGACTGATTTGTATCTTCTTATTTTTTTGGGTATCATAACAGTATTTCACTTACTCTCTCAGGCACAAGCTTGAATTTTCTTCCATAAATATATATATTAGTATGGCCTTTCTTAATGTAAATTATTTGCATTGAGATAAAGACACATGTTATTTTGAGATAACTTCTGACTGTTCCTTGAGTAGAAGAATTGCCTGAAGAGAAGGCAGGATAATGGCGGTAGAGTGTAATTTAGCAGTCTGAGTCTGTCCGTGATTCATTTCTCAGAGGGGGGTTGAACTGCCCTCAGATTATCTAGTTCATTGTCGGGCTTCATTAGTCCACATCCACTCATGAGCATCTTTTTTTATTCTACACACTTTTGTTTGAGAATATTTTCTTTGCTTTTTTTTGACGATATCTACCCTGAAAGTAGCTTGTGTGACATGGATTCTATCGAACACAAGTAGGGGGCTAAAAATATAAAAGAGCTGAATGAAAAAAATGTAACAACAATGTCAACAAGTGCCACAAATTAACACTGAAACTAACACAGATCCATACTCTATAAAGAGTTAACTACTCTCACAAGTTACCAGACATTACTCATTCCACAATGTTCAGATGAAATGGAGATGAACTTCTTCCTTGGGGGCAGCCATGCTTAAAATATAATCAAGTAAAACTACATATAAAAATTATTAGAAATATTAAATAAACTAAAAGTAATATTTAAACACACATAAATGGGGGCACCTGGGTGGCTCCGTTGGTTAAGTGGCTGCCTTCAGCTCAGATCATGATCCTGGGGTCCTGGGATTGAGCCTCATGTTGGGCTCCCTGCTCAGCGCCGGGGAGTCTGCTTCTCCCTCTCCCTCTGACCCTCCCCCCTGCTCATGCTCTCTCTCTCTCAAATAAATAAGCAAAAACTCTTAAAAAAATAAATGCACATAAATGTATGTTACTTTCAGAATATGAAGAATTAATAAAAATAAGCAGAACACTAATACCTCAATAGAAAAAAAAAACAGTCTAGGCTGAAATAAGATGAGGAACAAACTGCTGATAAACATCTAAAATATGATAAATAATAAAAGAAAATCTAAAAGAAAACAACAAAGAGCAGTTTTCACCTATGAAGTCAGAAAAGAGAAAAATAAAAACAATAATGCTGTGATGGTTCATTTTATGTATCAACTAGACTGGATCATGAGGTAATTATTTCTCGGTGTGTCTGTGAGGGTGTTCCCAGATGAGGCTAGCATTTTAATCCATAGATGGAGTAAAGCAAATGGTCCTCTCCAATGTGGATGGGCATCATCCAATCTGTTGTGGGCTTAAATAGAACAAAATGACAGAGGAAGGGAGAGTTACCTCTGTCTCTGTCTCTCTCTCTTTGCCTGACTGAGCTAGAACATTGGTATTCTCTTGCCCTCAGAGTGAGAATGAGTCTTTTACCATCAGCTTTCAGACTTGGACTAGAACTACATCACTGGCTTTCCTGGGTCTCTAACTTGCAAATGGCAGATCCTGGAACTTCTCAGCCCTCATAACCACATAAACCAAGTCCTTATAATACATTTCTCCCTCATTCTCTTTCTCTCTGTGTGTCTCTGTCTCTCTGTCTCTTCTCTCTCTCTATCTACCTATAGAACCTACCTATTCTACTGATAGATAGATAGATAGATAGATAGATAGATAGATAGATAGATATTCAATGATAGTGAAGGTGTAATGAATTGGGCACTTTCATATACCGCAGGAAGGGTAAAATAAAATAGCTCTCATATAATAATAAAAACCAGGATGTGCATATCCTTTATCCCAATAGTTATATCTCTAAGAACCTATTCTAAAAAAATAATCTGAGATGTGTGCAACTATCGATGTAAAAAGCAATCGCTGTATTATTAGTTACATAGACAAAAATGTTACTCAATCAAAAATATCTGACAATAAGAAAACCCTCAAAGAATGATCTTTCTATTCAATGAGAACCCTATGCTGCTATTATATAGACTGTGCAGATTTGTAGTGTAGAAAATTACTCATAAAATAATGTTAAAATGAAAAATAGCCAACTATAAAATAATATATGAAGTATAAACCAAGCATTACCTTAATATAAAAGAGAGGAAATATATCAAAACTCAACTTATGTTGGTTAAAGAAATATGAGTGCTTTAAATTTCCCACTTTAAAATTTTCCAAAATATCTCATTTTAGATAGTGGATACATGTTTTTTATAACATGAAAAAATGTTGATTCAAATAGAAAGTGCAATCTTGACAATGATAATAAGGTATGTTAAAGTTAATGACTAGAAGCCATGAAAGGACTGTTGTAGGCATAGATAGAATTATTCATAGATGTTCCTGGAAGCCCACAGGCTTCTGAAATGTGTAACTAAATTTGGAAGAAAGAAAAATTAATGATAATTTCATTGATACTACTTAATTTTGCCCTTCTCTGGTTTTTTTCCTATTCCTCTTCTGAAACCACACGCTCTCTGTATCAGAAGTGATTCAGAATTTCGTACTGGATTTTAAACTGTAAAAAGCTTTTTACATTTTTCGATTTACTCTACTCAATAGAATTGTCTACATTAGTGATTCTTATAGTAATTCTGCATTCCCATAATTTCTGTTACTAACTTTTGAAATACGTTTGGAAACTCGTAAGTCATTAACTGATGTTTAGTTCGGTATTTCAGGAAATTTTTCATTCTGTTCTTCAGGTTCAATATTTTCTGAATTTCGTCCACAATCCATAGATTTACATTAACACTCTAAGGTATGAAGAAGCATAACTTGAGTTTTTTGTGCTATAAAAATTAGAATCAAGGATACTGACACTTAAAAATACTGTTAATAAAAATGAATTTGTATTGTGCTAACAGAAGTGGAAAGTTTTAAATGACAAAAGAAAAGAAAACCTCAAAATTTATTTTAAAAAGGTCAGAAGTGACAAATGCATCACTGTCTAGGGGGAAAATATGATATCTAGAAAAAGAGCATACCCACAAATAATCAGAGGTTAATACCACTTTTCTTTTTAAAATACCCTAAGGTTGAATGACTTATTCATGCTATTATGGAAAATTGATAGAAATATCCCTTAATAATATTTAGCCTCTCTTGTTCTGATTCTATATTCACAAAGAAAAAAAAATTAGGATCCAACCCAATTTGGGAGCTATGTGCAGATGAAATTATCTGTTTGCTGGCAAGTTATCAAATAATGAATCAGCACCTGTATCATGAGTCAGTCCCTTAAGAGTTTGCCTATAAGAAGTTAGCTTCTCGTGGCCATTTCAAACATGCATACACTGATACAATTAAGTAGAGTGTAGTGGTTAAGAAGGCTGGCTCTTGAGTCTGACTCTACATTAGTAGCCTGCCTCTTTACTAGCTACATGACCTTGGGCAAATCCGGAGACAGTTTCTTCACCTAGAAAAGAAGGGTAAAAATATACACTTCAAGGGTTTGTTGTGAGACTAATGTAACAGAAGAAGTAAATTAGTACCTGTAAAATTCTTAGGAAAGTGGCAACATGGTAAGTGCTCAATAAAAATTAACTGGTACTGTTGCTACTAATACTACGTTATCATCTAAACTTGCTGATCTGTTAACTCTAATCAGAAAAAAAAAAAATAGCTCAAATAGCCTGTCAGTTTTACCAATACATGAGTAAATGGAATCTGAGGTAGAATAAGATTTATACTTTGATAAAATCAGTATATGTGAGGTTTTGCTGTCTGGACAGTTATTAAGTGTCTTGCTCTGATCAAGTTTAAACAATTACATAGAAAATACACTCATATCTCATTCCAGTGCTTAATTATTTAGTGGCATATGCTTTTGGTTCTATAACCTAAGCAGGAACTAATACATGTTCTTTGGCATCATCCATATACACTACATGTCTTTTTTACAATTAGAATAGTAATTAAAATGACACAAACAAAAGTAAACTCATTGTATTACAATCCAAGGTCACTTCCTTGAGATTGGCACTTGCTGAGTATTTTATTACAACAAAAATGCAGACAATTTGCTTTAATTTATGGCAGTTAAGAGAGTATTCTATATTTCAAGCTTTAATTAAGGGTGTTTATCTCAATAAATGCCAAAAAAAATGCATTCCAGTGTTTTGCAAAATTAACTCATTTCTAATCCTAAGTGAGAGGTTTAAGTCAAAATGTTTCTGTTTCGGTATGTTGGTGTCCTAATTATTCACATATTTCTGCTCTAAAAACCCTGGAGAAGGTGGCACGATTAAGTCCTTTGCAGTGTGAGCAAAGCAGCATCCCGCAGAAGGATCGTCACAGTCATCATCCCAAGAGACCCCTTCTTTCCACACTGCTGCCCAATCAGGCAGTTTTCTTTCTCTCACATTTCCTGATAATTACATTGAAATATCACTTATAGTGTAAGGCTATGAAGAAGAAAGGTAATTGCATTGTTCTATCATGGACTAGAACTAGGGTTTGCAATGTTAACCTTAAGAGAAAAGAAATTCTAAGCTGGTTCATGCGTGATGAAATAGTTAATAAGCAAAATTCAAAAGACAGGCATTTTAAAAACCTGAAAACAACCAATTCTATTTTTCAAACAGAGAACTGAATTCTTAGTGGCCAATTCATTCATTCAGTCACTCAACAAATATTTGTTTTAATTCCAGCCATAAAGATCACCAGTTTCAGGGACTGAACTGAAGCCAGAGAGGTGAGCAGAGGGCGCAACACAGGTTGAACTTCGGGGCCAAGTCAAGGGGTAAAGGCATTGGGGAACAGTCTAAAGTAGGGGGATAACTCAACCAAACAAGCTGGTTTCATAGTAGATAAAGAAAGATTGAAAAAATTTATTTTATTTATGGGTTTAACGTAAAATTTCACTTTATTATATTTAGAAACCTGGGTTAATTAGAAAGTTAGCCTTTTATGTAAAGGAGTCAATGACACATAACCCATTTTGAGACCTCAGAATTGGAATGTATGCATCAATATCAGCATGTATTCCCTTTTTTATTTGTTTATATTAATACTTGCCAAGCTCTTGTTAGGTTCCTGGCACCATACTAGGTACAAAGGGCCAGAACAACACCTGAGGGCACCTGGCCTTCTGAATCTTCCTGGCTCACTACATACCCATGGTGGTGGCTGAGAGCTGGGAGTCTGTGGTGATTACTGCCCTACTTTTCCCCACATGGGATTTCCTTGCAGAGTCTAAACCAATAGAATAAACATAAGTCAGTGTCTTCTTTATGGATGCAAACAATTTTCTCAAGTAAAGAGTTATTCTTGTTACTAAAATTTATTATTGTTCTTTACTGTATATATAACATTTCTTTCCTATCAACTGGATGCTGGGTTAGCTTTTGAAGATGAAAAGATTAAAAATAAACTGTCTTTGCTCTCATGGAGCTCATTTAATGCACAAACTCATACCTAAAATGTATGTATGCATAACTGAAACACATTTTGATTAGGTAATTAGAAGACAATGAAGGAAGAAAATTTAATTTACTGCTGATTACTTTGTTTTAGCCCAAACGTTGTTGATCGACTCTGGGTTGGATTCTGTTCTTGGGTATATGCGAGATTCTGGAAAAATTGTCAACATACTTCTGATCTCTAACAGTGATGAAAAATTGCAAAAAGAGCTGCCAATCCAAAATTTATGACTGTCAACTCTCTCATAGTGGTAATCATCAATATCATCATCAATGTATAATAAAAACCAGCACTTATAGAGCAATTACTAAATTCTAGGCATTTTTTTTCAAGTTTTTATTTAAATTCCAGTTACTTAACATACAGTGTAATATTAGTTTCAGGAGCAGAATTCAGTGATTCATCACTTACAAACAACACCTAGTGCTCATCACAAAAAGTGCCCTCATTAATCCCCATCACCCATTTAACCCAACGCTCCCCACCCCGCTCCCGTCCCTAGCAATCCTCACTTTGGTCTCTATAGTTAAGAGTTCGTTTTCTGGATTACCTCTCTCTCTCTCTCTTTTTCTTCCCCCTATGTTCATCTGTTTTTTTTCTCAAATTCCACATGAGAAAAATGGACAGCAACATACAGAAGAATGAAACTGGACCATTCTCTTACACCAAACACAAAAATAAATTCAAAATGGACAAAAGACCTAAATGTGAGACAGGAAACCATCAAAATCCTAGAGAACACAATCAGTAACCTCTTTGACATTGGCCAATAGCAACTTCTTATTAGATATGCCTCCTGAAACAAGGGAAACAAAAGCAAAAATAAACTAGTAGGACTTCATTAAGATAAAAAGCTTCTGCACAGTAGGAGACAATCAACAAAACTAAAAGGCAACCTTCAGAATGGGAGAAGATATTTGCAAATGACATATCTGATAAAGGGTTAGTATCCAAAACATATAAAGAACTTGTCAAACTCAACACCTCAAAAAAACAATTCAGTTAAGAAATGGGCAGAAGGCATGAACAGACATTTTTTCCAAAGAAGACATACAGATGGCTAACAGACACATGAAAAGATGCTCAACATCACTCATCATCAGGGAAATACAAATGAAAACCACAATGAGGTATCACCTCATACTTGTCAGAATGGCTAAAATTAACAAAACGGGACAATAGGTGTTGTTGAGGATGTGGAGAAAGGGGAAAACTCTTGCACTGTTGGTGGGAATGCAAACTGGTGCAGACATTCTGGAAAACAGTTTGGAGATTCCTCAAAAAGTTAAAAATAGAACCACCCTTCCATCTAGCAATTGCACTATTAGGTATTTATCCAAAGGACACAAAAATACAGATTTGAAGGGATACATACACCCTGAGGTTTACAGCAGCATTATCAACAATAGCAAAATTATGGAAAAAGCCCAAGTTGTCCAACAGCTGATAAATGGATAGAGAAGTGGTACACACACACACACACACACACACACACACACACACACAATGGAATGTTACTCAACCATCAGAAAGAATGAAATCTCACTGTTTGCAACAATGTGGATAGAGCTAGAGAGTATTATGCTAAGTGAAATAAGTCAGCAAGGAAAAGACAAATACCATATGATTTCACTAAATTCCAAGCATTTTTTGAGTTTACCTATATTTCCTTATATAAAATTCATACATCCAACTGGGGCAAAAGTTTCTAAATATTTTTTAATTTTCAAGGTTTATCAACATCGTATCATCCTTATTTCCAGATGGTAGGGTTTTACATGTTTGTTCATTTCTTTTGATCTATAATTGTGTTATTAATTTCCAGTTTCCTTAAACGATGAGCACATCATGGCATCTATACTATTTCTACTTTGGTGAATTAATTATTGATGGCTTGCTTATAGCTTAACATGAGATCAATTTTTGTGAATGTTTTAGGACACCTGAACATAAGTGTTAGGAATATTGTAGATTATACTTTTTATCATATGTTTTATAAACTATTTCTGAAGGTGCTCTGCCTAGAGTTTAAACCTTGGTCTTGCACCAAGGTTTGTGGTATTTGGCCTTGCCCTCAGTATCTGTTCATCAGGCCCATGCCTTGATTTTTTAATTATATTGGCTAATTTTGCTTTAGATAATTGAGGGGAGACAGGCCCAGATAACCTCAAAGCTCATTCCTTTCCACACTGAGGTAGCCATTTTAGAAGCTGGCTCAGCAGACCTGAGTTATTTTAATCTGAGTTAAAATACATATTTATATTTTCTAGTAATTTATCTGATTGGATAAACAAACTGATGTCAGGGTAGAGCTCTGGAGGCCCCTCACTAAGGCTACTTCCTTGATTATAAGCTCCCTTATTCCTTTCCTCCTTTCTCTACAAATATGAAAGCAGTATGGGGCAAGTTTCCTCTCCCAAAACCCTTTCCTTGGTTACTCTAATACAGATGTATTCCTTGCCACAGTATGCCAAGAGGATGAGACCTGATGCACATTGTTTCTTCTTTGTGCATTTTCCCAATATTTCATATTTTATTTTATACTTAACAGAATGTAGGGCTAGGACTGCGTATGTCTACTTCCCCATGTCATGACACTCCCTCTTCCATAAACACATAGCTTCATTGTGCAATGTGAGCTAAACTTAATCTGGACATTTATACAGTATGATAATAAATTTGCCTTATTTATTTATTCATTCATTCATTTAAATTGAGGGTGCATTTGGTCTAAGTATCAGGATCTTTCTGCTTTCATTTTTTATGCTCCTGTTGTTTTTCTCCCCTTTCTCTTCTTTGCTTTTCTTTCCTGCAAACACTTGCTTTGCTCTGTTCTGTGTGTATGTGCTTTCAGAAAATTTTGGTTTGTCCTTTTCGTGGGTAACTTTATAACACTAATATTATAGTGCATAATTCTTCGTTTTTAGAGAGTATGTTTGCTTTTCCACTCTACATAATGATATAATTAGTGTACTTCCACTGCCTTCTGCCTCTCTTTCCTCCCCCTTGCTCTAACTTCCTGTTACATTTTTAGTCCTCCAGTGGTTTCCTTTTTTATTGAAAATACATGATTATATCCATAATGCTCAGTTGATCAACTCTAAATGTCACATTTGCTACTCTGTTCTTACACTCATCCCTCTCACTCTTTCTGTATTTTCAGAGCATAAACTGTAAAATGTCATAAATTTATTAATTATATAATTTTCTCTTATGTTATATAAGAAAAATTTCCATTGATATTTAGGTTTAACCCTATATTTAAAAAGACTCAATGCTCACTTTGAGTCCTTTGGCACAGCTTTCTTATTCATCTCTTACTTGGCTGGGTCTTTATAAGGGGGCTTCATGGCATCTTGAATGAGTACAGATATTGTCCATTCCCCTTTTCCTTACTATATGGATATAAAATTCTAAAGGGTTCATACTCTCTTTCCTTGAGGACTTCGAAATAAGTAACTTACCATTTTCCTTTTCCTTACAAAAATCTGATTATTTTCCCCTTAGGTGATTTAATATTTTTGTCTAGATGTCCAAAGATTTTTTTATTAATTTATACCTTGGTTTGATTTGACTGTGTTATTCTTTAAGACATGTTGCATACTTTCAATTTTCTACATCTGATAAATTTTATCTAATTGTACCTTTGAATATTTTTTCTTCCATTTGTTTAGTTTTCTTTTGTAGAGACACCTGCTATGTCTAAGTTGGCTATCTGTCATCCGGTGTCTCTATTATTATCAACCTAATCTTTTTAACCTCTGTGTTCTTTTCCATTTCATTTTCCATTTCTTTTTTAAAGATTTTATTTATTTATTTGACAGAGAGAGACACAGCGAGAGAGGCAACACAAGCAGGGGGACTGGGGGAGGGAGAAGCAGGCTTCCCAGTCAAGCAGGGAGCCCAATGTGGGGCTTGATCCCAGGACCCTGGGATCATGACCTGAGCCGAAGGCAGATGCTTAACTGAGCCATCCCAGGCGCCCCTCATTTTCAATTTCATTTCCTCTGAAGCTTGTTCTCCATGGCTTAACTGTTATCAGTTAGCTCAATCAAAAATAAGAAAAATTAAAGTTTTAATTTTGTCTTTTTCTTTAACTTATTCCCTCCTTAATGTTCTTCCTTTATGAAGAGCTGAGTTTCTGACCAATATCGTTTTCCTTGTCTCTAAATCTCTTTTTTTAGCATTTCTTGCAAAATAGGTCTACTGGCAACAAATCCTCTCAATTCTTGCTTGTCTGGAAAGTTCACTTTTGGAAGGTAATTTCACAGGGTAGAGGATTCTAGGCTGGTGTTTTTTCTCTCAACACTTAAATACTTCATTCCACTTTCTTGTCTGCATGGTTTCTGAGAGGTTGGATATAATTTTTTTTTTAATTCGATGTAATTCTTATCTTCTTTGCTCCTCTACAGGTGAGGTGTTTTTCCCCTCTGGTTTCTTTCAGGATTTTTCTCTTTACCTTTGATTTTCTGTAGTTTAAAAATGATATACCTACGTTTAGTGGGTTTTTTGTTTTTTGTTCTGTTTATTTTGTTTTTGGTATTCATCCTGCTTGATTTTTTTCTGGTCCTCTTACCACATGTATGTTTCACATTTTTCAGCTGTCCCACAGTTCTTAAATATTCTGTTCTGCTTTTTTTTGGTGGGGGGGGGTGCTTTTTTCTGTTTGCTTTCAGTTTTGGAGGTGTCTATTGAGATGTCTCACGTTCAGATTCTGTCCTCAGCCATCCTCAGTCTAATAGGCCCATTAAAGTCAACTTATTTCTTTTATAGCAGTTTTGGTCTCTAGCATTTTCCTTCTTTCTTTTTTTTTTCCCTCAGAATTTCCATCTCGGCGCTTACATCTCACACCTGTTCTTACATGCTGTCTATTTTATCCCTTAGAGTCCTTCACATATCCATCATAGTTGTTTTAATTCCTGGTCCAATAATGCCAACATTCTTGCCCTATCTGAATCCAGTTCTGACGTTTTCTCTGTCTCTTCAAACTTATTTTTTGCCTTTAAGCATGTCTTGTCATTTTTTCTTGATAGCTGGGCATGATGTACCAGGTAAAAGGAACTGCTATAAGCAGGCTTTAGTAATGCAGTAGTCAGGTGTGGGAGGGGATTATTCCCTAAGGACCCTATGAGTACGTCTCTTGTCTTCTAGTGCCTGTGCTTCTGGACTGGGAAGCTCACAGGTGCTTAGCAGTTCCCCCCGCCTCTTAGGTGGAACAGGAAGGCTAGAGCTGGCTAGATTTGAGTGTTTACCTTCTTCCATGTTAGTTAGGCTCTGGTTAAATAGTTTCTCCTGAGAGCAGACCTTGTTAAGAAGAATAGAATGTTCTGGCATATATAAAAGATGTTCCTTTTCTCTTCTCCTAGCAGAAGTACAAGGGGATTGTTCTCCTCTATTCCCCGTAAAGACCTACGAGAGATCTTGGAGATAAAGCTAACAAAAGTGTGGGGGCATGCTATGACTGAGTGTCCCTGGAGTTTCTAAATCTCAGAGATGTCCACAATGAGCCTCCAGCAAGTCATATTCTGTTTCATAGTCATATTCATATTCAATTGTATTCAGCAATATAGTTCAGGTTTCTCTACCCTGGCACTGGTTCCTGATCATAGGCTTCTGCACTGCTAAGTTTTGATTCCTTGTATTCACCTAAGGGTTGCTCCAATTTGGGGGGCAGCAGTTTGCCCTGTGATCTCACTCCTTATACATCGAAGAAGAAATGTTGATTTTTTAGTTTGCTCAGCTTTTTACTTGTTGTTAGTTAGGATGGAGTGGTGACATTCAAGCTTCTTATGTGCTGGAATGGAAACCTATCCATTCATTTTTTTCATTCAAAGTAATCTTTTGAGAATCTATTCTATTTGGCTCCTTACTGGGAAAACACATTGCAATGTTTTTATCCCTAAGCAACACAATATTTATTCCTTTTCAGGCAGAGTCTCTGTTAGACATATCTTTTGAGTATATTATCAAATAAATAAATAACAGTCATATTCAGTAAGAATCTTAGCATGCACTACACTAATATTTCAACTTTTCACTCATCTTTGATCCATCATGGGTTGGTACCAAAGAGGCAGCAAAGCCTGGTAGTTTATTTATTTATTTATTTATTTTTAAGATTTTATTTATTTATTTGACAGAGAGAGACACAGTGAGAGAGAGGGAACACAAGCAGGGGCAGAGGGAGAGGGAGAAGCAGGCTTCCCGCGGAGCAGGGAGCCCGATGTGGGACTCGATCCCAGGACCCTGGGATCATGACCTGGGCCGAAGGCAGACGCTTAATGACTGAACCACCCAGGTGCCAGCATGGTAGTGTAGATCAAATAATCCTTGGTTCTATACCCAGATTCACACTTATAAGCTGTATGGCTTTGAGGAAATTAGTTATTCAGTCAATGTTCATCCCCCTCCCAATAAAGTGAGCTTATCAACCATATTTTATCTAATAAGATTGTTATGACAATTAATCTAGTAATAAATGTAAACTCTTTAGAGCAAAACATACATGGTAAATACAAAATAAAAATATTAACAATAAAATTTGGCACAGCTCTGTTAAGCAGACAGAAGAGTACCATAGAAAGGAAGACCCATGATCAGACGGGAGACATTTATCTATTGGTGGACGCTTGCGATGGGACTGATAACTTCACATCAAGATGGAGTAGTAGAGTCTATGGGTCTCAGGATTTGAGTACAAGTGGCAGTGTCTATGAAGCCTATCGCATTTTGAGAGTTACAACACTTAATAAGGGTTCCCAGAGGGTATTTCCTAAATAAATATTCATTGGCAGATAGCCTGGCAGCTTTATTGGCATGAAGTTTTGCTTGTACGGCTGGCTGACAGCTTTTCTGTTGTCCCTGTTGTTCTCTGAATAACATTTGCTTTGTTGATTTAGGGCCCCATCTTGAAAGAAAACTCCTGGATTCTGAAAACTGCATACCCAGGCTGAGCAGATACATTTTCGGCTTCTTTGTTTGAAGTTTGTAAAGAACAGTAGCTTGCATGGCTACCTTAGAAAGCATCTACAGATTAATACATTTCCTTCAGTTATCCATATTTCTTATGATTTAGAGCATCCTGGTCTCCACTACTCACTTTGCAGATAAGAGTCTGCCTTCACAAACAGAAGGTGGAGACCATTCTTCTTTTACTTTCTGACTATGTGATGCAATTCAACTAGTAAATAGCTTCATAATTTTTATGAAATCATAAGAATGATCAACATCATCACTGAATCATACTAAGTACTACTCCCTCCCTCCACCCCAAAATTCATGGCTTTATGGATTTCCTGCGGTGCCGGGAGGAGATAAACTGGTCTTCACCTCAATACAACACACACTTCAATGCGACATAGTGACTTTAATTGCTTTGATTTTACCATGCATAGAAAGGACGTGGCCAGGAATGAGCGTTGAGCAGCCAGCTTATGCATGTTAATGCTGTTAATGGAATTATTTTGCCCCAGGCAGTCCTGGCAGCAGTCGATATGGTTTGAGTCTTGTCTTGGCCACACTGTGAGAATGGAGATGAGACATACATGGCAGCATGTCCTTGCCTCTCCTTTGCCACAAAGGCCACATTTCTAACTTTCTGCAGAGCATGCAGCGGAAAAATTATTTGGCTGGAAAAAATAAATGCTACTAAAAACAAACTTTGGGACCCATTTGTCTCATTCTTCTTCATCCTGATAGTGATATGTGCATGTCACCATAAAGGATAAGTTCCATACAGTCTCGTAGGTCTGTGTTAATTGCTATCAACCATGTAGGAATACCTGTGTAACAGAGAAAGAGGAATCAAGAGGCTCCTCTATACAGCAGAGTTTGGGTAGCCAGCCTGTTGTGAAAATAGCAAACTGGATCTCTCCTGTGACCTGGCAATTTCATAGGTTTAAATGTGGGATGAATGCTACATCAAATATGATGTAAGCAGGCATATACAACATCAAACTGCTCAACTACTGACTGCATAAATATAGCCTGAACAGATGAACCCATAAACATCTCTAAAAAGATTCTGTAACATCTGTGCAATAGCAAAATATGTTCCAGCTTTGAAGCATGTGGAATTTACTTTTAAGTCCCTATTTCCATCCTTCGAGTCCTATTTTCTGCTCTCTACTTTTTCTGCCAGATAGGTCCTTCTGCTGTTACCTGCGAATGCTCAGCCTTCATGGCTACAATACCAAGAAGTTTGTTACACTATATACTCCGGACCTCTTCTACACCTACCAAAATTTACTACTTCTAAGACCAAGTCTCTGAGTTTTTGCCAAGTGTTTATTTAATAAATGTAATAATAACTAGATGGTTGAAAACTGACTTAAAATGACACCCTCTCAAGCAGCATTTATATCTTATACAAAGAGCTTCCATTTAAACTGAAAATATGAGTAGTATTTGGATTGCAAAGCTGCTGGTAGTCAGTGGGGGAGAGGTTTGTATGTGCTGATTTCTCTGAGCATTTCAAACCACACAAGATGGGAAGCTATTGATTTTCCTCATGTGTGCTCAGGGCCTTGCCCCTTGGTGACCGTTTAGAGTTGATTAAGCCTAACCAAAAAGCATTTCTGTTATCATATCTTAATCAGTCTTGCAAAAGAAATGTATGCAAGTAAGAACTGAATTTAATTACTTCTATAAAAGAGATCTTTTTATCTTCTTAATGAAGTTGAACAGTTGTAGAGTATGCCCATCCTTATAAACTGATGCTCTGCAAATATTTATAAGAAATTGTTGTGAGGCTTGAATTTTAATAAGTCTAAGAACAACTGTTATTTTGTAAGTTGTTATTGTGTTTTAGTATCACGTGCATTAAGGGATGTTTAATGCCTAGTGGCTCTTGTATCTAGTGCCTCCTGTATCTTGCTGAAAATCCAACAGTTTTCAGAGCCATCATAATGTATAATATCCGTAATGGTGAATTTATGAGTATAAGTCACTCACAATACTCCTATAATAAAGAGCCTTGAAACTGACCCAATTATGAAGCCGTAATGGTTCATAAGTATATAGGAAGTTCTACTTAAGTACAAAAATTCAGGAAACTGGAAGAGAAATAATATTTACAGACTATTTTGTTTTAGACAGAATTAATCAAATATTTGTTATAATTCCTTCCTAAAAGATAGCAAGAATATGTATCTAGTCTAAGATATAATTTACTCAGAATTGATTCCAATTATTACTAGTGAGGGCAATGACCTTCATATATTTGTCCTAATTCCTGGTTAATGTTAATGAAATGAAATATATTCTGTCTGTTCTCACAAACTGATTTTCTGATTATGCCAAGTATCTCTCAAGAAATATAAGACTGAGTGGGCTAGTTGATCACACTAGTTCATTGTCCAGAAAATACATTTAGGGACTTGACTGGATTGCATTTAATTTACAAATCCATTTTAGAAAAAATGGTATTTTCCAATATTGATTTTTTAAATCCATGAACAATGTATTCTTTTTCTATTTATGTCTTTATCTTAAAGTTTGTAGATTTTAAAATAAAGTCTTACCTTGTATTCTATGAAAGTCATTAAATAGTTGGTTCTTAGGAATTTGATATTTTCATTCTATTTTTAATGAGATTTAAAAATTATATACATATATTTCCTGTCAAATAGAAATATTAATTCTTGGGGCACCTGGGTGGCTCAGTTGTTAAGAGTCTGCCTTTGGCTCAGGTCATGATTCCAGGGTCCTGGAATCGAGCCCCGCATCGGGCTCCCTGCTCCGCGGGAAGCCTGCTTCTTCCTCTCCCACTCTCCCTGCTTGTGTTCCTTCTCTCGCTGTCTCTCTCTCTCTCTATCAAATAAATAAATAAAATCTTAAAAAAAAAAAAGAAAAAAAGAAGTATTAATTCCCCCTTATAACTAAAAAACCCTTGAAACACAACTGATAGGTGTAGAAAGTCTCTTAAAGGTGGAAGGAAGAAAGTGTGTTTCCTAGGGACCCTGGGGCTTGTGAAATGCAAGGCAGTGAGTTCCTTGGTTTTCCCATCAATCTCAGTACCTTCCCGAGGCTCTAACCCAGAACTGTCAACAGAAACAGATAAATCTCCAAGAAGAGTCTGTTTCCTCCAGCCAAAGGATGGAAGAGTGTGGCCTAACAAAACCTTCTTTGGCAATATCCACCCTACTACAGCCAAGCACTTACAAAATATTTGTGCCCCTACCCCTTACCCAGCTTGGGTCCAAACCTGACTTTCCATTCCATTCCTGGTTGTCCTTAGGGAAGAAGGTAGCATACTCAGAGATTCCCCTGTGGGGTGGTATCTCCAAGGCTAAACAAGGAGCTGATCTTCTATTCACCTCGCAGAAGCAGGAAATGTTCCAATACCTCCCTAAGATGATGTTAGTGGGTTCCAACAGGAAGTTGAGCCTCTGCCCCCACCCAGTATCAATAAGGAGCAATGTGGTGCCAGGCTGATTATTCAATCTGCAAATCTGCTCTTTAAAGACACTTCTTAGAAAATGAAAAAACAGACCACAGACTGGGAGAAAATATATAAACAATGAATATATCTTATTTGTATCCAGAATATATAAAGAATCTTTACGACTAAATAATAAGACAAACACCCTGATAAAAAATTTCAACACATTCTTCATCTAAGGTATACAAATAACCAATAAACACTTGAAAGTATGCTTCTATTGTCATTAAGGAAATGAGAATTAAAACTAGAAGAAATACCATGGCATAGAAGTCTCACATATTGCTACTGAAAATGAAAATGGTACAAGTGATTTTTAAAATACCTTGGAATAATCTTTAAAATTAAATTTTCACATAATCCTTATATTCCACTCTCAATTATTCACCCAAGAGTTTTGAAAACATCTGTCCACATAAGAACTTGTGTGCAAATGTTCCTAACAGCTTTATTTATAAGAGCTCAAAAGTGGAAACAATCTTTTGTCAATCATCTAAATGATTAAACAAATTATGGTAGATAATGGTAAACAATGTAATAACATTCAGTATCAATGGCATTATTTATTAATACACAAAACAACACAATATATTCTTTAAAACATTATGCTAATGAAAGAAACCAGACACAAAAGATACATACTGTATAATTCCATTTACATGAAATGTCAGAAAAGACGTATTTAATTTATAGTGATGAAAAATAGATCAGTAGTCTCCAGGTACTGGTGTTGGGGTAGGGAATGACTGCAAAGGGGCTCATTGGAACTTTCGGGATGATGGAAATCTTTTATAACCTGACTACGGTATGGTTACATAGCCACATATTTGCCAAAGTTCATCCATCAGTGCACTTAAAATGGATGAGTATGTAAAGCATAAAGTTCGATTTTAAAAAACACAGTAACACACACAAGCACACACACACACACCACACACACGTACGTCTATATCACAATATAATAAGCACAATATATCTGTTTTAAAGCCTTAAAGTCAAGATTAAAATTACTATTTATACAATAATCTATTTTAATTGCCTATTTCTCAATATTAGATGAGTGGCTTGGTATAAATTATTTTTACATAATGAGACTGGTTGAAACACTAGAGACCTGACCTTTTCTTATTTATAAAAGTGTAAATTGCTCAATTTTGGAAGCTTATTAACCTGCTGGCCACTAGAGTAGAGTTACAAAATCTCATCTTTCCATATATCAAATATATTCATATGATTTTAAGGATGCTAACATCCATTAAAATAAATTGTTTATTTCTTTTTATTAGGGATGAGTCATATAATACTTACGTTAATCATAAGAACCCATGTGTCTGTTAAACAAAAGTTTAAAATTGGCTTTCCACTGGTTTTATGTACCTAATGCAACATCCTGCCATGATGGACATGTTCTGTATCTGCACTGTCCAATGTGATATCCACTAGGCACATGCGACTGTAAAGCACCTGCAATGAGGTTAGTATGACTCAAGAACTGAAAATTTAGTTTTATTTACTTTTAATTAATTTAAATAGCCAAATTTGACTACTGGTTACCATGTTAGGCAGCCATATTTAATGCCTGGAACAGATGAAGTTGGTTATTCTTTGCACTTATATCAATCTACTATTTTGCATTATGAGGGGTGATTCTCTCTACACCTTCTCAGTCCTACTTAATAGGATGAAATACTCACCTGATTTAGTCATATTCTGAACACTTGTTAGATCAACTTTATGTTGGCAGGATTACTCCATATTAAATGATGCCATAGATGAGTATGGTGACCTCAAAGCTTTCTCCACACTCTTGTGGCAGATGGGGAATGCTGAGCCTGTATCTATCTAACTGGGCATAGTTTAAGCCAATTTATTTTCTCTCTTCTCTCACACAAGTTGTTAGGTGCTTGGAAGTTATTGGTAATGGTTAGTATTAAGATTTAAGTTTGAGAAATGGTAGAAGTCCATTAACTAGTATCTAAGTTATTTGTTCTAGTTCAGATTACTGAAGAGCAAATATTAGAAATCATAGGTACTGTCTACCAAAGAACAGTTCCTGTTTTCAATTACCTTTATGAGGCTACAGAAACTTTTCCACTCAATAGTGGCTTAAGTTCTAGAAGATTATTGACAAGTTCTAAATTGCTAAAGAAGAGCTTAAACATTTTGTTCCTGGTTATTTTTACTTTTTTTTTTTTAAAGATTTTATTCATTTATTTCAGACACAGAGATAAAGAGACAAAGCAAGAGCAGGGGGGAGGGGCAAAGAGCGAAACAGGCTCCGGGCTGAGCAGGGAGCCCGAGGTGGGGTTCAATCCCAGGACCCTGGGATCACGACCTGAGCCGAAGGCAGACGTGTCCCTGGTTATTTTTAAATGAGGCACAGTCGGGGTGCCTGGGTGGCTCAGTCGGTTAAGTGTCTGCCTTTGGCTCAGGTCATGATCCCAGGGTCCTGGAATTGAGTCCCGCATGGGGCTTCCCGCTCAGTGGGGAGTCTGCTTCTACCCCTCCCCCCTGCTTGTGATCGCTCTCTCTCTCTGATAAATAAATAAAATCTTAAAAAAATAAATGAGGCACAGTCATTTCTTGAATGATTTGTACTTTGCCTTTCCTGATGGTTCCTATTATGGAGTGTTTTGTCCTGTTTATCTCATGTAACATTCATCACTGTCTGAAAACACTTGCATGTCTTCTGTTGTCTCTCATAGCCTCACCATCTTTGCACATACTGGAAGGGATGAGTTTAATGGTGCTTGTACAACAATACATTCTCAGCATATCCATAGGAAATAGGGCACAGAACAGATAGACTAGTTTACTATTCTTTAAACTGGGATATTCATCTCATACTGTGCAAAACACAGGGGTATCTCTCAAGGAATAAAAAAGAATCTTGGGGGCATTAAAGTAAGTGTTGGTTTTGAAAAAGTGAATAAATCTAATGATGGGTAACAACCATGTTCTGAATCAGGTATTTTTACTTCATTCTTTCCTACAAAATTAAAAGGGGAACTGATCAAACTATCCACTAGCAGAACATAAATTTGATGAAAGATACTTAGGTGATATTTGCCATAGAACTCTGTAGTTCAGAGAATTTAGCTGCAAAACTCTTTCCAGATCCATCCACTTTTTTATGCAAACAAGATTTTTCAGATCTCACAATTGAAGGTGAGAATTAGTGAGGAATAGAGTAGCTACTGAACACTTTCATATTCTAGAAATTAATGCTATTAATTGATGGCATATTAATTATAAAAGAAGGCCCAGTTATCTTAAAATTAATTTTCAGTATCATTTTATTGTTTTTATTTTACAATTATCATAATAGGTAATATAATTGTTTTTACTGTGTACTAGTCATTGCTGTAATTATACATCGACTTCCAAAGAAATTTTTTAAAATCTTAGGGCCTTATGGTCATGGGAAATTGGGAAATGTAAAGAAAATAAATTTAAATTAACATACTTTATTTTCAAGGAATTAAGAAATAATATGAGTTATGTGAACAACGCCCCCTGGGGTTAGGCAGTACAGTGGCTGATAGGGTGATCAGTGAAAAATATCTAAGAATAAAAATGTACTGCATTAATATTACATTAAGTCTGTGAAGGAAGTAGAATGGAAATATGAGTTAAAGGAGAAAAAGAAATGATATAAAATTTTTGACCATTAAGAGAAGCCTTGCCTGTATATTTTAAAATGTTTGATGGTGGGTATCAATTCTCTGTGGTAAATTCTAAAGACTTTATATTTTTGCAACTCTTTTTTTAACCTGTGGTGAGTGAGCTGGCCCCTTCACCAAAGCCCCTGCATCAGGAAATGATCACTTCTTTTTAACACGATGGCAGGAGCTGCGGACCAGGTAGAAGTCTGGTGTGGGTGGGTGTAGTGTGGGGTTTCCCAGGAAGGCTGAAGATGCTTTTGGAGCCCGTGGGGTGAGTTATGTAGCTTCTGGTGTGTGGGGGAGTAAGCGTGGTAGAAACTGGTTTTGAAAAATATTTTTGCCTTGAGGTTTTCCTAGCAGCTTACATTCTCATCATAGGGAAATTCGGCTTCTTTGAATAAAATTATTGTTTTAATAAAACTTGTCTGCTTTGGAGATCACACTGCCTTTTCAAATTCAGCTTGAGAAGATATTTAAACACTGAGGATTACTAAATTCTATTATTTTGTTTGCATCTGGAATGAATACTTAATTTTACTTGCTTATTACTTAATTTTGTTATACTATTCCCTAATTCTTAGTAACTAAAGTTTTCACTAGATATTGTTTTAAAATACTACAAGAATTAATTGATTTGCATTATACCCAACATTTGTGTAAGACAGAGCCCTCACTATGTAACAATTTATTTTTCTGTATTCTAAGCATTCCCACATGGTTAACGCCATCTGTCGTAACTACCAAGATGCTAGGGGCTGCTTCTTCCTCAGTCTTTATTTACAATCCAAAATGAACATTTGTAAATGTGTAAAATTTGTAAACAGAAACAGGAAGCTCTGTGCAGGATGTGCAGAACGGGGGGATTTCTTTCTCTTTTTCTGTTATGCACAATTCTGGAGCTCAGGGAGCTCAGTCAGTGGATAAGCCCTTTTGCAATTCAGCAATAAGATGATAATGAAACTCATCATAATAACCCCAAACTATTAGGGTTGTTGATTCAAGAAAGAAAAATTATATTTTGCTTGGTATAGACTTAATGTCAAAGATATTTACTTGAATCCTAATGTTTGGGAACTTAATTACCTGCAAAATATGTATAGCTACTATTAATCAGAATACCTGATTAAACAGAACACTGATTAGCCACCCTCTGATCCTATTTGCAGAAGAAAATGAGGCACAAATGGGTAAGATAAAAGATGAACAGATGGATTCTTTTCATGTATCTGTGAGTCCTAAGATCTGCATCTTAGGACTCTCACTCTTGATGAGTGAGAGCACTCGGTGGTCAGTGACCTTCGCATAAACATGTGCCTGTGATTAGGACTGTGTCTATCACTCTATTCACACAGCAAACGTACATTCGTTCTAGCTGCAGTCATTTCCATATTTCTCTGGCCATCATCTGGGATTCACGTTCTGCCTCTGAATACCATTCATTATTGTCCTCCTTTCACTGCTCCTTTGCCTGCCTCGAGTAGGGGTAGGGGGGCATCGAGTTAGGGAGTTGAGAAAATAGGTCCTTGAGCTGGCTTTGCCAACAACTCGCTCTAGTGCCTTCAGCAAGTAACTTTACTTATGCTTTTGTTCAGTATCTTCTTATGTAAGTGTGTTGAACTAGACCACCATGTGCTTTCAAATACTGCTTTAAAACAACTGCATTAGGTTTTCTCCAAGGTTTTGTTTATTCTCAAATACTATGATTTAGGACAACATGCAGATCAGACTTGGAAAGTCTGGACTTGAAGACTTGGAAAGTGGTTGAAGTTAATGATGAAAATTGAATTTTACATTACCTGTGGATTTCTTTTACTGATACCCCGACAATACTTCTCAGAACACGTAACTGAATTACTTGGTCTTTGCTATCACTAGTTCTGGACTCAGGTGTGTTATGACAAATTCTCTTTATTTATGGGTTAAATAACATAATTTCTATGTGTTATTGAATGATATATTCTATTTTCTCATGTGTTAAGGAAGGGACTGGATTAGATGGGACTTGAAGGTTTTGTCAATCAAAGACTAATATTCAATGTTTCTCTGCATCCATGAAGTTGGCCAAATTTACATATAGATTAATTGACCCAATTAAAGTGAATTTTAACTCCATATTTAAATACAATTCAACTACAATTAATTTTGGTAAAAACTTTACTCTTCCTATAACCAGTTATTCACCCAATCTTGTACATTCTTTCTTCTTTTACCTCTACTCTCTCTTGACTACATCTATTTTACCACACTATTTCAAGTAAACTTGAGCTATTTCATTAATCTTCACACTCTAGACTGCCTTCCCATTGGTATGACCCACCGGCTCCTGCAGGAGTGTTCTTTTTAAAGCAGTCCCACCCTAAAATCTCAGAGGCCTTCCATATCACCATTGTGGCTGATTGCAAAAGTGACTACATTCTTCCTTTCTCTGTGTTCGTGTTTCTTGAAATACGATTGTGCAACAGTTCTCAGAAAAAGGCTAGAGTCTACATCTTGACCCCTTTATTCTGTGCTGGTCTTGTGACATACTTATTTATAGAATATAGCAGGAATAACGTGCCAGTTTCAAGTCTAGGCTTCCAGGTATCTTGTTTGTTTCTCTTGGAACTCTGCCACCTCCATATCATCACACCTAGATCAACCTGAAGGATAAGGAGACACATTACCCTCATCTCCCCAATGGACAGGCACCGGATATATGTGAATGAGGCCATCCTAGACTAGGGAGACCCCAGCCTACACGCTGGCACATCATGGATGTGTGAGTGAGTCAACCCACGGTCAGATGATACTGTTCACTTTATCGGATTCACAGGTAACTACAAATGGCTGTTATTTTAAGACAATAAGTGTAACTTCTTAAGCAGCAGCACCTAAAACCCACTTCCACTGCCCTATTTTGTGCACTAAACAATTTGTGCATGGACTAAAATAAAAATATTCTATTGATAACTCTGTTTCCAGTCTTCATATCCTCCAATGCATTGTCCTTCAGCACTCTTCAGAATGTTGTATCCACATGCATGTCTATAAGAGTGGCAAAGGTTTGTCAGATAATCTTAAGGGAATCATGGTACCAGATAATCTTGGAACCAGATAATCTTAAGGGAATCATGTTCCACCACATCCTCCATTTCCATGTGTGTTTTGTCCTGAAACTGACTTGCCTGAGAATGCTCCTGTAATCAAGGTGTCATCCTGGTTCTTCTTTCCCATGTTCTCTTTACAAGATGCCAATTCAAAGTGTTGGTTTGGGGAAAACATCTTTATAATGAGTTGCTATATTTTTCTTTCAAAATACTTTAAAGTAAGGTGGGAGCAAAAATGTTTGAGAACTACTGCATCATTGCCAAGTGCACTTCTTAGCATGCAAATTTGGCCACTTTTCTCTCTAGTTTAAAATACTCTGATAGCTTCTCATTATTCATATGATAAAATCCCAAATCCTTGGCTTGGTTCTCAAGACCCTTCAAGATCTAGGTCAACCTAATTTCCTGGTTTTATTTCCCCTGAAGAAACCTTGTTTTGATTACACTGCACCACTTCTAAGTCTCAGGGGAGTCTTAACAGCTCTGTTTGTCCTCTTACCTTTGCTTTGAAAGTATCCTCAAAGTATTCTTCTCTGTGGATCCAAAGCCCACTATCCCTTGCCATTGTTAGAGGCCCATCTTCCTTGTTCCTCCATGAATCCTCCTATAAATGGTCCATCTCCTTCACCAACCAGGTACAAATCATTTCACTTCTTTTAATAGTTCAGAGTACTTCATTTCTATCTATGTTGAAAATTTTTCTTCTGGTATTATTCTTGTTTATATATTTATATCTCTTGACTAACTGTGATCTCATTCAGAAAAAAACACTCATCTCGTATCCTTTTAGTGCCTTCAAAGAAGCTCTAAGTAAATATTTGTTGAATGAATAAATCAGCAAATTAGTGAGAAAAAAAAAAACTTTTATCTTTTAAATTTTCTCTTTTTGAGAAAATGAAACAAAGGGCTGGAGAGTTGTTAAGAACTGGGATGGAGGAAATCTTAAGCCATCTGTATTTGAAAATTAGCCTTATCCAAAGGAAAAGTAAATCTTATATCTTCATGATAGGAAGTAGTTCTATAGAGCTTGGACCGAGGTGCCTCCTATAGTTAGTCTACTACTGAAGTGAGGCTCCTATCCTCCCACAGAGACAGGGCACTATTTTCCTTGATGATAGTATTTCAAAGGGATAGCTCCTAGGTCCTTGAGAAAGACGGATTGTAAAACTGACAGGAGCTTTTAAAGAATTTATATCTCAAAGGGGCAGATGTAACAAGTACTAGTTTTCTAACATAAATACTCTAAGGAAAGGGAGGTTGGGGACCTAGAAGCAGGAAGAAACCTCTCTCAAGTTTGGTCAAGCTGAGGGAAAACTTAAGATCACCTTGGTTGGTATGAAACTGTAGTATATTGAAATGTGATTTCATACCAAGTTATCTAACAAGGTTTTGAGCTAGTTTTTATATTAATCCTCTTTAGGAAAGGTTAAGAATTTTAAATGTCATCTAATCTGCCCATTCTCCCAATGTAGAAATTCCTTCTTGGTTGACTCTGAGGCAGTCATTCACAAAATTCTTTATCAGTTCTACTGACAATTAAAGTTGTTATCTCACAGAGAAGTTATATTCTATCTTCGCACAGTTCTAATTAAAAAAAACTTCAATATTTATCTTTAATTATAACACAAACACTTCTGAATAGGACCTTCTAGGCTGACTATTCCATGGGAAGTTATACAAAAATAATGCAATCCAGGCTTCTATTTTCAGAAAAAAATTAATATATTACCAGTTATTAGCTTTCTTAATTTGGGAGCATATGTAAAGCTTATTTTTGTCAGAAAATAATCTGATGACATGCATTTTAGGGGCACATGACGAAACTGTGGATACAAATTTTCATAATGTTTAAGATGCTTAATTCTTCTTTTTTCCTGGGCTTTGTATAAATATATGAAACCCAGACAATTAGCACAGAAGTGTCAGAATATTTGTTAGAGATATTGAATCATCATAGTCATCAGTAAAGTACTTTGCTGGTGTTTCTTACACTTTCCAATAAATTTCCTTATATATATTTTAGGCAAAAAGCAAAGGCATCTAGAGAAATGGGCGAGGCTATCAAAATATGTTGTTTTAATATGCCTGGAAGCTCTGTTTTAAATGCAGTTAAATCTGTGTTGTCTATAAAGCATGCTTCTCCTTACCTCTTCTCCCTTCTTGCAAAGACTTAGTAATGGGTATAAATATTATGGTGTCAGCTGCCCTTTCATCTCTAATTAGCTGAAGTCCCTAAGGCCAGATACCTTCAAACTCATGCCTGCTTCCTTCCTGGGCTTTCTCTGACTACAATAGGCAGCACACAGAAACCTAATGCCATATACTTTGGAAGAATGAATGATAACTAATGCAGAATGAGGTTCTATGGTCAACCTGTAAGGTGAAAGTCACTAATAGGAAACTGATCTTTGAAAATTCCCTAAACCTTCCAGGTTTGAAGGATATTTCCATTTCTTCATTTGAGCACTAGATGCATTAATTTATTTATATTTGTTAAGTCATAATTTATGAAAAAATATTTTATTTTTTAATTTTTTTAAAGATTTTACTTATTTATTAGAGAGAGAGAGAGTATGAGAGAGAGCATGGGATCATGACTTGAGCCGAAGGCAGACATTTAATGAACTGAGCCACCCAGGCACCCCTGAAAAAATGCTTTAGATATATGAATCATAGTCTCAGCATAAGGACTGAAGGAATATCAGAATTATGTTTTCCATCTCCGTAACTCTCAGGAACAATTAGGAGGATGATAAATATCCACATTCATTAAATTATAGTTTTCTCTAAGTCTCTCTTTAAGCCTCTCCCCAAGGCCTGGAGACCTCTCTTTCTCTCTCTCTCTCTCTCTCTCTCAATCTCTCACTCTCTCACATACACACTGTCACACACAGCGCCACTGGAATTCAGTTCTTCTAGGCTATGGAACTGAACCCAGGATAATTCCCTGTCCTTGTATTAAACTATGCTTGAACCAAGCAAAATTAATTTAGTTGCTTGCCCCAGGAAATACCTGCTTCTAGAAGTTAAGAGTATGAACCAACTAAACGGATTACTTATCAAGGCTAACTGCTTCCTGATCAAGACTTGCTTCAAGACCCTTGCTTCTATGTACCCACCAAAAGTTAATGATGTCTTAAATGCTACCAAATTCTGACAAATTTCTAGTTGAAAAAGATCCCCTTAAATCCATCCAGTTCTGTCCCCTAAAACTCTACAAACATCTTGCCTTAATTTCTCATTTTGAGACCATTAAGACTCGCTCAAGGTTGTGTTCTCCCTCATTGTGGTAAATCTAATAAACTTAACTTTGATCAACAAGTTTTTCTGGCCTTTCTCAAGAGTTAACAATTGAGAACCAAATATCTATGTGATGTGTCTCTACCACATCAGTATATCTAAAATTCTATCCTCTCTCATTTCCCAACTATTTGGACCTAAGCATGTAGAGTACCTTCTCTTAACTTCCACTGTCAGCTTTCATACAAATTGGCTACTGATTTTTTTTTTTTCCAATACCAATTTTGGCTGCAACCTGGCCTGAGCCGCCAAACATCTGATGAATCCCCGGTTACTATCTTCTCCACTTCACACTTTGCTCTGAAGAGTCAAGTCTTACTCCATGATGCTGCTGTCCACTATACTTCAACAACGCACATTTCTTAGAAATTCCAGTTACGGGCTCTATCTGCCAGACCAGATCCAGGAACTTATGTCCATTTGTCATACTTTTCCAGCATGTGTATACAGAAAGTTCTTTTAACCCCCCAACCCACTGCCAATATCTTAACTACTAAAGACCCAAGTTTTACCACTATCATTAAATGGGTAGTATAAATAGAATTCATTTATACTAAATAGAGTTAGTGTAAGTACAGATTAAAAAGCATGTTGTAATCAATTACCTGATACTTACTAGTTTTGTAAAGTTTAGGACTATGGAACTTACCCAAGCCTCAGTTTCTTCAATTATAAAAGAAAAAAAAAATATTGCAAAACCTATTAAATAACATTATGTGGATGTTGTTTTACAAATATAAAGTATCAGAGATGCACTATTTAGTTAGTGCTCTCTCATGGGCTGGAATGTTTTGTTTGCTACAAAAGCAAAACAAGACTAATAACCTTGTGAATTTGGATTAATAAGCTGCCTTGTTAACTTGAGCTACATTCTTTGTTGCAGATAGACCACGGCTCATACAACAATATAAAGCAACAATTTGAGGGGTCAAGAACCATTTATTCAAATTATTCCATCATCTTGGACCTTAGTGCCATATTCGACTGGCTCTTGCCACTGAACTTTTGGCCACTGCAGTTCTCATTATTATCAAAATGTGAGTGTGAGGGAAGGATGTGAGCTCAGATAAAACTCCATTCTGTATGTGACTCCTTGTTAGCAGCCTTGTAAAATATTTGCTGGGGAGCAGCTTTACTTTTGCAATTATCCTTTCCTTATGCAAGGAAGGACTAAGAAAGGCAGAGGTTATAAATATTTAACTTTATGATCTGTGTACTATGACATCAAACAGCTTCAGAAGGATAGCTATGCCAAAATGTATTATAACTAACATCATTAATTTCTGCCAGTTGGGGCTATAATTTTGACGGTTAAATCTTTGCTATTTATATGTACCTAAGATGGCATATATTTATTTATTATACATAAGCATAAGTATGTATGTATGTCATATACATATAGTTCAAAGAGATGGATATTTAAGGTTAATTGTTCTAAGAGCTTGTTTGTTTTGTCCTAAAAGTAACATAAATACTTAACAGTCACTGTGGTTTAGAGAGACAGAGACAGAAGCAGAGACATGTAGGCTTACATTTTCTTTTCAGGCTGACCTGACTCTGACTTTCACACTAAAATGGATAAAAGATGGAATATGGAAAAGCCCTAGATACGGTAGGGACTTTTTAAAAAAGTTTTTAAATTCTCCATCTTCAAGTGACTGAAAGAGGATTTCCAGTAAATAAGTTTGATTCAGCTATTAATATCAAATGAAGCACCTTGGGAGGTTTACATAGCTGGAGGCATGACTCAGAGGCAGACCGCCTCACTGTTCCCTCAGGGCACACATTGTTAGCAATCAGAGGCAGTTAACAAGCTCTATGCTGTGTTCTCCCCAGGTTGCAACTCAGGAAACTTTTGAGAAGCTCTTCAAGAAACCCTTGATTAGAATTCCTCACAGTAGTCCAGCATGGAGGACACAAAGGGCAAATTTAGCTGTGGCCAGGACTATATATAAAAAAAAGTTTAGTGATTTAAGAAAAAAAAAAAACACTCCTATGGCTAAAGCTAATCTCACAAAAACCCAGTGACTTACCAGTACACATCTAACACTCCTTTATTCTTTTTGGTTATTTATAAGAAAGGGATAAGCTCACTGAAAAACAAACTTCCATTTTATTTTATTTATTTTGATAATATATAGTGTGTGGTTATGACAATCAATTAATGCTAAATATTGCAATTTTATAAACAGTGCTTTAAAACTAGTAAGGTTTAGGAATTCGACAGTGTAAAAAGGTATTCACATTTCTCAGTCGTGCCGAGGGTCTTGGGCAGTTCTAGGAGGTCAGAACTTACTTCAAGGCCATGGCAGCTTGAATGGAAGTGATTCTGCACCTCCAGGATCAATCAGGAGTGAACCCATGCTCAGGCTTCCCTTACCTGCCCTTCTTGTTTCTGAGGAACTGTCAAGATCTTTGCACTATGTATCACTCCACGGGAAAAATCTACACCAAGCTTTCAGAGAAAAAGCAAGCAATTTAATTAAAAAGTACACCATTAAGAAAATAGATAAACCACAGACTGGAAAAGATTCACACCCCACATTTATCTCACATTTATCTAGTCTATCTAATGAACTCTTACAGATCCACATTAAAAAGGAAAACTACCCCTCCCTTAAAAGGCATTAGATTTGTGTAGATGTTTTTAAAAAGAGGATATACCAAAAGGCACATGAAAAAAGGTGTTAATCATTATTAATTAGGAAACGCGAATTAAAATACACAAAAGTGGCTAAAATCAAAGATTGCCAATAGTAAATGATGCCAAAAAAATGGAGTAGCTAGAACTCTATACACAACTAGAAGGAGCATAAAATGGCACACCATTTTTGAAAAGGAGATTTCTTGCAAATGAAACACATTTCTATAATACAACAATTACATATCCACTTCTATGTATTTACCCAAGAGAAATGATAATGTTTTCAAAGTCTCCTGCAAGAATGGTTATACTAGCCTTATTTATTGTAGCCAAAAATGAAAAACACAAATATCCTTCAAACAGAAAATAACAAATTGTGTTATATTCATGTAATGAATTGATACTAAGGAATGAAAAGGAATGCATTAGATGCACATAGCAACATGGATAAATTTCAATAACATCATATTGAATAAAAAGAAATGGAATACATATACAAACACACTAACACATCTGTCTCAAAAACATTATGTTAAGTGAAGTCTCAAAGTGATTGCCTCCGTAGGAGGTCAAATTTCCCAGGAAGGGGCAGGAGTGAAATCTCTAGACTGATAGAAATAGTCTATAGTCTGTGTTGGATAATGGTTTTACAATATTTTTAAAACTTATTGAATATTTAAAATGTTTGCATTTCATCATATATACAATTTACAAAAAAAAAAAGATGGAAAAAATTGTGGTAGAAAATCTAAACAATGGCAGGGGAAAAGTAACCTTTGACACATGTGCTATGGACTAAAGACATGTCCTTCCCAAATTCAAATGTTGGTCCTAATCCCTAGTGTGACTGTATCTGGAGATAAGGCCTATAAAGAGGTAATTACGGTTAAATGAGGTCATAAAGGTGGGGCCCTGGTATGATGGAATTAGTGTCCTTATAGGAAGAGACCCCAGAGAGTTTGGTATCTCACTCTCATCATGCAAGCAGGAAGAAGTCACGTGAGCACACAGTGGGACGGTAGCTGCCGTCAAGCCAGGAGGAGAGGTCTCAGAATGAAACCTACCTTGCCCAGCACCTTGACCTTGGGCTAGCCAGCCTCTGGAACTGGGAGAAATAAATTACTTTAACTTAAGCCGCCCAGTTTGTGGCATTTTGTTATAACAGCCTGAGGAGACTAAGATGCTGCCAATCTTACTCCTAGGAATTTACCATATTTTATGCCATCTCATCATACAAAACACATCCACACAGTTGCACAAAGGGATCCATTGTTTCATTGTTTGCAACTACAGAATCCTGGAAATAACCTAAATGATTAGATATAAAAAATGATAGACTGCACTATTTTATTTCTGTGCAATACAGTACAATGCAGCTGTTAATAAGCTGATGAGTGATTTCCAGTGTGTGGGTGTGCATACACATGCTTAGGCTTGAAAAAGAATAGAAGATGAATAAACAAGAAACTAATAAAGTTCATTACCTACAGACTGAAACGTAAGAAGTGTATGGAAGGGATAGGGAGGAAGGAACAGTATACATATTTTCTATACATATTCTAAATGGTTTTGTCTTCTCATGGCACACTAAAGTTTTACTTAGTTTATTTTATTTATTTATTTTTTTAAAGATTTTATTTATCTGAGAGAGAGAGAGAAAATGAGATGAGGGGGGAGGGGTAGAGGGAGAAGCAGGCTCCCTGCTGAGCAAGGAGCCCTATGAGGGAATTGATCCCAGGACTCCTGGGATCATGACCTGAGCCAAAGGCAGAAGCCTAACCAACTGAACCACCCAGGTGTCCCTAAAGTTTTACTTAGTTTAAGAATAAACATAATCAACAGGGATGGTCGCAAATATACATTCAAAAACAAACTGGAAAAAAAAAAGTAACTGTATATCCTACTGATAACACAACTACTTGTCAAACAAAATAATGTACTCCAAGTACTTTCACAGTATAAGCTCAGGCTATGGAAAGAAAGAGTTAGAAAAACATCTTGAACTTTACTTAATATCTTTGTTTTTATCCAGTATTCCAAAACTATTTTTGTATATGTGTGTATGTAGAATTGGATTTAGCAAATGAGTAAATACACTGCTGCTTTTTTGAGTCAGGGTTTTCATTGTGGGAAAAGGGGGATAGAACTTAGGAATGGGGGAAGGAAAGGAAGTATCCTATTGTCTTAGGCTGAAATTTGAGGTGTCAGGTTGAACTAGTGATTTGAATACATATGTGTATTTTAAGCTCTGTTTGCTAGAACCTATGATATCCCCCAAAACAATGAACACTCCTAGTTCCCAAATCTTGGTTTCTAAATACTATTATTATCAAAGTTATTCCCTTATAGGATGATTCTAGAGTTGGAGAAGGGGAAGTGGAAGGATCTGAAATATCTTGCTCTGGAAATTAAGACAGTGCTCATAAAATGATGGGGACATTTTGATAGAGGAGGCAGTTAGCTAGATATGAGCAGGGAACAAATACTTTCTGATGGATAAAAAAGGGTGGAAACCAAGTTACAAACAGCCCAAAAAGACCTCTGGGATACACATGCATTCTTCCATCTAACTGCTGCCCACAGTAACCTATATCTTCATTGTAACATTGAGGTTCTGACCCCCTCCCTGTCAAGAACGGCTGCCATGACTGTTCCTAAAAGTAGGAACATAAGGCCAAAAAGTCCCACTTCTGACCCGTTGGAAGGAGTCCCTGAAGTGACTGAAAGTCACCTCAGTCAGAGACCTACCTAGCTATGACCCACAACCCACTTAAGGATTGAAAAACAAGACAACCCTGATTCCCTGTGCAGTTGCAACTTCTAGGCCTGCCCTCCCCTATCTTGATAGCGTACTTTCTCTTTAACCGCTATTACACTCTTGCTTACTTGAGAGTTTGACTTTGAATTCTTTCTTGGCTGAACTCAAGATGTGAGGTCAGCAGGGAGGCAGGAAAGGGACAGGACGATGACAATTTCAAAAGTATATAGGAGCCAGACTGTAGGAAGTTCACACTGGTAAAATTAAAAAATTTTGTATCAAATAGTAACATATAAAAATATATGTTATAATATATAATAAAAGTTTCTATATATTTACATCTATATATTATACCTATCTTATATATAAGTATATATTTGTTTATATATTATATATAACTATTTTATATATAGAGAGAAAGAGTATCAAAATGAGAAATATGATGTGTTATAATTCATTTTAAATTAAAATATAATCCATTAATCTGCAGTGTTACTAAGAACACACTATATACATAAATACTTAAGTGGAGGAAGGTGAAAAACTGTTCTTTACAGTAAAATGCAAAATAAGAAATACAAAAGGAATAACAGAGTGAGAAAAACACCATTTTGCAACTTCAAATACAAATCACACCTGGCTGCTAAAGATTCTGACACCAATTCCAATGTGTGAGGGTATATTTTTTCCCCATATCACCACAAAAGTCTTGGGTGTCCTATAATTCAACTCACTTCTGACACTACCCTGAAACAGCACCAGATCCCACGGGTTAAGGGCTCAGGCCCACAAGATCACCCTCCACTTCAGATGCCAGTAGCAAGTCCAAGTTGTTACAGTGCTTCCGACCAACTGGCTATAAATCCGAGGTTCCCATGACCTCCTCCTTGGGTTCCACTGATTGGCTAGAGTGGCCCACAAGACTCAGGAACCCAGTTTACTCACTAGATTACCAGTTTATTGGTAGAGGAGACTGAAGGATATGCATCACTATCTAGATGGAAGAGCTGCATACAGAAAGGTACGTGAGAAGGAGCAGGAAGCTTCCCTGTCTTCCCTGAGGGCGCCGCTCTCCAAGTGTTCACCAACTCAGAAGCTCTCTGAATCCTTTCCCTTTGGGTTTTTATGGAAACTTATTTAACAATCATTGGCCACTGGCGATTGGTTCTACTAGCTCCTCTCCCCTCCTTGGAGGTCAGGGAGGTGGAACTGAGCTTTCCAAACCTCTAATTACAGGTTTAGTTACCCTGGCAACCAGCCCCTCTGCTTCTCGCTTTCTAAAAGTCACTCGTTAACATTACAAAAGGTACCTTGGTAGCTCTCACCATTTAGGAAATGCCAAGGGTTTTAGGGTGCTGTATGCCTGAAACAGGGACAAAGAGCAAATATGTATTTCTTACTATAAATCACAATATCCCAGTTTCATTTCCTTGTATCTTTGTGTGATTTATGCCGCTCACCGTAATTTTATTGAATGGTCTTCACCATTCCTAAACAGTTTATATTCAATGATAATGTTCCTTATTATTCCTGAGTAGTTTCTGAGACACTGAATTTTCAAATAAAGGAGAGTTTAAAGGAGATGTACCTTCCTCATTCAAATTTTGTCACACCAAACAAAACAAAACAAAAACCCCAAACCAGCATAACTTTTAGATTAAAAAATCATGCTACTTTCAACATAACTATCATACCTGTTTCCCTTATTTATATTTGTATCCCCGTTTTGTCATTTTAAAATTGAAGTATTAAATATATTTACAACAAAACCCATTTAGATGTGGTAACTGTAGAATCCTATAGTAACCACCACAATCAAGATATAGATCACATCCTTCACTCTCATAAGTTTCCTCTAGTCCTGCTCTTGTTCTCCCCTCATGCCTGGCCCCAGACCACTACCGATAGGCTTTTTTTAGTGCTTTTCTGTCACTATTGTTTTGCTTTTTCTGGAGTTTCACATAAATAGAATCATGCAAAATATACCCTTTTGTAGTTGACTTCTTTGACTTAGCAGTATTACTATCTTTACAATATTGGGTCTCCCTTCCCATAAACATGATGTAGCTTACCATTTATTTAGGTCTTCTTTAATTTCTTTTTGCAATGCTTTGTAGTTTTCAGTGAACAGGTCATTCATATCTATTATTAAATATATTCATAAGTATTTTTGATGTTATTATAAATGGGGGTGTTTTAACATTTCATCTTCTATTTGCTCATTGCTAATATAGAAATAAATGACTTTTTATGTTGACTTTATATCCTATCACCTTGTTAAATTCACTTATTAATTTCAGGAATTTTTTGGTAGATCCTTTGGCTTTTCTCTACACGATCATACCATCTGAAAATAAGGACCATTTAAATTATTTCTTTCCAATAATTTTTCATCTTACTTCATTTTCTTGCCTTGTTGCACTGGCTGTAATGTTAAGTAGATTAAGTGAGAACAGATATTGTTGCCTTGTTCCTGATCTTAGATAGAAAGCATTTAGTCTTTCACAAGTGAAAATGACGCTAGTTTAAGACTTAAATAACAAGTCCTAAATAAGGATGAGGTAGATTCTACCTGTACCTGCTTTGTTGATGTTAAACTGTAGAGATTCTAGATTCTGTTATTTTTCTCTGAATAGTGTCCTACTGTTTTTGAGACAATAAGTTTAGTATTTCTTTAAGCATTTATAAAGGAGTTTTCTTTATTTAGAGCTGATAGGTTCTAGCTGATGTGATGCATTTAATATATACAAATGTGCATTAATAATGTGGACTCTAGTGGAAAGAAACATGTGGATCATTAAAGAAAATACACCCACGGATTAACCAAGTGGTGATCCTTGAGAAAACATATTCTGGCTTGCCCTTGCTGTATACACACACACACAAGGCATGGGTTTGTGGGAGAAAGGAGAGGACAATATTATCTTAAGTGTCATGCAAATTCAATATGGCAACAGAGTGGCGCCTGGGTGGCTCAGTCCCTTAAAGCATCTGCCTTCAGCTCAGGTCATGATCCCAGGGATGAAGCTCTGCGTCTGGCTCCCTGCTCAGCAGGGAGCCTGCTTCCCTCTCTGCCCCTCCTTCCTGCTCTGCTCTCTCTCTAGCTCTCTCTCTCTCAAATAAATAAATAAAATCTTTTAAAAAAAATATTGGCAACGGAATTTTAAAAAGCATTTTAATGTATACATACAGTTAATATATACTTATATCTACTAATTATATATAATTTGTTCTATGCATTTACATGTATATAATGTGTAAATTATAGTGTATTTGTGATATGAATTTTAGTGTATATAATTATAGTGTTTATAGTGTACATAATTTATATATTAGTACATACAAACTTTTAGAGTGTGTATGTCCTATTTAGATTAAATCAACAAAAACATGAAAAGGTAGAATGAAATACATTCTTGATTTCCTCCTTCTATAAATATTGGAGGGACTGGCACAATGTGAAGGCTCAAAAATGTGATGATTGAAAGGGGTTCCAACAGTGAACGTAATACTTTGGGAAGCACAAGATTAAGCCTTTCTGTTTGTGTTGCCTGGTTCTTGTAGTAAATCCTATCTGCATGCTCTCTCATATGTAAATAACTAGATAAGCTCTTAAATAGATTTGAAGCAACTGTCACTCCATGAATAAATGTGATGGATGAAGAACAGGATAAAAAGGGATAAAGTGCCCAACTTTATTAAAAAAGGAGACAGGAGAGATAAAAGAGCATGGTCTTTGCAGTCTGACCTGGCAATTTAGGACAAAAAATTTATCTAATTTTATCGCTTCTCCATGTTATATAATAACATTTAAAATACTTATCTCCTAAAGGTATGAACATGAAATAAGATCATAGTATTACCAAGTTTATATAAATAAATGATGGCTATTTTATGATTCTAAAAATAGGTAAACTAACATCACAAGAAAACAATGAAATATATTCAGAGAAGTTAGGGGTGACAGCAGATAATTTTGAAGAGGACAAAATGGAATTTGTATCTACATTAGGCTATTTAGATGGAGGCCTTGCTCCATCCTGTATAAAGGATTTAAAGATTTCAGTTATAATAAGAATATCCGAGACAATTTTATTATGTAGTTATATAAACAAAAACAGTAAGCAGCCATGTTATTAGTTGGGAATTTTGTTACTCATTGCTTTATTAACATGCCTTTTGCAATAATTACTTTAAAAATAAGTATAATATGATAAATACATGTGATTAATGCTTATTAGCCAAATCCCACTGTGTGCATGAAACATGTTAAAACCATTAATTTAGAGTCTAGTCCTAACGTATTATTCTAATGGCTCATGCCATCAGTCAGGTGTAAGCATGACGTATGGAAGGAACTCATATCAGTGCAACTGTATGAGGGAGAAGGGATGATCAGAAACCGGGGTGAAATCCTGCCTCTAGGAACAGGTCTGGAATAACTGATCCAGATTCAGAAGCACAGTGAAAGAAGAGCAGAGCCGGGCAGGTTAGCACACAGGGACCTGTGATACACCAAGTAGGTAAGCAGGCTTTAGTAGGCAATCTGGGTGACAGTCGAACATTTGAGAGTTTTGTGACTGATAAATGTCTTACATGGATTTTCCCACCAGGATCTACCAATGGAGAGTTGGAGGTCAGGAGTGAATAGAAAGCAAATTTAAATCAGAATCCAAATCACAGAGAAGGAAGATGACAGGTGTTAGTGACCATTCTGGATTCCATCTAAAGAGGTTATGGTGGATGACAAAAAGGAAAGCCATAGGTACTCAAGGAGGGTATTTTGGTATTTCTAGGAGGATTGGATGTCCCGTGAAATGTGGTTAGAGATAGACATATGATAACAAGGTGGTTGGGGCCAAAAGAAGGTTGAATATAGGAACTGCTAAAACTAGGAGTAGACACACATTAATTTTCTCTAGGCCAAGGTGTGGACCATTTTTATTAGGGTGGGTCCTGTATTCATGGTTAAGTGTGTGAACACTTTTAGTAGAAATTCACGATTTTTATGCATCAGGAACATGCTCTGTTAAAATTATACACTCCAGTCTGTAGACTAGCTATGTAATAGACACACCACCTTTATTGCCCCATTATATTTTTCAAAATGACAGAAGAGTAGTGTCCTCAACCCAATAGAAATAATTTAATTCATTCCAATTTATGGATAAAGAGACAGAGAAAATTTAGTAGTTTTCCAGAAGTATTTGTAGAGGAAAAAACACATTCTCACATTGATTCCCATTTATTAACAACAGAATACTGCCCTAACTAATGAGGAATTCTTTAGAATTACTATATATATATATATATATATATATATACACATTTAAAAGCTAAATGTATGTCATTTACATGTATTTTAGTTGTTACTCTTTTTTTTTAAGATTTTATTCATTCATTTATTTAGAATAGAGAGAGAGAGAGTGTGAGCAGGGGGAGGGGCAGAGGGAGAGGGACAAGTAGACTCTGCGCTGAGTTCAGAGCCTGACAGTGGGGCTCGATCTTAGGCGCCCAAGATCATGACCTGAGCCAAAATCAAGAGTCAGATGCTTAAACAACTGAGCTGCCCAGGCGCCCCGAGTTTGTTACTCTGAAGGAACACATCAAACAGATGGATCGCAGCTGAGTAATTCAGGGCTAGACTTCAAGGGTAGAAACTGTTTCACATTGATGAGGTATATAGGATTTTTTTAGATTTTATAAAGAGCAGCAGGTAAGCTTTCATTCATCTGATGACAAAACAAGACAAGGAGATATATTTTGGTACTCTAACTTTGCATAAAGTATGTGATCAACTGCTTTCAGTGGAACACATCATTTAAAAGTGATTACAATCACAGCTGCTACAATGATGAAGGGGGTTCCATTAAGAGTTCTTTTTCAGGTATATAGCATGTTGTGACATTTTGTGGAGTAGGTTTTTACTCGCTTTTTCATCTTAAAAATTTAGATTACTCATCTATATCCCATTATACCATTGAAGCTGGAGATTTATGTCTTAGAGCAATGTATATATTTTGTGGCAACAGGCTAGAGAGTGACAGCAGGCTAGTACATACTTTTATGGAAATGGTAACACAGGAATAGACTGCAAAGCAAATCTCAATCATATGCAAAAAGCAATCTTAGTAAGCTTGCAAACAAGACAAAACTACAAATTCTGCCATTATGTATAAAAGTAGCAGAACATGATAGAAATCATAGCTATGTTTGATGGTTGCAATTTTTTCTTAAATCTAGATAAACATGAAAAACACCTTAACCTTGATTTTATCCATTTTTTTCATAAACAGAAGTGCAGAAACAGAAGGTGGTCAAGAATAAAATGTCCCAGTGGAGATTAAAATAAAACAACCCTTGTGCACATACTGGCAGAAATAATAATATTCAGAAATTTTATGAAAGTGATCTATTTAAGTTCCATTCTGAACTGTTGATTTTGAAAAATAACACACAGTAAATATGTATTATGAGTTCTATTTCTATTTAGTTTAGGTGGGTTTCTGTAGCCTATATATAAAAGAGATGAAATGGTTCTACAGTAAAAATTCAAGTGTGGGAGAGCCAGAGGAAGTTCCTAATAGTGGAATTAAGTTATGAGTTATGCTTACTATGGGTATACACTTTGTGGATAGAGTAAACCTGGAAGCATTCTTCGGTTATAAAGGCAGATTTATATAAAATTCATCCATTGCCTCAACAGTGATCAACCAGCCACAGCACTGACAAAAGAGAAATGGCAGATGTAGCAGAAATTCCGTTCTAAAGTAGTAATAATAGTTGACAATTATTAAATACTTGTAATGTTTCAGGCATGGCTCTTCCACATAGCACTTTACATACATTAATGTTCACATTAACCTCATGAGTTGGATACTATTTTTTTGAAGATTTATTTATTTATTTTAGATACAGAGAGAGAGATAGCACAAGTTGGAGGGGCAGGAGAGAGACTCTCAAGCAGCACAGAGCCCCACACAAGGCTCCATCTTAAGCCCTGAGATCAGGACCAGAGCTGAAATCAAGAGTGGGACGCTTAACCACTGTACCACCTAGGCTCCCCTGGATACAACTTTTTAAAACACATCTCCAAAGGCAAGGGAAACAAAAGCGAAAATGAACTTTTGGGACTTCATCAAGATAAAAAGCTTCTGCACAGCAAAGGAAACAGTCAACAAAACAAAAAGACAACCCATGGGATGGGAGAAGATATTTGCAAATGACACTACAGATAAAGGGCTGGTATCCAAGATCTATAAAGAACTTCTCAAACTCAACACCCAAAAAACAAATAATCAAGTCAAAAAATGGGCAGAAGACATGAACAGACACTTCTCCAAAGAAGATATATAAATGGCTAACAGACACATGAAAAAATGTTCAACATCATTAGCCATCAGGGAAATTCAAATCAAAACCACATCGAGATACCACCTTACACCAGTTAGAATGGCAAAAATGGACAAGACAAGAAACAACAAATGTTGGAGAGGTTGTGGAGAAAGGGGAACCCTCTTACACTGTTGGTAGGAATGCAAGTTGGTACAGCCACTTTGGAAAACAGTGTGGAGGTTCCTCAAAAATTTAAAAATAGAGCTACCCTATGACCCAGCAATTGCACTACAGGGTATTTACCCCAAAGATACAAATGTAGTGAAAAGAAGGGGCACATGCACCTCAATGTTCATAGCAGCGATGTCCACAATAGCCAAACTGTGGAAGGAGCTGAGATGCCCTTCAACAGACAAATGGATAAAGAAGATGTGGTCCATATATACAATGGAATATTACTCAGCCATCAGAAAGGATGAATTCCCAACATTTGCATCAACATGGATGGAACTGGAGGAGATTATGCTAAGTGAAATAAGTCAAACAGAGAAAGAATTATCATATGGTTTCACTTATTTGTTGAACATAAGGAATAGCATGGAGGACATTAGGAGAAGGAAGGGAAAAATGAAGGGGGGGATATCAGAGGGGGAGATGAATTGTGAGAGACTATGGACTCCAGGAATCAAACTGAGGGTTTTGGGGGGGTGGGTGGGGGATGGGTGAGCCCGGTGATGGGTATTAAGGAGGGCAAGTATCGCATGGAGCACTGGGTTTTATATGCAAACATGGAATCATGGAACACTACATCAAAAACTAATGATATACTGTACGGTGACTAACATAACATAATAAAAAATTATAAAACAAAATTATTTTTTCATCGTGGTAAAAACCATATAACATAATATTTGCCATCTAGCCATTTAGTTGTGTTAATTATATTCATACTGTTTTGCAACCAATCTCTAAAACTTCCTCAACTTGCCAAACTGAAATTCTATACCTATTAAACAATGATTTCTCACTTTTTCCTTCCCTCAGGCCTGGAAAACACCATTCTACTCCCTGTTTCTATGAATTTGGTTTCTCCAGATACCTCATATAGGTGGAATCATACCATATTTGTCTTTTTGTGGCTGGCTTATTTCACTTAGCATAATGTCCACAAGATCCATCCATGTTGTAACATGTTTCTGAATTTAAGGCTGAATAATACTCCATGGTGCATATATATATATTTATATTTTGTTTATTCATTTATCAGTTGATAAACACTCTGGTTGCTTCCACCTCTTGGCTATAGTGAATAGTGCTGTATTAAATATGGGTGGGCAAATATCTCCTCAAGATTCTGCTTTTAATTCTTTTGGATATATACCCAGGAGTGATTTGCTGGATCATATCGTAATTCAATTTTTAATTTTTCTTTAGGAACTGCCATACTATTTTCCATAGTGGTTGTACCATTTTACATTCCCACCAACAGCACACAAGGTTTCAATTTCACCACATCCTTGTCAACACTTATTTTCATTTACTTATTTTTTAACAGCAGCCATCCTAATTGGTGTGAGATGATATCTCACTGTGGTTTTGATTTGCGTTTCCCGGTATTCTTTTTAACCTCATTTGTCAGATGTTAGAAACCCAGGTACAGAGAGGTTATGTGACTTCTAAAAACCCACACAGGTTAAAGTGAATCTTAAAATCCACATTCTCTACCCCTGCACTCGAGTTTTTACCTCTACTCTACAGCCAGCAATTGTAGGCATATTGAAAAAAGGAAGACTTCTGTGAAAGAACCAATGAGAACAGAGTAGCGAGTTGATGTCTACTCTGTGCTACAAGTATGAGAGAAGAGAACAATGGAGAGACCAAGAGGTCACCTTAACGGATACTGGAACTCTGACAGGACAGGAAGGGCCATTTTGTCAGACTGCATGAGTCACACTGGGGGAATACAAAGAGTATTTGGTGATACCACATTTACCACAGTCCCAATTTCACATTAGAAACTGGAGAAAACCTACCCAAGTATGAGTAAGGAACATGTTTCTCTTCTGATCTAGTTTTTATCTGCTTAAGATCCCCACTGCAAAATACTATCTTCACAGAGAACCATAAACCTAGGAGACAATATTCTGCCATGGCGATCTTTACAAAATAAAAATCTGATCATGCCACTGCTGTGTTTTAAGGCCTTCAATGTTCTCTTTCTCATTGACATGATAAAATTCAAGCTCTTTCATAAGGTACACAAATTTCTTATAGCCGGGGCCAGCCTTAAAAAGTAAATAAATAGGGGGCGGAGCAAGATGGCGGAGGAGTAGGAGACCTGGATTTCGTCTCCTCTCAGGAATTCAGCTGGAGAGGGATCAAACCACTCTGAACACCTACTAACTCAACAGGAGATTGAAGAAAAGAACAGCAACAACTCTCTGAACAGAAAAGCGACCACTTTGTGGAAGGTAGGACGTGCGGAGAAGTGAATCCGAGGCGATATTCGGGAGGATAGACGGCGGGGGAGGGGCCTCCGTCGGCCGCTTCTGGCAAGTGATAGAGCCGCGGAGCACAAAATCGAACTTTTAAAAGTCTGCTCCGCTGAGGGACGTCACTCTGGTGGCTAAGCGGGGGGTGGAACCCTCCGGGACAGTGTGGTCTCAGGACCCTCGGGGTCACAGAAAGACCGGGGGTGCCTGAGTGCGGCAGAGCTCCCAGGTACCGGAGCAGGGAAGCTGGCTGCAGAGGCGGAGCCCAGGCGCGGGCTCTCAGCTCGGGGTGGCCATAAACCGTGATCCGCGGCACAGTCGGGCCCCTGCTCCTCCAGCAGGGACCCAACAAGCGGCCGATCCGGGGAGACTCACCTTCCTCCCCCGGGAGGAGCCGGGCGGGAGGGCACCGCAGGGATCTGCTGGGTTTGGAGACTCCACCCGGGGTCGGGTGCCAGAGATAGAAACGCGCGGTCACAGGCCGGGTGAGCACGGAGTGCGGCCGGAGACCGGGGAGACGGGAGTGACTGGCGGCTTTTCTCTGGGGGCTCACTGAGGAGCGGGGCCCCGAGTTCTCGGCTCCTCCGGGGCAGAGATTGGGAGGCCGCCATTTTCACTCTCCGCCTCCAAAGCTGTACAGAAAGCTCGCAGGGAACAAAAGCCCCGGAGAGCAAACCCGAGCAGATGACTTAGCCGGGAGGGGGCAAGGGCGGGGCAATTCCGCCTCCGGCAGAGACATTTGGGAACCACGGCAACAGGCCCCTCCCCAGAAGATCAGCGAGAACAGCCAGCCAAGGCCAAGTTTACTGATCACTGAGAACGGCAGAACTCCAGCGCTAGGGGAATACTGCACATAGAATCCATGGATTTTTTACCATGATTCTTTAGTCTTTCAAAGTTAAGTTTTTTTTAACTGTCTTTTTTTCTTTTTTCTTTTTGAATTTTTCTTTTTCCCTTTTTCAACCAACATCTTATCAATCCCTTTTTTTAAAAAACATTTTTATTTTTCATTTTTAGAGTCATATTCTATCCCTTCATAGTAGTTACCCGTATTTTTGGCATATATATATAAGTTGTTCTCTCTTTAAAATTTTGAGATAGTTTCTTCTAATAGATTAAAATATACCCTAAATCTCTAGTATATGGTTTTTTATACTCCCTTGCCTGATCACAAGCTCTCCTTTTTTTTCTTTCTTTTTTCTTTTTTTAATTCCTCTTCTTTCTTTTTTCAAACAACGTCTTATCAATTCCTTTTATAAAATTTTTATAATTTCCATCTTTACAGTCATATTCCATCCCTTCATCATATCAACCCTTATTTTTGTACATATATAAGTTTTTCTTCTTTAAAATTTCGGGAGGCACTTTCTTCTAAAAGACAAAAATACACCCAAATCTAGTGTGTGGCACTGATCTATATACCAGCCTGATCATATTTGATCACATTCTGGTTTTTTTTGTTGTTGTTGTTTTGTTTTGTTTGTTTTGTTTGTTTTTATCTTTATCTTTATCTTTTTCTTTTTTCTCTCTTTCTGTTTCTTTTTCCACTGCTTCAGGTTGTTTCTGATTTGTTTAGAGTATATTTTCTGGGGATGTTGTTACTCTGCTAGCATTTTGTTCTCTCATTAATCTATTCTCCTCTGCACAAAATGAGAAGATGGAAAAAATCACCTCAACAAAAAGAACAAGAGGTAGTACCCACTGCAAGGGACCTAATCAATACGGACATTAGTACAATGTCAGATCTAGAGTTCAGAATCATTACTTTAAAGGTACTAGCTGGGCTTGAAAAAAATATGGAAGTTATTAGAGAAACCCTTTCTGGAGAAGTGAAAGAACTAAAATCTAACCAAGTAGAAATCAAAAAGGCTATTAAAGAGGTGCAATAAAAAATGGGGGCGCTAACTGCTAGGATAAATGAGGCAGAAGAGAGAATCAGTAATATAGAAGACCAAATGATGGAAAATAAAGAAGCTGAGAAAAAGAGAGATAAACAACTACTGGATCACGAGTGCAGAATTCAAGAGATAAACGATACCATAAGACGAAACAACATTAGAATAATTGGGATCCCAGAAGAAGAAGAAAGAGAGAGAGGGGCAGAAGGTATATTGGAGCAAATTATAGCAGAGAACTTCCCTAATTTGGGGAAGGAAACAGGCATGAAAATCCAGGAAGCACAGAGAACCCCTCTCAAAATCAATAAAAATAGGTCAACACCCCGACATCTAAGAGTAAAACTTATGAGTCTCAGAGACAAAGAGAAGATCCTGAAAGCAGCTCAGGAGAAGAGATATGTAACCTACAATGGTAGAAACATTAGATTGGCAACAGACCTATCCACAGAGACTTGGCAAGCCAGAAAGGACTGGCAGGATATATTCAGAGCACTAAATGAGAAAAATATGCAGCCAAGAATACTCTATTCAGCTAGGCTGTCATTGAAAATTGAAGGAGAGATAAAAAGCTTCCAGGACAAACAAAAACTAAAGGAATTTGCAAACACAAAACCAGCCCTACAAGAAATCTTGAAAGGGGTCCTCTAAGCAAAGAGAGAGCCTAAAAGCAACATAGACCAGAAAGGAACACAGACAATATACGGTAACAGTCACCTTACAGGCAATACAATGGCACTAAATTCCTATCTTTCAATAGTTACCCTGAATGTAAATGGGTTAAATGCCCCAATCAAAAGACACAGGCTATCAGACTGGATTAAAAAACAAGACCCATCAATATGCTGTCTGCAAGAGACTCATTTTAGAACCAAAGAAACCCCCAGATTGAAAGTGAGGGGGTGGAAAACCATTTACCATGCTAATGGACACCAAAAGAAAGCTGGGGTGGCAATCCTTATATCAGACAAATTAGAATTTAAACCAAAGACTGTAATAAGAGATGAGGAAGGACATTATATCCTACTTAAAGGATCTATCCAACAAGAAGATCTAACAATTGTAAATATCTATGCCCCTAACATGGGAGCAGCCAATTATATAAGGCAATTAATAACAAAAGCAAAGAAACACATCGACAACAATACAATAATAGTGGGGGACTTTAACACCCCCCTCACTGAAATGGACAGATCGTCTAAGCAAAAGATCAACAAGGAAATAAAGACTTTAAATGACACACTGGACCAGATGGACTTCACAGACATATTCAGAATATTCCATCCCAAAGCAACAGAATACACATTCTTCTCTAGTGCCCATGGAACATTCTCCAGAATAGATCACATCCTAGGTCACAAATCAGATCTCAACCAGTACCAAAAGATTGGGATCATTCCCTGCCTATTTTCAGACCACAATGCTTTGAAACTAGAAATCAGTCACTAGAGGAAAGTCGGAAAGAACTCAAATACATGGAGGCTAAAGAACATCCTACTGAAGAACGAATGGGTCAACCAGGAAATTAAAGAAGAATTAAAAAAATACATGGAAACCAATGAAAATGAAAACACAACTATTCAAAATCTTTGGGATGCAGCAAAGGCAGTCCTGAGAGGAAAGTATATAGCAATACAAGCCTTTCTCAAGAAACAAGAAAGGTCTCAAGTACACAACGTAACCCTACACCTAAAGGAGCTAGAGAAAGAACAGCAAATAAGCCTAAACCCAGCAGGAGAAGAGAAATAATAAAGATCAGAGCAGAAATCAATGAAATAGAAACCAAAAGAACAGTAGAACAGATCAACGAGACTAGGAGCTGGTTCTTTGAAAGAATTAACAAGATTGATAAACCCCTGGCCTGACTTATCAAAAAGAAAAGAGAAAGGACCCAAATCAACAAAATCATGAATGAAAGAGGAGAGATCACAACCAACACCAAAGAAATACAAACAATTATAAGAACCTATTATGAGCAACTCTATGCCAGCAAATTAGGTAACCTGGAAGAAATGGATGCATTCCTAGAGATGTTTCAACTACCAAAACTGAACCAGGAAGAAATAGAAAACCTGAACAGACCTATAACCACTAAGGAAATTGAAGCACTCATCAAAAATCTCCCAAAAAACAAAAGCCCAGGGCCAGATGGCTTCCCAGGGGAATTCTACCAAACATTTCAAGAAGAATGAATACCTATTCTTCTGAAACTGTTCCAAAAAATATAAATGGAAGGAAAACTTCCAAACTCATTTTATGAGGCCAGCATTACCTTGATCCCAAAACCAAAGACCCCATCAAAAAGGAGAATTACAGACCAATATCGCTGATGAATATGGATGCAAAAATTCTCACCAAAATACTAGCCAATAGGATCCAACAGTACATTAAAAGGATTATTCACCACGACCAAGTGGGATTTATCCCTGGCTGCAAGGTTGGTTCAACATCTGCAATCAATCAACGTGATACAATACATTAACAAAAGAAAGAACAAGAATCATATGATCCTCTCAATAGATGCAGAAAAAGCTTTTGACAAAGTACAGCATCCTTTCTTGATCAAAACTCTTCCGAGTATAGGCATAGAGGGTACATACTTCAATATCATAAAAGCCATCTATGAAAAACCTACAGCGAATATCATTCTCAATGGGGGAAAAACTGAGAGCTTTCCCCCTAAGGTCAGGAACGTGGCAGGGATGTCCACTATCACCACTGCTATTCAACATAGTATTGGAAGTCCTAGCCACAGCAATCAGACAACAAAAAGAAATAAAAGGCATCCAAATTGGCAAAGAAGAAGTCAAACTCTCACTCTTTGCAGATGATATGATTCTTTATGTGGAAAACCCCAAAGACTCCACCCCAAAACTGCTAGAACTCATACAGGAATTCAGTAAAGTGGCAGGATATAAAATCAATGCACAGAAATCAGTGGCATTCCTATACACCAACAACAAGACAGAAGAAAGAGAAATTAAGGAGTTGATCCCATTTACAATTGCACCCAAAACCATAAGATACCTAGGAATAAATCTAACCAAAGAGGCAAAGGATCTGTACTCAGAAAACTATAAAATACTGATGAAAGAAATGGAGGAAGACACAAAGAAATGGAAAAACGTTCCATGCTCATGGATTGGAAGAACAAATATTGTGAAGATGTCTATGCTACCTAGAGCAATCTACACATTCAATGCAATCCCCATCAAAATACCATCCACTTTTTTCAAAGAAATGGAACAAATCATCCTAAAATTTGTATGGAATCAGAAAAGACCCCGCATAGCCAGAGAAATGTTGAAAAAGAAAAGCAAAGCCGGCAGCATCACAATTCTGGACTTCCAGCTCTATTACAAAGCTGTCATCATCAAGACTGCATGGTACTGGCACAAAAACAGACACATAGATCAATGGAACAGAATAGAGAGCCCAGAAATGGACCCTCAACTCTATGGTCAACTAATCTTCAACAAAGCAGGAAAGAATGTCCAATGGAACAAAGACAGTCTCTGCAACAAATGGTTTTGGGAAAATTGGATAGCCACATGCAGAAGAATGAAACTGGACCATTTCCTTACACCACACACAAAAACAGACTCCAAATGGTTGAAAGACCTCAATGTGAGACAGGAGTCCATCCAAATCCTAAAGGAGAACACAGGCAGCAACCTCTTTGACCTCAGCCGAAGCAACTTCTTCCTAGAAACATCGCCAAAGGCAAGGGAAGCAAGGGCAAAAATGAACTATTGGGACTTCATCAAGATAAAAAGCTTTTGCAAAGAAAAGGAAATAGTCAACAAAACCAAAAGACAACCGACAGAATGGGAGAAGATATTTGCAAATGACATATCAGATAAAGGGCTAGTATCCAAAATCTATAAAGAACTCATCAAACTCAACACCCAAAGAACAAAGAATCCAATCAAGAAATGGGCAGAAGACATGAACAGACATTTTTCCAAAGAAAACATCCAAATGGCCAACAGACACATGAAAAAGATCTCAATATCACTTGGCATCAGGGAAATCCAAATCAAAACCTCAATGAGATACCACCTCACACCAGTCAGAATGGCTAACATTAACAAGTCAGGAAACGACAGATGTTGGCGGGGATGCGGAGAAAGGGGAACCCTCCTCCACTGTTGGTGGGAATGCAAGCTGGTGCAGCCACTCTGGAAAACAGTATGGAGGTTCCTCAAAAAGTTGCAAATAGAGCTATCATATAATCCAGCAATTGCACTACTGGGTATTTACCCCAAGGATACAAAAGTAGGGATCCGAAAGGGTACGTGCACCCCGATGTTTATAGCAGCAATGTCCACAATAGCCAAACTGTGGAAAAAGCCAAGATGTCCATCGACAGATGAATGGATAAAGAAGAAGTGGTATATATATACAATGGAATATTAGGCAGCCATCAAAAGGAACAAGAGCTTGCCATTTGCAACGACATGGATGTAACTGGCGGGTATTATGTTGAGCAAAATAAGTGAAATAGAGAAAGACATGTATCATATGACCTCACTGATATGAAGAATTATTAATCGCAGGAAACAAACTGAGGGTTGCTGGAGTGGGGGGTGGGGTGCGAGGGATGGGGTGACTGGGTGATAGACACTGGGGATGGTACGTGCTGTGATAATTGCTGTGAATTGTGCAAGACTGTTTAATCTCAGATCTGTACCTCTGAAACTAATAATGCAATATATGTTAAGAAAAAAAAAAGAAGAAGAAGAAGGTAGCAGGAGGGGAAGAATGAAGCAGGGGAAATCGGAGGGGTAGATGAACCATGAGAGACGATGGAGTCTTAAAAACAAACTGAGGGTTCTAGAGAGGATGGGGGTGGGAGGATGGGTTAGCCTGGTGGTGGGTATTGAGGAGGGCACATTCTGCATGGAGTACTGGGTGTTATGCACAAACAATGAATCATGGAACACTACATCTAAAACTAATGATGTAATGTATGGGGATTAACATAAGAATAAAAAAAAAGTAAATACATAGATAAATAAATATTAAACAATATTAAAAACAAATATAGATATTTATATAATGTATTTTACATTTGCATTATATATTAAATAACAAATGCATATTTAATAAATTATATGTGTATATAGACACACATATACACATATTTCTATATCCCATTTTGTATCTGTAGTTTTTCACTTTGACACTCTTTCCTGATCAAGACATGTGTGTGAAGTGCCTGATTTGGGTATAGTCTGTAAGGTGCAAGGAAGCACGAATGAAGACCAGAGGTAACCACTGTTGGTAATACCACCGAAAAATTGTAAAGACTGTATAAAGACTATTTATATGCTCCTAAATAGGGCTCACTACTTCTGACTTCGTATGTTATGTTTCATATTAGCATCAGAACCAGGCAGTCTCATCCTAACATAGTCCCTAGGACCGCCAGGATATTTCGTTAGTCCCAGTTCACTGGCATCCTTTTTATTCCAGAAACCTAAATCTCTGTTTATATAGCTCTGTCCAAGAGAAATTGAATGCAAGCCACAACTGTGAATGATATGACTTCAAATATTCCATTAGCTGCATTAAAAAGTAAACAGGAACAGATGAGATGAATTTTAATATATTTTATTTTACCTTGTATACCCAAAATATTATCATTCAATACATAATCAATGTAAAATTATTATGCAATATTTTACTTTATTTTTATATTACATTTTCTTTTTTTTTTTAAAAGATTTTATTTATTTATTTGACAGAGAGAGACACAGCGAGAGAGGGAACACAAGCAGGGGGAGTGGGAGAGGGAGAAGCAGGCTCCCCGCAGAGCAGGGAGCCCGATGTGGGACTCCATCCCAGGACCCTGGGATCATGACCCGAGCTGAAGGCAGTCGCTCAACCGACTGAGCCACCCAGGCGCCCTATATTACATTTTCAAACTCTGGTGTGCATTGTACACTTGCTGGGCATCTCAATTTAGTCTGACCACATTTCAATAGCTCAGTAGTCATGTGAACATACTACATCAAGGGAACATAGTACATTTCTTCTAGTCGTCATATAGGTTCTGCCTATAGAATCAGGGATAGTTTTTGTTTTCCCTATTCCTTGTGTAAACAATATATTTTAAACCTGAAAATATAAATAATGTTTTCAAGCTAAAGCAATGGAAGTCATCAATATATACCAGGCATTCTAATCTTGGGAATATTACCTAACTATATAAAAGCTCTATATAAATCTCCAGGGCCATGTCTTGTTTGGCTAACTTGAAATATATTGAACTGCCAGTGTTTAGTCAGATTTTACCTGGTTGTGAGACTCAGGATGCCCATCTATCATTTTAAGTCAGTCCATAATTTTGCCTTTGTAAGAGCCATGTTGTCCCAATGACTAGTAGCATTATCTTTGGAGAAAATGAAGGAAAAGGAATTTTGAAGGTGATGGTATTGGCATAATGTTGTGAAGATGAACTGAAACAATATATGATAGCTTTTTAATATGGTGCTAGCCCATTTTAAAATTAATAAATGGTAGCTATTATGATGAGGAGGAGGAAGAAGAAGACATGTGATGATGATGATGATGATCTCTATTGCATAGCATGTGATATTTCTGTATCTGGAAAGAGGTACACCTCTGATTATGAGCTCATTTGCAGGAACATTTTGACAGATGAACTGAGACCAGTGAATAATTATCTCCTTCTCTGACAGAATGCCATCTCCACCCAGTGCTCAGTTTCTTTTAAATATATTTTCTCTCCCCCTGCAAAAATGCTCATCCAGGATCTCACTGACCACATGTTTTCAGTAGCAATGCATATTTAATAACTCTGATTACGTTACTAGACCATGTTCATCCATTGATAAAAAAAGGCTGTCCCTTCAAAACTCCCAATTCTTCATTATGCAAGCAATATAAGTTCTCTCTTATCCTTTATTCCCTCCACAATATTGCAGTTATTTCAAGGGGTGCCTGGGTGCCTTAGTCGGTTAAGCAGCTGACTCTTGGTTTTGGCTCGGGTCGTGATCTTAGGGTCCTGGGATGAAGCCCCGCATCAGGCTCCACACTCAGCAGGGAGTCTGCTTCAGGATTCTCTCACTCCTTCTGCACCTTCCCCCACTCGCTCTCTCTCCCTCTCAAATAAATAAATAAATCTTTAAAAGATAGTTATTTCAAAAACTGTGAATTTCTCTTCTATGACTGTACAGACAATTGTTAAACAATGTCATCACCTATTTGCACAAATCCTCTTGCTTAAATTCAATGAAATGCTCTTATAAAAATAATCCTCAAGGGAGAATAGGAAAAGGGAGGTTTCACATGTGATTTATTTTTCCTAAAGACAAATTCTATTGATCTTCATTGGCTTTTTACTACACAAGACCGTTTTGTCTTTCTAACTTTGCCACTTGAAAGCATTACAATATTTTGCCAGGTACAACAAAACAACACAATAATTGGCCAGTGATTTTTATTTTTTGTATTTTAAAAAAATTTCTTTTGATTCTCTGAAGGTGTTTTGAGATAGCCATCTCTATAAGGAAAATACATTTGAAGTTCCTTTCATGACAAAAAAATAGACAGACAGGAGGAAAGGATACATTAATGAATCTTCAACACCAGAGGTATAGAAGCTTTTTTGTTGTGCCTCTTCTATCTTGCATCACAAACATGATGTGTCTATCAACTTGACCACTTCTTTAGAACAAAAGAGATTTTTCCCCTTCACAAGAAATGTTTATATATCTTTATTCCTTTCTTTTTAAGCTTCCATAGATTCCATTTATTCCCTGATTATAAGGGAATGAGTAAAAATAACATATATCTTATATGTTTTCATACTTTTCCTCCAGCAACACCCTTTGTGTACAACTGTAAAGTCAATACCTTGTAGCTACCAAAGCCGAATGGTTCTCCTGTGAATGGTTTCTTCTGGCTGCATGCTGTCTCCTGTGGTCCCTGCAGCCCTTGGGAGGAGCTGTTAAAAGGCCATTTCGGGTTGTAGGTGGTGAAAACGTAGAGGAGAGTATATTTGAACTGCTATTACTACCTGAGCTGTTTTAAAGATCTGCTCTCACAGTCAAATTATCAAAGAGATGTTCAAATGCCAGGATGCTCCAAGATGTGGCCTTGGATTCCTTGCAAATAATTCTGTGCCTATCCCTCAGTGTGATGGGAAAACTTACTAATGCCACACTGGGTATGGCTCCAGTTTTGTGGATGACAACTGGCTGTTGTATTTTTTTTTTAAGATTTTATTTTATTATTTATTTATTTTTAAACATTTTATTTATTTATTTGAGAGAGAGAGAGCACGAGCAGGGATGGGAGGTCAGAGGGAAAAGGAGAAGTAGGCTCCCCGCTGAGCAGGGAGCCCCAATAGGGGCTCCATGCCAGGACCCCAGGATCATGACCTGAGCCGAAGGCAGACACTTAACCGACTGAGCTACCCAGACGCCCCTATTTGATTTTTTTTCAGATTTTATTTATTTATTTATTTTTTAATTTTTTTATTTTTTAAAGATTTATTTATTTATTTATTTGACAGAGAGATAGCGAGAGCAGGAACACAAGCAGGGGGAGTGGGAGAGGGAGAAGCAGGCCTCCCGCCGAGCAGGGAGCCCGATGCGGGGCTCGATCCCAGGACTCTGGGATCATGACCTGAGCCGAAGGCAGACGCTTAACGACTGAGCCACCCAGGCGCCCCCAGATTTTATTTTTAAGTAATCTCTACACCCAAGGTGGGGCTTGGACTCACAACCCTGAGATCAAGAGTCACATGCTCTACTGACTGAACTAGCCAGGCACCCTGGTTTTGTATTTTTGATGAGGAATATATTACATCATATTTTGTGTTAATTCCCCCTTCTATACATACATGGTAATTTGAATTCCCTAAGTATATTAACTTTCTTATTACTCACAAAACATTTCTTTTGAGTAAAATAAAAACCTTTCAGGTTGTCCTAATTTGTGTATTTTTTATGGCTCTGAAGTCCGTCTTAATAAAATACCAAAAGAAGGCTGTACTATGAAAACATGATACCTATTGTAGCTAAAGTCTGAATTTGAAGAGAGATAAGAGATAAAAGTCCTTTTAACTGCAAAATCTAGATCCACCAATTGAAGGAATTGTGAAGGTTATTTATTATACACCCTATAATAAAAACAGTAAAAATTAATTTTCAAGGTACTTTAGCGATTCCTTGGCTGATACTTCCATACATATTTATTTCTGGAAAGTGTTCTCCTGGCAGCTCCCTGGAGTTAGTGAAGTGAGACCACTTGTACTCCCTTTGGTATTCGGATATCATTTTAGGCAACTGCATTTTTTAGTCATGTAATTAAGTCCCTGGGTAAAATGATGAAAGAAATAAAGTTTTACCTGAATCTCTCTAAAGCAACGTGAATTTCCCCAGATACCACTAGCCTGCGGTTACAAATGAGGTTACGTTTACCTTTAGACTTCTTAGCTCATCCTCCTAACCAGCTCAACTCTAGCATTTTGGCCACTAGAAGAATTTCCCCATCCCCACTCACAAGCATGTCTGAGTACTCTCACACATTCTTCTGAACAAGGTCCCTTTTAATAGAAACTACTGATGTTCAACAAAAGAGCACTGCTGCCTTTCCGTGGGCATTCCTTCTCCCTGGGCTTCCCTCTGCTGTGCTTCTGGTGCTTTCATTGACACATTAAATCCTAGAAGGTTCTCTGTTCTATACAGAAGTGGAAAAAATCATCCACCATGTCGTATGTTCTAATTCCCTGTCTCCCAGCTACATAGAGAACTTTTCTCCTCGCAGGTGTCCTTCTGGCCAAAGAATCCCATGCAAGTAGACATAAATTCCACATCTGTAGAGAGGACTGACTCAAAATACAGTCTTCAGTTGAACCCTGTCCTATGAGTTTCCAAATTCTTTATAAATTTTTCTTTCTTCTTCTTTTTCCCCTTTTCTTCCCCCTCCTCCTCTTTTTTTTTTTTTTCTAGAGAGAGGGAGAGGAGGAGGAGGGAGAGAGGGAGAGGAAGAGAGAATCTCAAGCAGGCTCCTCTGCCCAGCACAAAGCCCGATGTGGGGCTCAATCTCACAACCCTGAGATCATGACCTGAGCCAAAATCAAGAGTTGGACACTTAACCGACTGAGCCACCCAGACGCCCCTATAAATTTTTCTTAAAAAGATTTATAGAAAGGATGGAAATCCCATAGTTGGGAGGTAAGTCCTCAAAAAGAGTATAGCATAATACTGACATCTTCTCATTTCATATCAACACTTAGGATTACACGGTCCTACTTGCATTACAGCACAGCATTCTGTATCTCTTGGTGGAAAGTCTTACCCATTCTCCAAGTTCACCAGCCCTGCACTACCTCATCTAATCCTTGCCATCTTCTGCTATATCTTCTTGTTCACTTCCACATGAGATTTTTTGAGCTTAAGGGCTCCATTACATCCATCTTTGTAAGCCTGAGAAGTGTGCAACTTGTTGTTTGAGTTCTTATTTAATCAAGACATAATTTTAATGCTATGAATACAATTAAAATCAAGAAGCTTGGAGACTTTAGGTAGGGAATACGAGTGCTAATTTTTTCCATTGTTTATATCAGGAATCATTCAGTACTATTCAAAATTTTAAAATGTATAAGAAAAAAGAAGTCCAAGAATAATTCAACACATACTCACTAAGGGCTCCTCTCTGCAAGGTCTGTGTCACGCAACCCATGGCTTCATAAATGGCTAACACAAGAGGCGCTGTGGTCAGAGGGCGTGTGGTTTCAACACAGCAGATGCCACTGTTCTCTGCTCAGTTTTGGTCGTATCTTCTGATTATCATAAAAAAAGACTGGAAAAACCCCTCAGTAACTTGATTTTTGGTCCTACTGAAAATGACCTTGTGAGGATACCACCTTAGTCATAGTGGAGAGAAAGTACTTCTCTTCTGTTTCTTTCTTTTTTTTTTTTAAAGATTTTATTTATTTATTTGAGAGAGAGAGAGAATGAGAGACAGAGAGCATGAGAGGGAGGAGGGTCAGAGGGAGAAGCAGGCTCCCTGCCGAGCAGGGAGCCCGATGCGGGACTCGATCCCGGGACTCCAGGATCATGACCTGAGCCGAAGGCAGTCGCTTAACCAACTGAGCCACCCAGGCGCCCCTTCTCTTCTGTTTCAAAGCAGCTTAGAAAAGCATGGAATTTTGTCTATCCTTTAAAGGTTTGTCTTTGTTTGGTTCATGCAAGAGCTGCACAGCTGTTTCAACTGAACCTTGATATAGAGTTTGCTGGAAAAAATTCCACTGGTAAATCAAAGCAGGGTGATATTATTCCCCTACAATTATACAACAATTAGATATAGAGATTTCTGTCAGCTTCAGGAGAACTAGCTCTGATGCACTAAAAACCCACGAGACAGTTCTGTAGGATTTTGGCATGATATTAACCTACAAAGACATTTGTCCTACATCTTGCCTTTCTATAACCTCCCATCCTGGATCTCATCCCAGCCTTTGGATTTAAGCTACAGAAATGTTCATTATCTTAAGGGAAATGTAGTCAGTACAATGGAAAATGTGTTCTACTGATGTATTAAACTTTATTTTAGGTCTGTCTTGGAATAAAGAATTTTTTTTTTTTTTGCCAAATTTTATATATACTCCTCCAGAAAAACTTACTGATGGTGTGGTAAATTATCAGATGAATTTGATTAATTCATGTGTAAAAGACAAGCAGATCCAGGTTTTGTTCGTTGTTTTTTTTTTTTTTTAATTTTTAGTAATTGTCATGACTTTTCTTATAAGGCTTTTAGATCCATGGTTATTTATCCTGTGATTTTACTCTTTTATTTGTAATTATATATTATAGAATCAGAATGTAACTTATTTACTTTTTCACGAGATGCACTTGGCTCTTCCAAGTCTATGCTCTTATAGAAGTTGCACAAAAATGGGTAGATGAAACAGCATCATACAAGTCCTCAAGTTTAGGAAATTTCTAACAGAACAGGTACTTTTTGACATTATTTAAAATTCTGATTTCTTTTTTTAAATAGAACTTAAAAATTTAAAAAAAATAGGGAGGAACCGGACAAGTTTTTTTTCCTCCCTATGCCATGCTCCTTATTTACGGCCTTTCTTATTGTGCCTGTCAGAGAGTATTATCCTGCAGAGGTCAAGCCTCCACTAATTTATTTAGGAATAAGTTTCAGCTACTTTGAAAATGACTTTTTGTATGCATTGGGACTGCATGCCTGATGTGAAGCGTGTTCCCTGGCCAGTAAGAATTATTTCAAGCCACAGATGAGGGTCCCTTCTTAAGCCTTACATGACTTTTGTGCCCCATTATGTACTTGCAGGAAAATCTTAAAGTTTATGGTTGTCTGTTACCTGACAAGTGTGGAGAGTCAGGATGGAGAGGGGAAGGTGAAGAATAAAGGTTATAATTAAGAAGCTAGAAATCCAGGAAAATATCTTCCTATTGTCTTTATTCTAAAACTTTTCTTTTTTCATTTGAGCTCAGATAAAACTTTTGTACTTGTTATTATATGCACTACCCTCTTATTTTATCCAAATTAGAAATGCCAATTAGAAAAGTACACAACCAAACTGTTCATTTTTAATTATATGCATATTTTTTAGTAAATGAAATGTATTATTTGGATAACATTTTTGAGGTACCAGTGAGGAAGATATCAACTGTTTCACTTAAACTTAGCACAGAGTAATTGCAACAGGCATAAGTTTAAAACTTCTGGGGATGGGTCATTTTCTTCTCCAACCTTGATGTCTCCAAACTTTTCAATCTCATTTTAGTTTATGTAACTTTGAGATGTAACTTGTGTAGTCTAATTTCCAAACTGTCATCTATATGACTGGTGAACACTAGTGCCTGGGTTTAATCCAGCATTTCAACAAGCTTAGGGATTACAAATCAGTTTTTATGAAGAACTGTACAGATATCATGGAAGAACTGAGGAACATACTTCAAGCATCCCTAATTTGAAAGTACTGAGATTATTGGTTGTACTAATAAAAAGAAGATGCATCATTCTCTACCATTTTAGGGTTTTTAGCATCTAAGTGTGGTTGTGTTTTTTAACTTTCCTTAATTGAGGTAACTGTAATATATGTGGATAAGAACTTTTCTCTTTGAACCAGAATTATGTAATACAGTTGGGCATCCCTGACTTTAAGAGACGCCCTAGTTTTCTGGGTTATGGCCAATGAGTATTAGGTCCAAAGGGGCCACAAATTTAGTAACTTTTAAAAATTAGTATTGGGGGCACCTGGGTGGCTCAGTTGCTTAAGTGTCCAACTCTTGATTTCAGCTCAGGTCATGATGTCAGACCTGATTGTGAGATTGAACCCCATGTCAGGCTCCACACTGGGCATGGAGCCTGCTTAAGATTCTCTCTCTCCCTCTCCCTCTGTCCCTTTCCCACTTGTATTAGTATTAGTATTAGAGACATTTTATATATTTGGATGACTGTTTTGAGTATGGAGAACATACAGGTAATTCATCACTTGTTACTACTATCTATATCCACGAAGGTAAAATAAAACTGTGAATATCATAATTAGGAACAGTATTCTTCTTTACCATATGATCCAGTAATTTCATTACTGGGTATTGACCCAAAGAAAATGAAAACATTAATTTGAAAAGATACATGCATTTCTAAGTTTACAATAGCCAAAATATGGAAGCAACCAAGTGTCCATCGATAAATGAATGGATAAAGGAGGGTAATATATATGTATATTTTATATAAACAGCGGAATATTACTCAACCATAAAAAAGAACAAAAATCTTGTCATTTGCAACAACATGGATGGACCCAGAGGGGATAAGGCTACATGAAATAAGTCAGTCACAGGAAGACAAATACCATATGATTTCACTCATATGTGGAATTTGAGAAACAAATGAGCAAACAAAGAAAAAAAGGGATCCAAAAAAAAAAAAATTCTTAAATACAGAGAATAAGTTAGTGGTTGCCAGAGGGGAGGTAATTAGGGAGGTGGGCAAAACAGATAAAAAGGGGATTAAAAGTACAATTATCTTGATGAACATTGAAAAATGTATAGAATTGTTGAATCATTATATTGTACATTTGAAAGTAATGTAACACTATTTGTTAATTATGCTTGAAAAAAAATCTTCTTCTTGATGCAGTGTTTCAGTTATGGTGTTTTGACATGAAATTGATATTTTACATATCCCTTCTTTGTTTTAATAATAAAAAACATCAAAAGCAATAACAAATTTATTATAGATAGTAGGTTTATTCTATTGATGGCATATAAAAAAAAGGAAGTCTTTTAAAATGACAAAAGCCCCAATATATTATAATCTATAATTCTTTTGGTTTTATTTTATTATTCAGACTCCAGAAATAAAAGTTGTACTATCAATTAAAGATTACATATTCTCCTCCTTTTAGAGCATTTGTAATTATATAAAACTACTGGTTCTTTATTGGCTTCTAAATGTGTTAATTTGTCAATGATAATTATCTTTACCATAACAGAGCCTACTTATTACAATCAAAATGTATGACTTGTAAAGGCACCTTTATAATGAGGATAGAGTGCATTAATTCTTTTACAAAGCTGTCTTTAGCCTGAAAGACATCAAAGCCAATAAAAACTAAAATTAAGGGCTAGATAATCAGAAAAAGAAAAAAAGAAAAGAATATCACTAATATTGCTCATCTAATAATCGTGACCATTTAACTGAGGCAGTGTATCAAATAATACTCTTCTTGACATCTTTCCATACCCAACAATGGATGTCATTAAATAAAGACATCTGTGACAGTTCCTTATAAAATCCTACGGAGAATTTTTTTCTGCATAACATCAAATATTCTATTACAGAACCATAAATACACTGTTTTCATGAACTGTATATCTGACCTTGAAAATAAGGTCGGAATTCAAAGTTATTATATTTCAATTTCCTGAAAGAATGCCATGAAAATATATAGTCTCTTGTTACTGCCTGATTGTTAAATTTGATGGGAAAGTCATGAAAATAAATGCTGTATTTCATCAGCAGAGTTTAAATGAATCTGTGTGGGTCTAAAAAAGAACCACCCAGAAGCCAAAATGAGAGAAGTATGAGTAGAATGAGAAATTTTATTTGGTTTGCTTCTGATTTCCATTTGTTTCACAAGAATGGATGTTTATGGTGCAATTTCTGGGCATATTTCATGTAAGGTACTGCTTGTGTTTGCTTAGAATTGAAATTAATGGAAGAATGCAAAGAAAAACTGTGGGTTCAATGATTCAGTCTCAACTCTGTTAAGAGTCATAAGACATTGTGTAGTGTACAATGTCTTATGACTCATATATATAGTGCATATTATGTTGATTTTTGAAAGAAATTATCTACATGGATCAAATATGGATTTTTCTCTGATGATACTATCAGGGAAATCTTATATGATACTGTTTTATGTTACCCCTCACTTTAAACAAGTATGACGGTATGAAATCTCAGCAGACTATGAAGATGGAAAGTCTTCTCTTCAAAAATCTTTGGCAATCCTATTAAAAGAATCCTATAACACATATATAGATAATGTGCATAACACACATGCAGGTTGTATATGTTATGAATTGTAATGATAATTAATAATAAAACACACTGACTTTAGAAATAAAACATTACCTTTTGTTGAAGATACTATGTTCTGTTCTCCAATTCCCTCTCCATGCCTTTCCCTCAGAAGTACTAATGCTTTTTAATTTTTCCCTATCATTTACTTGCTATAATTATCAGTCATCACATATGCATAGATCCCTAAGCAATATTTTATCCACTTTTCCCTGTTTTTAAGTCTCATTTATACAACGTACATTTTTAAGCAATTTTTGTCCAGTCAACAGTACTTTTCTAAAATTCATATATGTTGTTGAATGTAGCTTTTGTTCAGTCTTTGTCAGTGCTGTATAATTATATTCTATTGTGGGATTATGCTATAATTTATTTGTACATTATTCTCTGATGAACATTTGGAAGGTTTGCAGTATCTTGGTATTACAAATAATACTGTTAGGAATATTTTCATACCTGTCTGTTTGGGAACAGATGTGGACATTTTTAAAAGATCTCTAACTTGGGACACATGGGTGGTTCAGTCGGTTAAGCGTCTGCCTTCAGCTCAGGTCATGATCCCAGAGGTCCTGGGATTGAGCCCTGCATCTGGCTCCTGGCTCAGCGGGGAGCCTGCTTCTCCCTCTGACTGCCCCTCCCCCCTGCTTGTGCTCTTCTCTCGCTGTCTCTCTGACAAATAAATAAAATCTTAAAAAAAAAAAAAGATCTATACCTGTTCAGCTTTAAAAGATAATGTCGAATTGTTTCCATTGTGTGTATATCACTTTTTTCTCCCAGCAGCAATGCTTACTAGATCTTATTGCTTCATATCTTAGCTAATGTTTGATATTGCATGCATGGGTTATATATCCATTTAAGATGCAATGCAACAGTAGAAAAAGGATTTATAGGGTTCTATATTCCACACTGCAACTCATTTTTAAGAAACTACCACTTGAAAAAGCTATGAAATCTTCCTCCCTATTCAAAATATATGTGTGTAAAACTAGATTTTCTTAATAAATATATCACCACAGGGGGCACCTTGGTGGTAGAGTCTGTTAAGCAGCTAACACTTGTTTTCGGCGCAGGGCATAATCTCAGAGTCCTGAGATGGAACCATGTGAGGCAGGCTCTGAGCTCAGTGCAGAGTCTGCTTGAGTGAGGTTCTCTTTCCTTCTCCTTCTGCCACTCCCACTCCTGCTCCCTCTCTCTCTGAGATAAATAAATAAATCTTTAAAAAAATATATCACAACAAATTAAATACAGAAGTGGATATGAGAATCCAGCTGTCTCCTATTAGGCCAGACGTTAAAATATAACACAATGCTATTCTTCTCAGGGAGTTAATTTTGTTTTGAAAATAAAGTTTTTGTCATAAAATATGTAATGGATTTACTTTTTGAAAGATAGTAAAATATTTTAAAATCTATTTTCATAAAAACTGTATTTAACATGTTTTATTTATTTATTTATTTATTGAGAGAGAGAGAGAGCGCACAGGGGTGAGGGGTGCAGGGGGGAAGGGCAGAAGGAGAGGTAATGACTCTGGGCTAAGCGTGAAGCACCATAGATGCAGGGCGTGATCTCACAACCCTGAGATCACGACTTGAAGGGTTATCATGAATTGGACTCTTAACAGACTGAGCCACCCAGGTGCCCCATCATATTTTTAATTTATAGACTATTTTTAAGTTGACAGAAGTTTTTTTAAAATAAATTAATACATATTTTAAAGTTTTTACAGTATTAACTTATAATGCACTAAATATTGGTAGATATAAGCCATGAAACAAAAGTAATTTTGGGTCTTTGATAATTTTTTGTGTTCTTTTCCTCAGCTTTTTTGAGACATAATTTACAGAACTAAAATCTATCAATTTTAGCCATATAATTTTGCCAAATGTGTACTGTTGTATAATCAATATCACAATCATGACACAGAACATTTCTATCACCCCCCAGAAATTCTGTCATCACTCTGCCATAATGCCTCCTCCAGCCATCCGCCTTAGCAAACACTAATCCGCTCTGTATCCCATGGTTTTGCCCTTTTTTAGAAGTTCATATAAATGGAATCATAGAGTTTGCAGTCTTTGCATCTGAGCTCTTTCACTTAGAATGTTTTTGAAATTCATCCCTGTTGTTGCATCCATCAATAGTTTTTTTTTATTGCTGAATAATGTTCTATTGTTTAGATATATCATAACTTAATTACACATATTTTAGATGATGTGTAGTTGAGTTCTTCCTAGTTTTTGGCTATTAAGATTAAGGGTTCCACAAACATTCACGCACACATCTTTGTGTGAAAATATATTTTCCCTCTGGGTTAAAAACCTAACAGTGGAATTTCTGGAACATATGGTAAATGAACGTTTAAGATTACAAGAAATTCCAAAAATCTTTTCCAAAGTGACTGTACTTTTTATATTCTAGTTAGAATATATAATGTTTGAGAGCTTTGATTACACCATATCCTTTTCCAACACTTAATTTTGTTAGTCTTTGAGTTTTAGCCTTTCTGGTGTATATATTTGAAATTTGTGTTTCCCTGATAATTAAGGACATTGAGTGTCTTTTTATGTGTTTATTTGCCATTTCTGTATATTCTCTGGTGAAGTATCTCTTTAAAGCAACATTTTTTATTTGACTCCTTGAATTCTCATTAAATTGTAAGGGTTATTTATATACCTTGGATGTAAGTCCATCACTGGATATATAGTTTGCAAATGCTTTTTCCATCTATGATTTGCTGTTTCTTTTTCCTAAGATGTCTTTGGAGAACACCAGTTTAAATTTTGATGAAATCTAATTTACTTTTTTGTATCCTACTTAAGAAATATTTGCTCACCCAAAGCCATTTACATTTGTTCCAATGTCCTCTTCAAGAAGTTGTGTTGTTTTTCTTGCTCCTTTGTAGTCTTTAATCTATTTGGAGTTAAATTTTTAACACCATGTGACAAGGTTTAGTATTTTTGCCTATGGATATCCAGTTACTTCACCACTGTTTTTCTCAAAGACAATTCTTTACCTTTTCAATTGCCTTAGCGTCTTTGTTGAAAATCAATTGGAGATTATATACACACACACACACACACGGATTCTTTCTTCTGTTTCATTGATCTAAATGTTTTCTTTACATCATACACATTGTCTTGATTACTGTAGTTTTGTATTAAGTCTTAAAATCATATAATGTAAATTTTCCAATATTGTTGTTGTTTTTCACAATTATCTGGTCCATTTTAGGTCCATTGTATTTACATATAAAGTCTTAGTTTGTGAATGTCTACAAAAAAAAAGTGATTTTAATTGGGATTTGATGAATCTATAGTTAACTTTGGGAAGAACTATCAGCTTAACAATACTGAGTCTTTGATCTATTTTTTTTATATCTCCATTTATTTATACCTTTAAAATTTCTCTCAGAAATATTTTGTATATTTTATTGAACAAGTCTGGCACAAATTTTGTTAGTTATCCCTTTAAAAGTTTTCCATTTTAATGTTATTTATATGGTACTTTTTAAAAAAATTCATTTTCTAAATTGTTGCTAGAATATAGAAATACAATAGATTTTATACATTGAACCTGTATCCTATGAAACTGCTAAATACAGTTATTAGATGTATGAAATATTTTGGTTTAGAACAATAATGAAAAGCCTTAGAGTTATAAGATTATATCACTATGAGATTTAAGCTAACTTTAAAATATCTGGAGAAATCTAGATGTTACTTTGGTTACATTATCCCACTTGATATTTCAGCTGTAATACATTTTACTTGTTCAATATTAAACTCAGTGCAAGAATCACATGGTAGTTAGCTCAGTGGAAGACCACATGGTGTGTTGTGAAATGCATGCTTCTGCTTCAGGATAGTAACAAAAATGTTTTCTTGTAGCAAGTTCAGAATAATAGACTCAAAGGCCATTTTAAGTTTCTCTTTAAGCAGGCAGGGTAGCATGGCTTCACAAATGCAGACACTGATATAAATATCAAGATTTAAAGGCCACCACACAGTGCAGGTACAAATTTAAATTAACGTCCAATTCATTTATTTAATGACGAATCACTTAGTATATTGTTCAAATTTCCATGTAGCAAGTAAGAATATAAGACATTTCTTTCTGAACAGAATGCAAAATATTCTAAAACATTATATGCCAGATTTTGTGGGAACACAAAGCAAGACTTCTTTGCAATAAAAAATCAGATCCTTTTAAGTTAGTGTTAGTCTAAGCCTAAAATATACTGCCACTCCTCATTTCCTTTGTAGTTCTACATAGTTCACATAGTTGGTACTACTGAATAAACAGTAGGTGATTCCATCAAAACACTAATTATTGGTTGCCATGTAGTATGAGACTATCATATTTGTTGAAACATTGGAGTTCTTTGTATTTAATGGATCTAGATCCAGACAGTGGGAGAGCTTCATTATCCTAATAATATTTTAGTAACTCCATTGAGTACCTGCTTCACTTTAGGCACTTTCACATCTGTGATGTCATTTTCATCCTCATAATAAACCTATGTGTTAAAATTATTAAATTTATTAAAACCCAGTCTTTGAGGCTGGCTTCTTTCACTTAACATGGTGCATTTGAAATTCAACCAGGTTGTTGGTACAACATCAGTGCATCCCTTGTTATTGCTGAGTCATACTCCCATCACTGTGTGTTTATCCATTCCTAAGCTAAAGTACTATCCTATAACTATTCACAGAAACTGTGTGTGTGAAGAAATTTTTCTTTTCGTTCCAGTAAACACTTACAAATGGAATTTCCGGGTCATCTTTAAGTATACGTTTAACTTCACAAGATGCTGGAAAATTGTTTTTCAAACTTTGTATTCACTTTTTATTCCCATCAATGATAATGAAGCAGCAGAAAGAGAAATCAAGGAATCAATCCCATTTACAATTGCACCAAAAAACTTTAAGTAACCAAGGAACAAGCCTAACCAAAAGATCTGTACTCTGAAAACTATAAAACACTGATGAAAGAAATTGAAGATGATATAAAAAAATGGAAAGACATTCCATGCCCATGGATTAGAAGAACAAATATTGTTAAAATGTCTATATTACCCAAAGCAATCTACGTATTTAATGTGATTCCTATCAAAATACCATCAACATTTTTCACAGAACTAGAACAAATAATCCTAAAATATGTATATTACCACAAAAACCTGGATTAGCCAAAGCAATCTTGAAAAAGAAAAGCAGAACTGGAGGCATCATAATTCTGGACTTCAGGTTATATTACAAAGCTGTAGTAATCAAAACAGTATGGTACTGGCACAAAAACAGACACATAGATCAATGGAATAGACTAGAAAACCCAGAAATGGACCCACAACTATATGGTCAACTAATCTTCCGCAAAGCAGGAAAGAATATTCAATGGAAAAAAGACAGTCTCTTCAAAAAATGGTGTTGGGAAAACTGGACAGCAACATGCAGAGGAATGAAACTGCACCACTTTCTTATACCATACACAAAAATCAATTTGAAATGGATTAAAGACCTAAATGTGAGACAGGAAACCATTAAAATCCTTAGAGAACATAGGAAGTACCCTCTTTGACATTTAACACTAATTTCTACTATATGGGAATGAATTATCAAAACTTATGGTTATGTAAAAGTCTTGTACAACCTGAGAGAATCTTAATGAAAGTATAGAGCATTATAAATCCTCCAGAAGAGAATACAAAGAGCAAAATACTTTTAAATTATCTTATAAAGAATTTCTCTAGGATCCATGGAGAAACGTTTGATAGAAAATACAGGACAAATGCTATCAGCCACCTATTGAATTTTTAGCTTTGCATTCGCTTTAGGGAGAATACTTATCAATAATGTAAGCACAACCAAAATCACTATGCTTAAGTAATACATTTCAAGAATAAGTTTATGTAAATTATATTCAAATTGACCATTATTTGAAATATTCATGTATGGAATGTCATACAAAGGTACCAGAACAAAAGACGTAAAAAGATGGGAAGTCAGATTTTAAATAAATGTTTATTTAAAACTTTAATTTAGGGGCGCCTGGGTGGCTCAGTTGTTAAGTGTCTGCCTTCAGCTCGGGTCATGAGGTGCTGGGATCGAGCCCCGCATCAGGCTCCCTGCTCGGTGGGAAGCCTGCTTCTCCCTCTCCCACTCCCCCTGCTTGTGTTCCCTCTCTCGCTGTGTCTCTCTCTGTCAAATAAATAAATAAAATCTTTAAAAAAAACCCAAAACTTTAATTTAGTAAGAAAATTAATATAAGAAAAATTTTGTCAAAATTGAGTGAAAAATGAACACTCACTCTCATAACAAAAACTACCTAGGTGGGGTGCCTGGGTGGCTCAGTCGTTAAGCACCTGCTTAGGCTCAGGTCATGATCCCAGGTCCTGGGATGGAGCCCGCATTGGAGTCCCTGCTCCGTAGAAAGCCTGCTTCTCCCTCTCCCACTCCCCCCGCTTTGTTTCTTCTCTCGCTGTGTCTCTCTCTGTCAAATAAATAAATAAAATCTTAAAAAAAAAAAGGGGGCATCCACAAAAATGGTCACCTGGAATAAAAACAAAACAAAACAAAAAAACTACGTAGGTGATTTAAGACAATGCGTTATTCCTTTTGTTTTTAGAAAGTGCTAGGGTATGTACCTATGTACCTCTGGGCAGTTTTGTTTTGAGTTGATGGCTTTAAGCATTGTCTAAAATTATCTTTAAAGAGTTAGTTATATGAGTGCACTCATAATTTGTACACTCAATTCTATCCCGATTAATGTAATTATCACGGGGGTGGTAGAGCAGAGGTGGTTTATCGTAGCATAGCAGAAGGTACTGGTACTCAGGTGTTCTGACTTGCTCTTGTACTTAAATTGTGTGAATCATCTAATCTCTCTGGACCTCAGTTTCTTTTATAATATTGCAGAGGGAATGGACTACATCCATGTTTCTCCAATATCAGTTATTCACATATCACTTGCAAGATTTTAATCCTATCTGTGTGCCATTTTTGCAACTATTTAGTATTATTTTAAGTCAACTCCTTTTCCAAAACTTATATTTGAACCCAAATAATAGTAGCTATGACATCATGTATATAAAATTTGACTTTTTTCTTTTTTTAAAACATGGAATGCTTCATGAATTTGCGTGTCATCCTTGTGCAGGATCTTCTCTGTATTGTTCCAATTTTTTAGTATATGTGCTGCTAAAGCAAGCACTTGACTCTTTTTTTCTAATTTTTATTAAAATAAACACATTTTGCTTACATAAAACATGTTTGCCTACAAACAAGTAAAATAATCTTCCATATCACTAGTGATAAAGAATCAGATTTGTTTTCAACACTAGTCTCTTTCTAAATTATGTTAAAACTTAATTGATATTATTAGATATTCAGGATATAATTACATAATCTATTATTTCAAGGAATGTTATTTTTATGCACTCAAAGTGAAAGTCAAAATAGAAAATTTAAATTTATATAACTTTTTTCATTTTTTATGCTCATATAAAATGATACGTGCGTAATAAAACTTATTATGTTTTTGCAACCTAAAAAGATGCATAGGTGAGTAAAGAACAATTTTCTGAGCTAAAGGATGGTTTTATAGTGTAATATTATATTGGTATTTTACTTTATTAAGACAAAACTAATCTTTAACACATTCTTGGAGAACTAGGGAGTCCCAGTTTTGTTGAATTGTACTGATCAAAGATGCTCCATATGTTGACAGAATTCAAAATCATTACCTTTATTCAAATTATTAACATAACACAGATATTTCTAAATATGATCATGAGCAGTTTTACTCATCACCTAGTTTAATTATTTTTATTTAGAGTGCCATATTCTTTTATAAAGCTCATATTTTAATGAGAACTTCAAACTTTGTGAAACCTTAGGTAATCTTTTTTTTTTTTTCTTCCCCACATTGTCACATAAAAGCCAGAGAACTGTCAAGGTGATAAAAGATCATGAAAAACATTCAAATATCCCTGAGAAGACCTGATTTTAATGTCTTAGTAAATAGTTGAATATAACATAGTAGCTTTCAAATTTTACTTAGCACCACACTTCTAGTGCCATAGCTCCATCTGACCCTATAAAAATGCTGTTAATGGCTCTGTTTACTAGAATTTATTGCTACCAAGAAAGAAAGCCACGATGCTACGAAAGTAGTAATGTAACAATATGCAACCTCAAGCCCTATAATGTGGCTATATTTTGAAATCATTAAAATGCAGATGACGATTAAGCTAAAGACTGATTTTGTGATTGCTTTTGAGATATTGAATAGTTCTTAAAATATATGTATGGGTGAGTGTGTATAAATAACTCGCATATTAGCGTATTTTAAAATTTTTCTGATGGAAAAGGGTGTTTTCTTTGGCCGATGATTTCCTGGTTATTTATTTATTTATTTATTTATTTATTTATTTATTTATTTATATTTTTTATTTTTTTAAAGATTTTATTTATTTGATAGAGAGAGACACAGTGAGAGAAGGAACACAAGCAGGGGGAGTGAGAGAGGGAGAAGCAGGCTCCCCACCGAGCAGGGAGCCCAATGCGGGGCTCGATCCCAGGACTTCGGGATCATGACCTGAGCTGAAGGCAGACACTTAACGACTGAGCCACCCAGGCGCCCCTTCCCGGTTATTTTTAAAGTGTTCTGTGATTCATCAAGTAATCAGATAAATTTCTGGTTTTTACTATTGTGATTACAATTATATAGCTTTCTACATTTTTTTCAGTAATTTTCAGGCGTTACTTGTATGAGATATTTAAAGTGTTTTGAACTGAGAAATGTTTCCTTTATAACTTCTTGCATGTATCACGTATCTGCTTCGGATTATTGTGAGGTATTTCAAATCAGTACCCATTATTGCTCTAGGCAAACTTCTTTCATGGTGTATACTCAGATGCACATGTATTAACACATGTTTATATACATATATATAATCTCTTGGATAGATAAATTCTTGATTTGCATTAACTGATTCTATCAAGATACGAATTAAAGCATCTCTATAGAACGTGCTCATTATCTAAAGGACAAAGTACAGGTATTATTTAGTTTATATAAAGAAATACAAATCTGTTGAATAATAGTAAAATCTGAAATTTCAAAGGGGACTTTATTTTTTGGAATAGATCTTTCACGCACTCTTCCCATTTGATAGCTACCCTGTTATCTGTTTTAAAAGGTTGAGATTTATCCAGTTTCTTTGGGCTTCCTGCTTTTACTTGGCTCACTGCCTATTAGTGGCACTAAATGGACAAAAGAGAACCCTTCACGGACCACTTAGCTCACCTCCATTGCTCTATGGCCACTGATCCATATAAGTTGTATTTTTACAAAATTTTACAGAGAGGTTTATTACTTGATTTTCCTCACACTAGTTAGAATTGATGATATAATTCTGGGGACATCTTGGCATTATATATTTCTCTTTTCCCTCTAAATTGTTTCAACCACACCCATGGCTTTAACTACTAGCTATATTAACCAAAGGCTTTCAAAGACAAATGTTCCCTCTGGCAAGTCAAGTCACAGACTCCCTACTCTGCAGTCCTCCTTTAGAACGCTTTAAATTTAGTATTTTCCAAATCAATGACCTTCTCTCCTAAGCCTAATCTGCTCCTGCTCCCCTATACCCTTTCTGGATTAATGATGTCCCATAGCATGCAAGTTCTCTGTCTTTTCTGAACTAATGCAAAAGTCTTCTAGCTGGCTTCTCTGGTTTCAGTCTTGCTTTCTCCAATTCCTTTATCCATGCTGCAACTGGGACGTGATCTATCTAAACCAAAAATCTTAACCTACTTTTCACTATTTTAAGAAAATTAATACATTCTCAAACACCTATGGATAAAGGCCAAACTCCATGAAGAAGCACACGAGTGTTTGCCTTGGGTGGGTGGAGGGGTAATGCTATATCCTCCTTTTCTGTGTTTCTCTTACCAGCTTGCTTCTGCTCTGGTCTGCTTTAGCCATTGGAAGACATTGGTGGGACAAGGACTGGAGGACAGTTAGAAGACTGGGAGACACCAGGAGAAATACCTTCTTCCTTTGTCTTTCAAAATGACTACCACTACTTTGCGGTTCCAGCTTCAGGTGGGATAGTCCTGACTCCTCAGCTGTGGCTAAGGGTCCCTCTTCTCTTTATAGTTCTAAGAGTGCTGATAGTTTCTTGCAATTCTGGCTAATCTCTGTACTGCCTCCCATTCATTTTCTGTCCTCTATGCTCCTCAGTCACCTTTCAACCAAATTTGTTATCTGTCCATAATGGAATATCCGGATTCCCTTTTACTGACTGAAAACCTGATTGATAAAATCTTTGTGTTAGCATCTCTGAAACTTTCCTCAGTGATTAAAAAAAAAAATAGATGGAGTCTTTGGGGCCAGATTTGCCTCATCTCTACATCATTGGTGATCTTGCACAAATCGCTTACGACTCTGAGCTTCTTTTCTAGCATCTCCAGGTCTGAGGATTATAGTATGGGCCTCAGAGGTTGGCATGAGAACTAAAACAGAATTAGATAACATGAGAATGTGCCCTCAGCACACTGCCTGGCACCTGACAAGCACTCATCACCTGGCAAAAGCTGAATCAGTGACACTCAGTGACACTCACCGATACACTGAAGCCCTAGTGCCTAACCCAGTAAATATGGTAAATGCTCAATGGTTATTGGATGAATCATCAACTACTCTTTTTAAAAGATGTCTCCATCTCTTAATCCTCAATGCCATGACTTTAATTCCTACCTGAATGCCTGACTGCAATACATTCTTTACATTTTCCTACTTACCATCTTCACGTCCCTTCCATCTAATTAATCTTTCAAGTTGATAAATACCATCTTTATCATCTTTTAAATATTTTCTTATAGCTCTTAAGATGAAGTGTAAACTTCTCAGCATGGCTTACATTTCACTTTTTCTTCTGAATCCTTATTATAATACCAGGCTCATATCTTTAGCACATTCCCCCTTGCTTTATGCCTTGCTTATAATTTTCTGAGTGAACCATAAATCCTCTTGTCTATTTCCTTTGCACTTGCTAATTGCCCTCTTCTTAGTTTCGAAGTAATCTTAACTTTGCTTTTAGTCAACAATTCAGTTCAGGAGCTGATTTTCTGTAGACCTTTCTTTGAATCCTCGCCACTTTCATCTGTAGACACCCCAACACTGTAATGTTCTGATTATGGCCAAGTCTCCCACTTGATGCTAAAGGCCCCTTTTCTAGGTGTTTAGCATATGGATTAGTATATAGCAGTCATGTGACAAACGTCTGCCTGATAATGAATCAAGAAAGAGCTGAGACTGAGCCCTTATATAATGCCCAAAGATGCCTCTTTTCTAAGTAAATCAGTCTGCTCATCTACCTCTCTGAAAAAGCTTATTCACCAAATCTTCTCCCTTACATAAAAAATCATATGAAATCTTTTTCTGAAATTCAGATAAGCTGTTTTTACCATAGTTCTTTGATGTATTAATCTAGAAACCTTGGCAAAAAGAGGTAACAAGCCTCTTTGAAGTTACTTACTCCTAGTGAATATGCTCTTTGGTCCTCATGAATTTTACTGCTTTCAAAGTGCTCACTTTGAAATTCATTTTAAAATCTTAGTTTCAGGGGCATCTGGGTGGCTCAGTCGGTTAAGCGTCTAACAGTTGATTTCAGGTCAGGTCATGATCTCAGGATCCTGGGATTGGGTTCTGCACTCAGTGGGGAATCTGCTTCAGATTCTCTCTCCCTTCTCCCTCTGTGCCTCCCCCCCGCCACTCTCTCTCTCTAAAGTAAATAAATAAATAAATCTATATCAAATCAAATCAAATCTTAGTTTCAGTTATACAAGATGAATACATTCTAAAGACTGGCAGTACAACCCTATGTGTATATTTAACAGTACTGTATTGTGCACTTAAAAATTTGTTAAGATGGTAAATTTCATATTAAGTGTTCTCACCACAGTGAAAAAACAAATAAAATCTTATCTAAAATTAGCAGCAAATCTCATTGGCTTGTTTCTTTTCAGAACCCCTCTTTTTATTCTTCCTATAAATTAAAATTTTTCTGTGGCTCCATTCTTCTGAAAGTTTGTGGTTTCTTAAGAGTAACTGACATCTCTTTGTCTGTATAGTACTACAAATGCTCTGGAGTAAATTTCTTTGGGCAGTGGAACTTAAATTTATTTAGAGCAGGGAAGTGGTCTTGCAAAATTAGTTCACTTCTTGGATTTCTATTATTTTTGTTCAATGTTGATTTACACTTTAGTCCAAAGTTCAAGTCCTTCACAAAGAAGATTGATTCTGATTCTTGTGTTGTAGGTATGATGCCTCCTGACTTCCTTCCCTGATGGTGATACACACATGCGTGCACACACACACACACACTCAGACTCACTTAATCTTACATATTGGAGAAAAGAATAGTAGAAGACAACTTTCTCAAATATCTTTCCCCATTAATGGCAATTCTAAATATTATCAGAGGAGCAGAGTGCCATTTTTTCTTTTGATTTTCCTTCAGTTTCAAGGCAGTGATAAAAAAAGCTAACAGGCTGCTGAGGTAAGAAGCACCCACTGATTGAGAATATCAGTGCAAAATTCTTCATTGTCGAAAATATGTAAGACATACTTTCATGTCCGTGTTACAGAACTGAATTTTTTTTTAAATTGAATTTTGCTCCTAGGTATCGTGTGTGTGTGTGTATGTGCTGAACTGAACAGCTGTGAAAAGTCTCATATCCTTCCTAGAATGATTATATGCCTTAAAGAAAGAAGATGTGAAAGAATTACAGGAAAATAAACATAAACATTGCTATTGTCCTATACACTTCTGGGAAATGCAAAATTCTGGGCACTCCATAAATATTGTTGTTTATGAATAGAGAGTGAATTTCTATCAATTGCTGGCAACATAGTCCATCTCATTTGATTTACTGAGCTATATAAAAAGATAGACATTTAAATCTTTTTTATTACAGTTAATGTTTTGTTATTTTTATGTTTAAGCACCACAAAGTTGATGTAAATTTTCTTTCCCAGGGAAAAATAAACAGCTGTATTTAATCTCTACTAAAGATAAATAATACCACATGGCTAATTAAAATAAAATTGAATCAAATGGATTTTTAATGAGTTAAATCTTAGTTAATATAAACGTGAATGATTTCCTGTTTGTTTTTTCTGGCACACAAGAAACTCAAATGTGCTTAAATTTCAGTAATCATATAGTCAATGTGTTTTATCGTCATATGTATACCTCATGGTTGTGTCATATTTAAGTTGGCAACTTATTCTATGTTATTAATCCAGTGCTATAGTTAGTTAGTAACTACCTGAGACTCATGGATTAATACTTCAAGTTGGCTTCAAATTGTATAATGTCTAGAATGTGGGGATTGCTAAAAAATCACTGCTCTCTTTATGAATAATAGACAATGAAAGTCATCGATTTTTAATCATGCAAATACTATTTAGATAATTGTTACTCAATCATAAAATTCATATTGTGTTATCTAACAACCCTCATACTAGCACATGTATAATAATTACTAAGATTAGATTTTAACTGGCAATAAGATAAATTACAATAAGTTCATAGCATATTTGTTAATTTTCCTGATTATTTAAGAAATGTTTATTCAATGCAGAAAATCAGAATTGCTAAAAAAAGGATTTTATTTTATTTCTTTGAAAAAAAAGTATTTTAAAAATAAAATCACCAGTCATCCCACTTCTCAAAAATAACTGATTTACAAGTTTAATGTATGTATATACATACACATACACACACATGTCCACTGATATGATGACTTACATTTGTAAAACTTCTTTAGTGACCTAATGTTTTAAAATTTATATAGTTCTTATGTAGATGTGTCTAATTTATTTTACTGGTCATTTATTGGGTAACAATTAGGTACCTTACATAACACTGGTTCCAAAGGATGTCAAAATGTTTTATTAATGCTGTAGGGATAAATATAGTTAAACCATTTTTCACTGAAAAATTTATCAGAGATATTAATATACTACCATGCATTATGAATTTCCAAAGGAAATATAATACAGTGTTTCCCAATTTATTTTATCATGGGATCCTGCTGTTTTCCCCAGGTACATCCTTTATGACTATAGTTCCCTCAAGCACAATTTGGAAAATGGTGATCCAGGCTCTTGGCCTGATCTTCAAAGAGAAGTTAGATCCTGAGAGTGAATTCTTTAAATAATTGATCTTAGCCTTAGTGTGTTGATCAGGCATTCCAAAATACAGTTTATCTTTCCTAGATAGAACAATATTTTGACTTGTGATTGTGGATTTGACTTTTGGGTATAATTTCATTCATATCTTAAGCACTAATATTATTATTAGCCCAGGACCATTCTTGATATGTGTAAGAAAAAAATAAATGTGGGGTGCCTGGGTGGCCCAGTCCGTTGAATGTCCCACTTTTGGTTTTGGCTTAGGTCATGATCTCATGGGTCATGGAATTGAACCCAGGGTGGGGCTCCTCACTCAGCCAGGAGTCTGCTTGAAGATTCTCTCCCTCTGCCCCTCCCCCCACTCTCATGCAATCTCTCTCTCCCCCTTCTCCCTCAAATAAATAAATAAATCTTAAAAAAAAGAGAAAAAAAGATAAATGTTTGTTGATTATATAAATAGATAATAATGTTTATGATTACGATGAGGGTAATAATAACTATGGTGATGAATAGGAGGAGGAGGTTATCATTCGTTTTATTCACAAATACTGCAGTAGGAATCTTATATATTTAATCTTCTAAATTACTGACCCCTTGGGAGAGGTATACTTTCCCAACTTATATATACAAAATTAAGCATCAGTATGCCTAACTAACTGGATCAAAGTTACATGGACACTAGTAAGATTTCATGTAAATTATGGTTGATTCTATAAATTATGAGTATTTTTAGCTCCTGTTTAGTCATTATTTAACATATGAGCTAAATATATACATGGTCTTAAGCTACTCAGAATGATAGAATCATGCAAAATTGCTAACGTGGATTATTACAGAGTTCACAAATCTCATAATGAAAGTGGAGACTAAGTCCTAGAAAATTCAAATGACTGAATTGCTCAAATTTTGGTTGATATCTTCATATCAACAGTTCATTCACATATTTTCCTGTAGCCCCCCCTTTCAGTAGGTAAGCTACTTTATAATGACTTGTCTCAATAATTTTGCACATGTGAATCTCATGTGTGTCAAATGTTTTGTAAAAGCCAAATCCCAAAAAGAGGGGGTGTTACAGGTTCTGTAAACGCGTGGTGAAGACTGGTTCTGTGAGAAGTGGGAGGTAGGGAAAGGCACTTCCTCTGGTTTGGTGAGTGAAATGAAATAAAATATTTGATTGCATTTCTAAGAAATTAGGCAGTAGGAACTCAGGTATATCTCAGGTGAATGAACCTTAAGCACTGGGATTTCTTGCCTCAGTAAATATTCTTTTACCCAACAAAAGGGAAGGAAGCATACTGCTGTAAGATGTCAAGGGATCACTGTGGGCTAAGATGTTGGTGAGATCCATGGGGGAAATCTGACTTCATTTGAGCACTGATTTTCAAACTGTGGGTCATAAACATTTAGTAGGTCATATGCATTGCATATGTGGGTTGTAAGCAGAACTTTTCATTAAATTAGAAAAAGTTAAAATAAATTAACAGAGTCTAACAACTCTGATAGAATAAATATTATTTTATAAATATTTTATTTCACGTTCGTTCAAAAAGTTTGAAAAATATTGTATTACTTGCCATCACTATTTTCTAGGACCACATGATCCTCATGATTGTGGAGAACACTAAAAAGTGGAAGGTGGGATTTTCTTCCACTTGAATGGGAGAGGAGCTAGGTGTCAGAATATATTATAAATCTATATTTATGGACTGAAATTTGCACCACCTACTGTAGCAATTTTTATGTGATTTGACACAATAAGCGGTGCTTTATTCTAGCATCATTGACTTAATTTTTCCAAGATTAATTTAAAAATCCAACTTATGTCCAATTTTTGTCATGAAATCCTATGTAGGTAAGACAAAATTATAATTTTGAATTGGTATTGCTTATTTGTATTTAAACTGTGCATTTTCATTGGATAGTTCTTTATATTATTTTCTATTAGAATTCTATTTTACTGTATTCCATTTTTAAAATTAAGTAATTTATCTACTATAAACATCTTATAATTAAATATTTTACTCCCTTGAGCTTCTTTAGGTAATATGAAAAATGAAATATTTTGAATTACAGAAGTTTAATCCATTCATAAAAGTATTAATGTATTAAAATTATTAAGCTAACTTAAACTAGGGAGATCATAAAACTTAAATACATGGTTATAAATGTATTTGAGAATGCATGTTTTCCCTCTTCCCAAAATGCTAACAGTTTTTGAGAATAATTATTTTATCATGTGGTATATTTTTCTAACCTTTTTACAAAGAGCATACAGTATTATTTCTTTACAATCCTATCTTTGATATTTGTGAAAAAAAACTGCAAAAAAAATTTGTGTCTTTAGATAATGGCATAAAATACCTATGATTAGGGCGCCTGGGTGGCTCAGTTGGTTAAGCAACTGCCTTCGGCTCAGGTCATGATCCTGGAGTCCCTGGATCAAGTCCCGCATCGGGCTCCCTGCTCAGCAGGGAGTCTGCTTCTCCCTCTGACCCTCCCCCCTCTCATGTACTCGCTCTCTCTCATTCCCTCTCTCTCAAATAAATAAATAAAATCTTTAAAAAAAATACCTATGATTAAATGAAATTAGCATAAAAGAAAAAAGATCTTTGCTAGTCATTCTCCAGTTGTCCAGTGTATCAGCAAAAAAGTACAAATCGGGGCGTCTGAGTGGCTCAGTCGGTTATGCATCTGCCTTCGGCTCAGGTCATGATCCCAGGATCCTGGGATCAAGCCCCACATCGGGCTCCCTGCTCAGCGGGAAGCCTGCTTCTCCCTCTCCCACTCCCCCAGCTTGTGTTCCCTCTCTCACTGTGTCTCTCTCTGTCAAATAAATAAATAAAATCTTAAAAAAAAAAAAAGTACAAATCCAGGACAAGTGACCACTGTGCTTTTCTTTTCTTTTTTAATTTGGTAAGTACATGTAATTGCACATATGTATGTTATGATAATTTACACTTCGAAATATTGCCAGAAGTTGTATATATCAATAATATGCTATGTTACTGTGATAGGCATTCTATAGGCGTTGGTTTATTAGTTAACTATTATTAATACTACAGCTTATTCTTTTATTATTTAATCATTATTTATCTTTTATTATAATCTTAGTACCTACTGTGTACTAGGGATAATGTCCTTTAATTTTAAACACACGTACAATTATTAAATGCAAATTCCATAAATTCTCTAATTTTTACTGCTATTATTTATGCTAAAGGTAGAGAGCAATCAGAAAAAATATATTTCTAGTGAGACTCATTGGAAATAAATGGGAAGAACATCAACATCATATGTTTGAAATGAAAAAAATGTTCAATCAAAACATATCCTCTAAAGGAGGATGAAACTAATAAACACTGCAGAACACTTGGTCAACATCAGCAAGCATGCAGGAGAAAAATTACATGGTGGGATCTAGAGTCAGACAACAAAAGTTCAAATTCCAACTCCACTATTTACTTGTTCTATAATTTTGGGAAGTTTTTAAATCCTTCTGGGGGCGCCTGGGTGGCTCAGTCAGCTAAGCGTCTGACTCTTGGTTTCAGCTCTGGTCATGATCTGGGGGTTGTGGGATTAAGCCTCACATCAGGCTCCATGCTCAGCAAGGAGTCTGCTTCTCTCCCTCTCCCTCCGCTCACGCGCATTCCTTCTCTCTCTAAAAGAAAGAAATAAATAAGATCTTAAAAATAAGTAAATAAATAAATCTTTCTGGATTTGAGATTCCATATCTGTAAAATGAGAACATTCCTTATAAGGTTGTGATGAAAATTAAGTGAATTCATACTGGTAAAACTCTCAGAAGTGTGCTGGTAAATAGTAAAACTCTATTTTAGCTATTAGGGCCCAAAGAGGATTACTTTCCTCCTACAATTTGTTTTAATAACCTTCTTTTCTTCCTTCCTTTCATTTTTTATCTATAATGACATTTTGTGGTTTGCTTTTTTAGACTATTTATAAAATTTATGGATATTCTTTAAACTATTCTCTTGCCAATAAATAATTTTACATGATTTTTAGTAAATGCATGGTATTTTAATTATAGATTAGCTTAATTTATTCAACCCATCCTCCTCCTCTTTCCACTGATGGACATTAGCTTTACCGCCTTATTTTTTAATTATTTTAAATGGTGCTGCAATAAGTATCCCTATATGTGCCTCATCAATAATTACTTTAGCATAATTTTGATATAGAATTACTATGCCAAAATGTATGCATGGCTTTAAGGTTCACCATGTGTAATACCACATTGTCTTCCTGAAATGTTATTGATCTGCACACCTGTTAATAGTGTAAGTGTGTCCTATTTCTAGTAATATATTGTGACACTGGTGAGAGACTAAATATACAACCAGAGCATGGCCAGACAATATAGAAAAATAGAATTCTGACCCACAATCTACAGCAATCATTCCAGGAAGTCAACCTACTATCAACAAGTCAGGCCTGTAGAAAGTCAGACCACTATGTCTAAGAACCAGTCTCAGAAGCCAAACAACCAGCCCTGTAATAATCAGCCCCCAAAGACCAGGACTTGATTAAAAACTGATAGCTTCCCTAATTTGTGCCCCTGCTTTCAACTTAGGACCAACCAGAGAAAGCCAAATATGTATCCCTACCAAAGGACACAGGAAGCCCTGCCTTTAGTTAGCCTGCCTACAACTTCTCCATGCCAAGAGCCTCCAGTTGGGGTACACCTGAAGCTTTCCCTTTTTTCCACCATAAAGCTTTCCTGCCTCTTCGGCCAAATCGAAGTGATGGTGGCTGACTCTCTTGCTATACAACTCAGAAGAGATAGACTGCTTATTCTTATTTGAGTGGTCTTTTATTTCTACCCTCTAGACAAAACAATGGTATTTCTTTGATTAAGCTGATGTTTTGTTATTTGAGTGAATGGGTATCTTCATGCCATCACAGCTTTTTCTACCAAAGCCTCTACTGTTTCTTTATTGATTTTTATTTCAATTGCATAAAATTATTATCACATTATAATTTTAACCTATATTTTGCAACTATTTTTTCACTAACACAAAAGAGAGTTGTTACATTTTGCTTATTTATTTTTAATATATAGTATACTTTTAGCAATATTCTTGGGATTCCTAGGCAGAAAATTTTATCACCTGAAAATAATTATGTTTATCATCTCCTTTAGGATACATTAATTTCTTATTTTTATCCTTTTTATATTATTGTCAGGTCTTCTGAAAAAAAATTTTTTTAAAGTTGTGTTGGCAGCATTCTTATCTTGTTCCTCACCTAACAGAAATAGCTTCCGAAAAATCACCAATGATTTTATTACCTATAGTAGCTATGGGATAAATGTTGAAGTACCCTTCTATTCCTAGTTTGTTAAGAGGTATTATCAGAAATTATATGTTTATCAACTATTTTCATATCTTTGGATATAACTATCCTTTGACCTGTTGAAGCAGTAAAATATAAACATGGATTTCTTAATTTAAATATCTTTTGGTTCTTAAACCCTTGTTGGTCATTATTTGATTAATATGGTGCCAAATTGAAAGTTTAGAACCTTGGAAATTTTATTGCCTTTCTTTTGCTCTAAAATTCAAAAACACAATATATAAGTCCAAACTCACAGATTCCTCCTATGTGATAGCTCACAAATCTAATTAATTCTCTTCCAAATCTAGCATCTGCTTGTGTCCACTGCAACAGGACTTACAGAATTTCAAGGAAGAGTGGCAAAACTTGGGCAAAGTTTCACAGAAGTTGCAAGATTTGTATTGACCATTCAATGAAATGATGGATATTCACAGAGAGAGGGGAGGAGATGGCATGAAATCCAGAAGGGTAATTTTGGGATAGGAAATAGGAAAAGATATAAGCAGAGACAGAACTGTGTTTTATATGCTCCATGGGCAATGATTAGACCTTTCCAAGAGGTCTAGTCTAAGAGAAAAATGACAAGGGGTTTAATTGGAGGAATAGATTGGTATCATACTGAATAGGGCGTTAAATACTAAGAAATCTGACTTTTATTCAGTAAGTGGGTTTTTGAGCCAGGGATTGATACACAAAATGATATTTGAGGAATAGGACCCAGTATGTTATGTCTGGGCTCAATTATAGGAATGTCATCTAGAAGCAGGGATATTATTAAGAGAGTCACTTCAATCCTCTAAGGTGGTTTTTGCATCCTCGCTTGTATGAAAAATCTGATTAAAAAATTCTCTATCTCCGCAGTAACGTAGTTGTTTATAATTGCAGTTTGTGCATTTTGGCCCGTGGTTTCCTAATTTTACCCTTGAGTTCTTTCAAAACTCTTGGGTAGATGTCAATTGGCCTGTCAATTTATCTACATAAACAGATGTTCCTAACAGAAACCTTTAATTTTTTATAGGAATGTACGCTGCCACAAAAATAATTCAAAAACTTGTCTGCTATAGAGGAAATATTTGTTGCCAGTGTATTGTATTTAAAGATATATTTTGCATGATGATACTATCAGCCAGAATTTATACTTTACGGCCAAATTTTACAACTGAGATTCTTCGATAGAACTTTTTCATGCTAAATATCTAAATATCTAAATACAGAAGAATCAAACATGATTTTAGTTAACATCCTGTGAATGCTTCTATTATATGGTTTTTGTTAGCTTGGTATGAAGCTATTCCCCAGAGAAGAATAGGCTTTAGGACACCTATCTTATCAGAGATTTTCTATACACAGCCTGTGATAACAGGTGTAGTCAACATAGATCAGAATTTCTCTCTACAATTAACAATTAACAATAAACAATCAAAGTAGACGAGAACACTTATGATACTCAAGGAAAGCATGTGCAAGCCAAGCATTTCATATCAAGTCAAGTAGTCCTTGCAACATGAAAGCTACAACCAAAGAGTTTTGAACATGTAAGACCTCATGGGATATTGTCAGCATGAGATCTTTTAGGAAACAACTAGAGGATAAACTTCAAATAAGAAGTCACTGAGGGAAATCTCAGCAAAAGGCCCAAATATATTTTACAGCAAGTCTAAGACAAAACAAAGGTGCACATAAGGGCAAATGGATATAACGCAGATGGTATATATCCAGCAAGTATAGAAATAGTATAAATAATATCAGTGGGGTTTGGGGACGGAGTTGGGGCAAGAAGGTGGTCAGGAAAATAATCTCACTGATTCCTCCTATGTGATAGCTCACAAATCTAGGTTGTAGAAATATAAGCACATTAACAATACAAAGGTAAACATGAAGAAAAATAATATCATTAATTAAACTGGATGTGAAGGAGGGGGAAGGGAGGAAAAGGACAGGTTAAATCCATAACGATGTGTGTAACTGGCAAGAAATAGTTATGTCTAAAAAGAAAGGACTCAAATATTACAATAAAGCAATGACTAAAAAAAAAATATAAAATTTCTTGTCTATATGAAGATTTATGCAAAACAAAAACTTAGAAAACACAACATCAAATAACATCAGTGATGAGAAAATTGCCAGTAATATTAATAAATGTAAGTATTAAATTTGCCTATTAAAAGGAAAATAATTTTCAAGGTTGATTACAAAGCAAAAGCAATTCTATGTGGCACATATATCTAAATCAAAATGATTCCCAAAGACTGAAAATAGAGAGATGGGCAAAAACCAACAACTTACAACAAAGACAGTCTAAGATTTGGAATTTTACCCAAAATATTTAAATGGGAAGAATAATACAGATACCATCATTTATGATGTTTCAGCTCTTAGAAAAGGCCAAAAAACCATGACAGATTTCAGAGTGGTAATGCACCCTGGAAGTGTCACAGGAGTTTAATAAATCTCCAGATTGATGCTATGACAGTTGATTCTTCAGCTTATTAAGGACTGGATAGGTCTTACAGAATACCCTCCAAAATATATGCATGTTGAAGAAACTTTAGAAAATAAAGACATTTATTTTTAAGATTTTATTTATTTATTTGACAGAGAGAGACAGCAGAGAGGGAACACAAGCAGGGGGAGTGGGAGAAGAAGAAGCAGGCTTCCCGCTGAGCAGGGAGCCCAATGCGGGGCTCGATCCCAGGACCCTGTGATCCTGACCTAGGCCGAAGGCAGATGCTTAATGACTGAGCCACCCAGGTGCCCCGAAAATAAAGACATTTAGAAAGAAGAACACAGAATCCTTGATAGACACTTCAACTAGTGATAAATACTATTAATGTTTAGAGTATTATTATTTGTGATATTTTCCTTTTTCAGGTTATATATAAAACACATATAACATATATATGTAACATATACACATCATATGCATGTTTTTTTAAAAATCAGATGTTAAAAAATTGGATGTTAAATATACAGTTTTATATTTTGCTTTTCTAATATGATAAAACAGACATTTCCCATTAATTTCTAAAATTTATAACATATAGATGTACCATACTGTCTTATTGTGAAATGTGTATTTAAGTTGTAATTTTTTACTTTTAAAAGTATTGTTGGAATAAAGAGGAGCGTATACAAATCTGCATCTTTGATTACATCTTTAGAATTAATTACTAGAAGTAGGATTTGTATATCAAGGTGCATAACGATTTTAAGGCCTTTTTTTTTTAAAGATTTTATTTATTTATTTGAGAGAGAGAGAGAATGAGAGAGAGAGAGCACATGGTGGGGGGGTCAGAGGGAGAAGCAGACTCCCTGCTGAGCCGGGAGCCCGATGTGGGACTCGATCCGGGGACTCCAGGATCATGACCTGAGCCGAAGGCAGTTGCTTAACCAACTGAGCCACCCAGGCACCCTTAAGGTCATTTTTTTAATGGAATGATTTTACCATCTCCACTGTCCTACACAGTGTATGTTAGCATATCTTATCTAGTTTTTTCATTAAGATTAAGTTTTAAGAAAAGGTAAGTTCATCCATTTTGACATTTAAAAATATATTTTACTTGTATTAATTGCATTTTTAATTTTTTTATTGTTATGTTAATCAGCATGCATTACATCATTAGTTTTAGATGAAGTGTTCCATGATTCATTGTTTGTGCATAACACCCAGTGCTCCATGCAGGACATGCCCTCTTTAATACCCATCACCAGGCTAACCCATCCCCCTATGCTCCATCCCTCTAGAACCCTGTTTGTTTTTCTTTGCTAGTGTGAGTGAATATTTTCCATAGTGTTAGAGTTAATTCTCATTATTCATGGTAGTTAATTGTATAAGGTTGTTATGTACACTGAAATAGTGTATACTGAACCATTGCTCCCAGGGAAAATACAGAATTAGGTTCCTGACAGCCTGTAGTCAACACATTTTCATCAACAAATCATGACATAATCTTTTTAATGCATGTTTCTGTTTAAAGGCATTTTAAAAAAAATATACATTGTTGATTCATTAACACTGAACACAAAATGGCCAATAGCACTACAATTCATGCCTGAATGAAGCTTATTTAACACATGTATTTTTTCTGTATAAGCCATATAAAGTCTTCTTGCATTTAGAAGCTCTAGACAGGTTTCTGTACTTGGGGGCCATTTTAAATAGCAAAGTCACCAACAAAAAGCACAAAAATATAAAAAATTGTGGCACTGAATAGACCACAAAAAGGATACTCATTTATAGTATGATAGCTGCAATAAGAAGGCAGAGCATTAAAAAAATAAATTAATTAATTAAAAAAAAAAAGGCAAAGCATTATCTTTTTTGACATCAGCTGGGAATGCATGCATCCAGTGACTAAAATTTTCCCTGCTCTGCACGTGTCCATGAATGACTTTGAAAGTGCCACAAATATCGATTTTAGGGTTACAAACAAATTTTAGCAAGTAGATGAATTCACAAATATGGAATTGACAAGCAATAAAGATTAACTGTTTTTCCTAATATTTTTCTTCTTTTCTAAATTCATTATTTATGGCATTAACCATGTTACATTGGGAATATTGATGTTATTCACTTATATGAGCTCTTTGCCTATTATTAAGGAAGCTAACCCTTTGTTATATTTATTTAAGAGTTATTTTCCCCTAGTGTTTTCTTCCCCTTTTAGTATCCTCAGAGTGTTTCTTCATTTTCAGTCATTCTACCTTTTGTGGACTACTGTTTCATTCTTTTATCATTTTTTCAATTTCTGTTGTGCTTTAAAAGAACCTATCCATCCTACGAAGAAATGTATGGGCCTTTGCATCATCTTCTAATTAATGTGGTTTCTTTTTTTTTGTTCAGTTTCATTATTGATATGGATTTTGTCATTATAAGGTATGAGATGAAAATCTATAATTTTGCTTCTTTTAAAATAATTTAGCCCATTGTCTCAGAGCCATTTATTGGATAGCACTTTTGCTATATGGATTTGTAAAGCTATGATATCTTCTGGGATTTAGTTCTCTTTTGCTGCTATAAGAATTTACCACAGGGGCGCCTGAGTGGCTCAGTCGTTAAGCGTCTGCCTTCGGCTCAGGTCACGATCCCAGAGTCCTGGGATCGAGCCCCTCATCGGGCTCCCTGCTCGGCGGGAAGTCTGCTTCTCCCTCTCTCACCCCCCCGCTTGTGTTCCCTCTCTCTCTGTGTCTCTCTCTGTCAAATAAATAAACAAAATCTTAAAAAAAAAAAAAAAAGAATTTACCACAAATGTAGTGGATTAAATTAACACACACTTATTATCTTACAATTCTGTAAATCACAAGTACAACATAGGTCTCAGTGGGCTAACCTCAAGGTATCTGTAAGGCTGCACTCATTTCTGGACTCTCCAGGGAATCATTTGTTTCCTTGCCTTTTCCAGCTTCTAGAGGGTGCCCACATTTCTTGTTTCCTGACCTCTCTCCTCCATCTTCAAAGCCAACAACTGTGAGTCAAGGCCTTCTCATGTCTCTTTGATCTGATCCTTCTATCGTTGATTCTCTTTATCTCCACAGCCAGGAAAGGTTCTCTGCTTCTAAGACTCATGTGATTAGATTGAGTCCTCTTGGATAATTCAGGATAATTTCCCCCTCTCAAATTCCATAATTCTAATCACATCTGCAAAGTCTCTTTTGCAATTTAAGGTAACATGTTTATCATAGACATCATAGACATCTTGGGGAATGGGGAATGGGGACATTCTTCTGTCTACTACACTCTGTTAACATTTTTTGTGTACCCTGATCTATCTCTGAAGCTTTCATTCTATTCTGCTGGTCTGTTATGTCTATTCTTGCTATAATATCATTCTGAATTTTTTTGATTAATATTATACTTTAATCTCTGGCAGTCCTTAGTGTTTCCTCATAATTTTTGTCTTTAAAAATGTTCTTGGTATTTATTTTAGAAAATGCTTTAGAACTAATTAAGTTCAAGAAACAGTCTTTAGAATTGTATAGATCCTATAATCCAAGAGGAACTAACAATACTTCCACACACATATCTCCATTCAACCTTTATTAATATGTGGGTATAAAATTTTTAAATTTCCATCAAATATGTTCCAGATATTTCTTATTAAGCTTATTCCTACTTATTTGTTGTTGTTGTTGTATATGGGAGTGTTGTTCTATTATCTAGTATCTTGGATACATAGGAGAATGTTGATTTTTTTAAATGTTTGGTCTTTCTCTATTATTTTGAATTATCTCATTAATTCTAATAGATTCCAGTGATTCTTTTGAAATTTCTAAATTACCAAACATTTGTTCATAATGCTAATTATTTAGGTTGATGTGTCATATATAAGCAATAGCCCTTTAGTTTTTTCTAACTCCAGTTATAGTGTGTGGTTTTATATATTTACACCCTAAACCTGTTTGCACCCAGCTCAACAAATCTATATGAGTGAGTATGATGCAACCACTTCTCAACCAAAAACAGTAGGCTGTATTACAGGTATTTTCATATTTTTAATACCCTAAAATAAATTATGAAAGATAAATAGCAAATGCATTAATAAATAATAAACTTAATATCAGGTATAATCATTGATAAATGAAAATGTCTATTTGGTGACTTTTCCTCTGTCAGTGCCCTCTCGCCAAAGATTACCTGTTGAACAAGTTGTGCTTACTAATTGCTCTACTTTAGAGAACACATTCCATGGGGTATCATTAAAGGTTTTAGTAAAGAGAGTGCTAACGAGGGATTATTATAAGATTCGAGCCTGTGTTAGTGATTTAGGGGAGGGGTTAAAGAAGTGGGGCTGTGCTCTGAATTGGATGGTGTCAGGAAGCAGGAATTATTCTATGACTGATTATCTTAATAAATCTTTTCTAGAAGGAGAAAAGAACAGAGCAAGGTTAATGCTGTATTGGTCAAGAAACAGCAGGCACTCATATTTGCCATGACAGAATATGTATTCTTCAATGTGGTATCATTGCTCATGAATTTTTTTTTTCTTTTTCTATGTTTACATGTGATTTCTGAGAGAGGGGTCTTGTTTTTTCTTAATCCACCATGCTCATGGAGTAGATTTGTTTGATGTTGATGTTTTGTAAAGTTGTCTATGTTTATCAGAAGACCATCACGGTCTGTGAGTGCCACATCAGCTTCCAGATGTTAGAGGCTCCTTTTCTCTCTCATGACTATAGACAGCTACAACATTACTATCCCCCAAGTTTTGATGTTAATTTTGTCTGAGATAATTTCACTGTCATTTTTTTGTGTGTGTATGAGTTTATCCATTTTAATTTCTATTGCTCTGTACTGTAGTTGATTATGGTAAGTATATCCCTGAACTTTTTCAATAATCACAGATTTAGAATGTCACACATTTGGAAATATTTTTCTCTTATACTCTCCTAGGCACAATCATTTGTAAATTCACCTTTGAGGTTCTAAGATTCTGGATTCAGAAAGATATTCTGAATTTCATACCAGTGTAGATGTATATGCACATGCATACATTACCAAATAAACACGATAATTTAGATTGCTGGTAGGTAAGCCTCTTGACATATGTATTTTGTAATTCAATTATGTGTGAATTTATATAAAATGGAATATATGTATATACACACATATTTTTTAACTTGTCATATAGCAGATTTAACATTTTTTGAATTAAGAGTACCCCAAGATACAGAAGAATAAGAACCAGTTTCCTCTCCTTTAAACTTTTACAAAAGAATTTGGACCATGATGAGTTAATGTTTTCATAATCCCCTCTTAATTGCAACAGAGACAAGCCACAATTTTCCCACATAATTGAAATAGCCTCTTAGTTTTCTGAGTTCTTTATATAAATGAATTTAAAATGGAAAACTGATCCAGCTAAAATACAATATTTACAAAATTATTAGATTAAATAAGTCTAGCAATTTTTCTGTCAACTGGGATTAAGCAATCATTTAGAAATTTCCTAGAGCCAGAAAAAAAAATAGCTACATGTTTTTAGATTTTGACATTCAGAAATATTAAAGATGGGGTGTGTTCTAAGAGAGTTGATGTTTGCATTGGATGAAAAATAGAAAATACATTTTCTGCTATTACTCTGATGAAGAAATAAGATCACATATAAGAGATTAAATCTAGATATATTTTTAATTTTAATGATCAACTCAGCTGGGGATTTATTTAATTTTTTAAAGATTTTATTTATTTATTTGACAGAGAGAGAGACAGCAAGAGCAGGAACACAAGCAGGAGTGGGAAAGGGAGAGGCAGGCTTCCCGCTGAGCAGGGAGCCTGATGCAGGGCTCGATCGCAGGAACCTGGGATCATGACCTGAGCCGAAGGCAGATGCTTAACTGACTGAGCCACCCAGGCACCCCTGGGGATTTATTTCAAATAATACACTTAAAATTCCAGAGCCAAGAATTACCTCTAAAGATTATCTTTCCACTGGTAATTCATTGTATTTGTATTGTATTGTTCTTTCTTTCTTTTTTCTTCTTTTTTTGGGGGGATGAGAGGGGCAGAGGGAGAGAGAGAATCTTAGGCTCCACAGCCAGCGCGGAGCCAGACATGGGGCTGGATCTCACAACCCTGAGATCATGACCTGAGCCGAAATCAAGAGTTGGGGTTTAACCACCTGAGCCACCCATGCACCCCCAAAGGGATGATTTTTAAGCTGAGTAATTTAACCTCATAACAATTCTCTGTGTCTCTGCTTTTGTTTGGTAGATGCATATTTCCTGACAAAGTGAACAGAAGATGTTATCATAGAATTAGTAGTATTTTATAATAATAAAGTTTATTTCAAAAATATCAGTATCAACTATATAAGATACTTAGGGGGAAAAAAACCCAACCAAATATATACTGCCCATTGTATGTGAAGTTTTTCATGCCTTTTGAGCGACGTTATCAAAAATTAGAGGGCGCCTGGGTGGCTCAGTCGTTAAGCAACTGCCTTCGGCTCAGGTCATGATCCCAGGGTCCTGGGATCGAGTCCCACATCGGGCTCCCTGCTCCGTAGGAAGCCTGCTTCTCCCTCTCCCATTCCCCCTGCTTGTGTTCCCTCTCTCACTGTGTCTCTCTCTGTCAAATAAATAAATAAAATCTTAAAATCTTAAAATAAATAAATAAATAAATAAATAAAATTAGAAAGAATATGATCGTGTTTCATTTTTCAGAATTCAAGTTGAGAATATTCTTGTGACAGTTTTCTTCTCTACTCTCTTCTGCATGTGTTTACTTACCACTGGTCATTTGCTATAAACTTAGCAAATTAGGTTAGGTTTACTTTCTTTGGTATTCTTTCCTGTTAGTGTTCTTTTCCCAGTGAACTTTTCTCAACACCTGATGATGCACATTTATTTTGGAGTCATGATACATATGCTTAACTCTCATACTGCATATATAAAGAAAAAGCAAATCTGTATAGCTTATGGTTATTTATGCTTATTATTTGCATATGACGAAACTGATCCTAAGCAAGCAAAATTTATTATTTTTTTTATAAACATATACCTCTAATTTGGACTCATGTCTGTAAACTATTTATTCACTTAATTGGTCAAAATCAGAAAACAGTGCATTCCTTAAAGGTTTCTTCTTAATGTTACTTAGGAAATGCATCATATAAAGAATTAAAAACAATTTATTAAATAAAACCTTAACAGAAGTTTATGTTGCTAATTAGAACTGGACTGGCTCCATCCCAATCACTTCAAGTTTGTAAACTTGCCCAAGGGAAATGTTATCTTTAGAACAAGGATGCAAAATGTGGGATATTTTGATCTTCTTTGAGTTTTCAATGTGTAATTGTTCAGAACATATAGGCCTCTTATGTATAATGGAATAACTAAAAAACTAAGGTCTCCCAGAGCGTATATGACAAGTTCTATGAGCAGCTAGATCTCTCATTCTTCCCTTCAAACAGACGAAGGACAACTCAGAGTGCTAATCTGTGATGTAGAGGGGGAACCAGGGTAGTACTCCAAACAGACAGAGTTAAGAGATCTTTTGAAAATAACCATTGAAATTATAGTCCTAACTAACTCCATGCAGGTTTACTGTCTCTTCAGTTTTGAGATCAACAGTCCATGCAAAATCATTAACACTAACAAGAATGCGCTTCATTACCCTGCCCTCTCAGAATCTCTATCCTGCCAGAAATCTCCCATCTCTCAGTTGTGGGGATTTTGGCACATATTAATTCATGCAATTTAAATTCTCTTATAAACAGTCTTTTTTAGAAGAGAAAGAGCAAGGGCAAGAGTGAGAGTGGGTGAGACAGAGCTTCCTCATAAAATCCAGAAATAACAATTTTAGAATTAAACCTATATTCCATTAAATTTATTTTAAGTGAATGACTAAGTCGCTCACATGACATTCTTAAAAGTGAAGTGAAAATGTAAGTTCTGTTATATTTGGTTATAGACAGGAGTGGGCATTCTATGGTAACAGCTGGGATTTGGCAGAGAAAATAAAATATGATTTTATGATTAGCGTGCACATTTTCAGAGAGAATAAATAAAGATTTAATGTTTCAATATTAAAATGTTCTCAAATAACTTGAAATTTATTCTTTGGCTACTTTTTCAAGCCTCTTAAAGCATGCTTAATATGCAATGTTAGACTAAATGATTATTCAACTATAATCATCTCTTAGCTCATTTGTATATTTATATATTACATAGTTCATTTGCATCAGTTCATTATTCTTCAGATAATTTCTTTTTCCATTTACATTGTGTGAGGTATTTGACTGAAAGTTTTCAGTCTCAGGATTTTTATCTGTCATAATTATTTAGCAACTGTTCTAGCACCATAACATTATCATTATTATTAATATTAGTGGGGTAATAGTATTATAAAAAACTAGTATTGTTAGAGTACTTTGTGCTTTACAAAGAAGTTCACAATTGCCCTGTGATAAATGTAAAACCCAATATTTGTTAACATTTTTAAAATTTTTTATTTATTTACTTTAAAATATTTTATTTATTTATTTGAGAGAGAGATACACAGTGCACACTGGAGGATTAGAGGGACAGAATCTTCAAGCAGACTCCCCAGAGAGCACAGAACCCAACATGGGGCCCAATCTCATGACCCATGAGATCCTGACCTGAGCCGAAACCAAAAGTCAGAGGCTCAACCAACTGAGCCACCCAGCCACCCCTGTTAACATTTATTTTTAAAATTTCATTTAACTTCATTTAATTGAAAATCTTATATGAATGGGACATAGTTAGTTTAAGGAAGTTTAATATACAGCAATTTGGGGGCAAAAAACAGGACCCAATTCTATTGGCTTCTAATATTTTTTTTCTATGACTTGCAGATTTTTACATAATTGCAATTACATGATATATACATTTTTTCATCTTTAATTTTATCATTATTTTAAAAACCTGTTCTAAAATCTAGAAAAGACCCTTCATAAGAAAGGAAGAATACCACAATTATTAAGCATATTGAAAATAATTTCATCTAATCAACACTTAAGGAAACATAAACCAATATTTGATCTGGGAACATCTTGCCTATCAGTTTTGGAAAACAAATTTTAGCAATAACTTCTAACTGTGGACAAAATGCAGAGTAACAAGCTTTCTCACACATCAGTAAAGAGAAGGAGAATAAATGGTCACAACAGTTTTGTAAAGTACTGTGGAAGATGTTGCAAAACTCTACATACTCTCATGTGGTTTGGTCCAATAATTCTACTCTTGTGGAACAATCTCAATGAAACAATTTAAAAAAGTAGAGGCAAAATAAGTGTTTCAGAACCTTTTTTAAATCTAAAAATTAAGAAATAGCATAAATGCTGAATAACATAAATATGATTATATAACTTGAAGTCTATTGCCTTAATTCCATGTTATGCACTGGTTTAAAATGTTTACCAACAATATATTAAAAATTATTTCTCTTCTTCTCTTGCATAGGTTTTCCTCCATGTTTTTGCTTTATCCTGTGTTTGGTTCATGTTAACAACATCTAGAAGTAGACAGAATCTCTCTTCCTCTAATTATTAAAAAGTCTAGGACTTCAATTAGAACAACTCAACTTGTTTCTTCCTGAACCAATCTACTTTGTCGAGGAGGGCTGAAGTCGGAATCCCAGGAGCGCATGACAGATCAATACCTCTACATGGGCTGCTATGTAATAGGGACAGAGGATAATGGATGATGGCGATGCAAGCTACTACAGTTTTAGAAGAAAACTGATGTAATATAGGGGTATAACTGTCACATAGCTGTCTTTTTAAATTTTTTTTACCGGTTCAGTCTTTTATTTGTTTTTATTCTTTTTTAAAAATTTAAATTCAATTAATTAACATATAATGTATTATTTGTTTCAGGGGTATAGGTTTGTGATTCATCAATATAACACCCAGTGCTCATTACAACACATACCTTCCCCAATGTCCACCACGCCATTACTCCATCCCCCTACCCTTCTCCCCTCCAGCAACTCTCAGACATAGCTGTCTTAAATTTAAAAAAAATGTTATAAAAAATACAATGACATTTATTAAACTTTTTTTTTTTTAATGAGGATGGGGAGGGAGACTAGAATTTTACTCTGTACAGTTCCTCATGGGATTGGAGAGGAATTTTCCTTGTGGACATAGGGGAACAAGATTTTCCAAAATAAAAGTTCCAATATGTAGAACCACTTTATTTTTAAAATTCAATTTATTTAAAATAAAAAAATAAAAAACAAAATCAGTTCAATCCTTAAACATTTCAAATGAACCCATTTTAAAAATCTTATCAGTAACCTAGCAAAACTGGTACCAATTATCAACGTTTTATAAAGGGGAACATTGAGGCTTATTGAGTAGAATTAATTAATTTGCTCAAGGTTATCACCACTGGAATTTTAAACCAGTTTTAACTGAAATTCTATGGCTTATGTTATTTCCCCACTGGTGTTAGCAGCAAGAAGTCATAAAATGTGATTTCTTTTTAACAAACTTCTTGAATAAATAATCTGTGTTTATATTTTTAAATTAAGGTATTTTTCTAGATTTTAACAATCCAGGAAAAAATATAAAATATATAATTTAAATGAAATTGTAAAATTTATGTGAAAATAATGGTGTGGGGATAGTGTATGGTCTCTAGAGAGCTTGAGGAATATGGGACTCCATATAATAAAATCACCTGCATAATAATCAATGGCCCTTAGCTGTGTATATTGGCTTCCCATATTCAAGCATGTAGTAAGTGTAAGGCTGGAAATCACTTCCTGTCATCTGGAAGAAAAGCAATCAACAGGAAAGCACATGGCAAAACTATGAAAATGCTCACATGGAGATATAACTAAAGAGTGTTCCAGAAAACCTCTGAAGTGTTCTTACCAACAGGATATCTTCTGTCTAAAAAATATTTTTCAAAATTGATGTAAATTTCATGAAGCTAAGCCGAATATGAGACATGATTATGCATGTATATACTTCAATATATTGCACAGATGTGAAGTATCTAGATTTATATGTTCTCCATTAGAGGTCCAAGACACAAATACAAGCTTATTAAAAAGATAACTTATTTTCTAATAGAGTGTATCACAAACTTCAGCTCTATAGCCATGTCGGATCTATGATCTAGGGTCTGGGGGTTTTGTCCTAGCTCTAGTGTGGGAATGTCTGTGAGTCTGGCACATTGATTTATTTTGTGATGACTCTTTCTCATAGGTAAACTGACACAGCTGTCCTGGATTATGTCTAAAATTTTCTCTGGTTCTGAATGACTATTGTTCAATAATTCTGCCCAAACAAATAGTTCTTCCAGTAGAGTGCACACATTTTATTCTGGAGCATACTCATAAATACATGATAATTGGTTTAACAAGTATTGAGTTTCTACTCAGCTAGGGCACTAGGGATGCAGTGGTCAAAGAGGAATATGGATTCTACTTCTTTATTAATGTACTCTTTGAAATATAAGAAGGTAATAAATTTATTTTTTCTCCAATCTCTACCTTTAACCCCAGAAGAAAAACTGCTTTCTACCCTGGCATGTATGTGTGTATAAGCACAGATATCTTCCAGGGATTTTCTTCTTGTCACTTTTACATTTACACACTAAAAAAAAAAAAAAAAGTTTAGTATGACCCAGACTTTTCTTTTTTAAAAAGCCTGGTGTTACCTAAATCAAAATTACAGTTTCTCTTCCAGTATGATGCTTATTCTACGCACACCTTCCCCGCAAGCCCTGTGTCTGATTCTTTATTCTCCCTGTCACACCTCCCTACTCACTGCGAAGAGATGGGGTGATGGCCGGAAAATACTTCTTAGAGGAGTTATTTCAGCTTACTATCCCAGAGAAAGGGAGCAAGCAGGAGAAATCATTTTAAGTTCATAAATTGAAAGCCCGCAGGCCCCATCCAGAGTATAGATGCATTTTCTCTGATCCCACCACACTTTAAAACATTTTTATTAATTGCCAATATTTATAAAGTTGGAAGATTATAAGTAATCAAATAGATTTCTAGCTTCCTTCATAAATCAGAAGATCTAGTACTCCTGAGCCAGCGTATCGGTATGATCCAATAGCTAGAGCTGGGTACAGCTGTCCCCTCTCAGCCCCGGTCATTAAGTCCCCCGCCACCCACTAATGGATTATACCCGGCTTGCTTTGCTTAAAAGATCGGTGTCATTGGCATTTGAGATTTGAATGCTAGCCTACAGGCATGAGAAACTGCAAGTTCCTTAATATGTATATCAGTTAGGGTTCTTATTTATAAACATCGGAACCAGGTCTGACAAATTTAGCAAAAGCAATGTGATAAAGGATAGTAGATAGTTCACATAAACTGTCAGAGGAGCAAAAAAACCTGCCTCGGAAGCTCTGCAGCCCAGAAGAGTAGCCACATCGCAGCCCTGTGCTGCGCAAGATGCTGTTCTGCGGCGCTCCGCGGGCTCCACGCCGGGCACCGTGTCCCGGGGTCTGCGGCGGTATCGCTGGGCTTCCGGCCCCGCTGCGGAGAGCTCTTCATCATACCACACCACCTCGGTCTCCAGCAGCATCCAGTCTGCTCAGTGTCACCATCCTCCCGTTACTTTCTTCCGAATGATCCTTTGAAGGAAACTAAGTCACATACCTACCTTGTATCTCTAAACAAGGCCCGGGAAGCAAATTCGGGCGTCTACTTTGGTGAGGTGGGAAAGTGTTCATTAGGTACTTCGCGTTGATTGTTTAAGTGGCTTGCCGTAAGTGAGCTGCCCTGGTAAAGATGAAATCTGAAGTCACCTCTCCTGTGCCCCATCCATTATTTTACCCATGCCCGTACCTCTATATTGATAGAAAGCTGTAGTCCTAAGGAAAGGATCTGAAATGGTAGAACTTTCAGAAATTGTAGGAAGCTTTTTACTTTTAATCTTGAAAATTTCCATTTAAAAACCATTATTTCTCAAAACATGCATTCAATGCTTGCTGCATATGAACTTGGACACCACGGGAAGACATATGACACTGATGAAAGACTACGTCCCTGATGTGCTAGCATTAGGTCAGGGAAAGCAGATAAAGTTAACAGGGAATGCCATCAACTTCTGCTCTGAGCATAGATACCTTATTCTAGGATTTATACTTCATGAAACCCCCAAATCTGTCCCAAGAGCACTACCTTAGCATCATTTAATCTCACACTGAGGCCTGAGTTTTTCCAACAGAAACTGAATTATTCTGATAAGTAATAATTACGATGTACTTGAATTTTCTGTACATATGACGACCAGGTAACTAGGACAGGATAGAAAATTCTTGAAAGCAAGAATACGTGTGTGCATTTTGAATGAGTGAATGCTTTTAATAACAGGCTTTTAGGTCATCAGAATAGGTACAGAAAGCTGAGCTAAGATAGTGTCCACATCCTCAATCATATTACATTCTTTTTTCATTTTGTAATGAGAGAAATAAAATGTCCTCCTTCTTTTGCCAAAATAAGTAGAGGTATGAATTATCTGAAATGCAATTTAATTTCTTTTGTGTGTCAGGCCAATAGAGAAGAACAGATACAGATAGGAAAAGAACAATCGTAATCAAGAAATCATAAATAATTATATTTAGAGGTCTAGCCTAAGTAGCTGGTTCAGACTTTTATTTGTCTTCATGCAATTACATGACTTACAAAAATGGTCATTAAATGAATGAATAAATGATCTTTTTACAAGCCAGAAGAAATGTAGCTTACTGTTTGATCACTGATCCCTGCCCAGTGAAAACCAGGAAACAGGGGAGGAGGCAGAGCAGTGACTCAGAGCAGTGCTCTGGAATCAAACTGAGACAGGAAAAAGCACCCAGAAGGACAAACCAAGTGTCAGAGACTAGCCACTTCCTTTGTCTAATTTTATTACAAAATGTATTGAAGGAAAGAAACAACAAAATGAATAGCTTCCTTTCTGTGGGTATTGGGACAACCAACCCCTGTTAGGAGTGAGTTTTCTTTTCCATTTAATACAAAGAAAATTTGTAAAGATGAGGATACATTAAGATGTTATAGTTCTTCTAATTATTAGAATTATATCATTTTGAAATAATCATATTAGAATAAAAGCAGAGCACCTCCTTCTCTCTTTTTTCACTCTCTTATTCTCTCTTGGTCTCTCTATACCTCTGGCTCTCCATCTTGTTCCTGCACACATGCGGGCTCTGTCTCTGTCTGTCTGTCTGTCTCTCTCTCTCTCTCACACACACACACACACACACACACACACACACACACACACACGCCCTCTCAGGCATGCGCCTAGATGCAATTAGCACTGCACACCAATAGTAGTTAACCCTGGGACTTAAGGGAAAAGAAGAGCATATTTAAATGCTTAAAAATGCCAGAGTACTTTATAACATCTACTACTATTGCTCATTGTGAATCTGACTGTAATTATCTTGTAAGATTACCTCTTGCAAAAATAAACAAAAAAAACCAAGATCCTTAAGTTCACCATCTCTTGAAAAATCTATATCTCTTTTTTCTTCCCCTGAAAAGTTCTCGTTCAATCACAAGAGTGGCCCTTTATTGTGTATTCTATTATTTGGTAGACAAGTCTGTGTTGATCTTACAATATCATAGAAGCATGAGGCTAAGAAAGCCCACATAGGCCACTTGAATATGAAATAGGAAGTAATTCCTTTTACATATTGGGAATAATGTGATGATATTTCTCCATTGAGTGCTGAAAAAAAATGAACGCCTGTTCTTGCCTGGTTTAAAACCTGGTCTTCTAATCTCTAAACTTTTTGTATCTGGTAATGGAGGCTGGGTTTGGGAGTGGGCCCAAGGGAATTGCTGACACCAGAAGACAGTCATAGGCTCAGCATGGAGGGAGTGAAGCAGCCCTGGGATCAAAGCAGAGCGCACACAGGCCCACGAAGGTCGTTGAACTGATGCCCTTTGCTCAAGCTGTACCTTTATCTCCACAACATGTCAGCTTAGTCACTGGGTCACCCTGACGAGGACTCTTCTGACTTGATTGAATGCTTGCTCAGGTCCTCTTTCTACTTCTCTCATTTCTCTATCTCTGTACTCCCAAGCTATTGTTCGTATCACCTCCGTTCAGGTCATTTTCCCACTCTGTGGGCATTTTATTGCTTGTTTATTTATTTATTGTTGTCGTAATTGGGTTGACTCTAGATAGCGACTCTCTTGAAATTCCTAAATCATACTTTCATTCCCAATCTCCCTCCCAAGTTCGAGCCACACACTGCAAACTGCCTATTGGATATCAAATATTGCTTAGATTTCAGTTGTAAAGTCATTCCTCCTGTGGCTTCTACATTTTATTATAATCATTGCTCTTGAAAACTCACACGATTCATTGATAACTCCTTCACCCTCAGTCCAGTGAATTTCAAGTCTGGTTTTATTTAATAATTTTTAATATGTATGCCACATTTTCCTGTGCTCTGCATTAATCCCTGACTTGTGATTCTTAATGTGACACCTGCATTATTGCTACATGGTCCCTTGTTTTCTGTCCATTCACTGATTAGCCGAACTTTCAGGAAATTATTGTAATAATCGTTCCCAAACCACCATTCTGATTATATACCCAATCCCCTTTTCTAGATCTTCAACAATTCTCTGTTCTATAACAAATGCTATCAAGACACATTCAAAGCTCTTGAAAAATCTGATGCTATATCGTCTCATCTTATAAGGCCACATCTTATGTATCCTGTACCAAAATTATAAGATGTGGCCTTACAAGATGTTATAATTCTTCTAATTATTAGAATTATATCATTTTGGTTTTCCCTGAACATACTTAATGCTTTGATTTGTGTTGCGTCCTCTGGCTGACATGACCTTCATCTTTGTATGTTAAAATAATACATATTGTTCAAGGATATGTGCAAATGCAATGAAGCATCCAGGAATACTTCTTTAACTATGCTTATGTCTTTTACCTGTTTTGTATCCTTGTCTCTCTCTCTTTGTCAGTGTATCTGTGCCATTTCACCTACTAGACTATAATAAGTTTTTTTTTTAAGTGAGTGACTGTGTTACCATGTCCAATACTTTTCCTAGTAGCTTTCAGTAAGTAGATCAATGAAATATAGCATTAAAATCACATAACGAATTACCATATTAAAAATGGGGTTGCAACAGATTATCCCTTAAAAACTCCTCGTGTACTAAGATTCAATAAAAGCAGGAAGTTTAAAGATATCATCAGACATCCTGATATAAATAATGAAGTATATATCCTTTATATTTCTTAATAATAATTGCATTATAAAATAGAATTCTAATAATTTGTTGAAATAATGCTGCAAAATAGAATCCTATCACATCAGTTGGTAATATCACAGAGGTGTCCACAACTATCCTGGATAGGCAAAAGTTTTACCTTGTATTACTGCATTCCTTTTTTTCCTCTACTCTACTTCCTGATCCCTGGTATTGTTAGAATCTCCTTAGTGTTTTCAACTGAAGTCACAAAATGAACCAATCTTAATTTTATCTTGGCATTTCCAGTGTTATTAATTTGTATACACTATATCCATTTACTTTACCGTAGGCCTTGTTTGTGTTGGCAACATACACCTCTGAGCCTCACTGAAAACATTTCATTGTTTAGGAAATGCTCTAAGACCATGAATCTAGTCATTATCTGGTTTTCACTAAGGACACTCTGTGTAGAGATTAGTTGAGGGTGAGGAAATACGCTGCAATCTGACAATTAAAGCACCAAGGCAGTGAAACCACTGGAGGCACTGATGGTTTCAAATGAAAACTAGCAAATTCTACAGGGAAGAAAGAGTATGGGCTGTTCATACAATAACATTGCTACTTATTAGTGGCTTAACCTCGGATGCTTTGCCGACACTGTAAGGCTCGGTTGGTTTATTGTGTTTTTGTTTTGTTTTGTTTTTCTTAGTGTGAGAAATGAGTAGGATAATAAAGCCAAACTTACAATGTTGTTATAATGAATAATAGAGATAATATAAGTCAAGTACCCCAAAACTAGTAAAGGTTCAATCATTATGGCTAAACTTCTTTAATGTATGCAATCACGTGAATTGATGTTTTCAGTATTCATTTTAAAATATTACACTTTACCAGATATTTATTCATTTTTTTAAACAAATATATTTCTAGTAACTAAACTGTCCACTGTCAGGGATCAATAATCCTATTACATATTTGGAGCTGCTTGACTAGAAGGACCCTGTTCATTAATTTATTTCCTGTGCAGTGCAGTGCACCTGGAACCTGGGTAGTGCTTAGGACAAGTTCCTTCACTGAAAGTGAGCAGGACCATAGAGAGATAGAAGCTTCAAATTATTTCCAATGATTTAATTAAAATAGAATATAATTAAAGTGAAGACAGCATTCTCTAAAATTTCGCATGGGCAAAAATGTTTAGTAGGAGTCTGTGAAAAATAGCTTTATTTAATAATTAAATTTGATTAGAAATATAAGTAAGAGGTGAATCAGAAAAAGAGATCTAGATAAGGCTGGATAATAATTCAGGAAATGATAAAAATCTAAATCTAATCTTTTGTTGCTTTTGTATCTCTTAAACCTATACTAAAATACATATTCTTTATTTCCTTAATCAAGACTGGTGTCTATAATTTGAAACTATAGTTTCCATGATTAGAGTGTTTCTTGACAATTTCTAGGGAATTTGGTTAAAGAATTAATATTAGAAACTATTCTTTATCTGCATGATTTTCATCCTGTGCTCTTTAATTTCTGCCTCCATCCTAGACCAGACTTGGAGGTTTCTCCTCTTTCTCTTATGCAAATGAATGGGACAATTTCATGTCTTGATTCTGGCCTGGAATTTCCAATTAAATGATAATGATTCATGTATGTTTTAGATACTGTTAAGTATGATTTAATTTGCACCTTCTCAGTTACAAATGATACCTGCGTTGGGACTCTAAAGGAAGATATTGTTGTTTCTTTGCACCTATTCTATGCCAAACATTTCACATATTTTTTTATTTTAAATTTCCATTGTTTGTTATTATTCTAAGAGGACAATAAAAAGAGCAAGTGAATCTTCATTATTTTACTAAAATCTTTAAATGCTGTGCTTTCCCAAGATTGCTTACTGTAAATACTGTTTCTCAAGATGTTCATTTTTGAATGACTAAGAAAGATACAGTTAACTAGGGTTATTATCAAGTAAGATTGGTTGTGCTAAATTATTTTAAATCAATAGTAAGTTGATGTGTTCTAGTAAATCTGACCACGTGTTCAATTCAGCTGGAAGATGATATAAGGAATCTAAAAACAAATATGAGGCTGTATATGTTTTCTTAAAAATTTTATGTATCCTGGGCGCCTGGGTGGCTCAGTTGGTTAAGCGACTGCCTTCGGCTCAGGTCATGATCCTGGAGTCCCTGGATCGAGTCCCGCATCGGGCTCCCTGCTTGGCAGGGAGTCTACTTCTCCCTCTGACCCTCCCCCGTCTCATGTGCTCTCTCTCTCATTCTCTCTCTCAAATAAATAAATAAAATCTTAAAAAAAAAAATTTTATGTATCCTGAAAAATTCTTTTAGTACAGCTAGAAGGATATCCTTGACTATCGTCGAGGCAATAATTCAGGAATAGCTATGAGTGGATGACTTTGAAGTGCACAATTCATAAACGAGGTCCCTGCTTTAGAGAGGTGTCACGCCTCTGAGTCCAAAAGGGAAAGTTACCAATAGCAAGGTCTTTAGAACAAACTGAATTGGTAAGACAGATTTGTACTCAGTGTAGAAAGAATTTTAGGTCACTAATTTTTACTTTTATTATATTCAGAAGTCAGTAATATCATCTGCAGCACCATCTTTAACTGCAAAAAAATGATTTCTCCACATCATTCATCACCAGCCTCATCGTCATCTCAATCTCATTCTGCCAGATTATTTCTCTGTCCCAACATTCTGTGGATGTTACAGCAATAATTTCATGTCCAACTGGAGGGATTCTCAATCTTGTAAATTGATTCTGATTGCCATTGCTCTTAATAATTCAGTGTTTTTCTAATTCAATTCCATTATTAGAAAGTCTGTTTATCTAGTTTTATACTTATTTATTGCTCCCTAGTTCTGACTTCAGATACTACTTTATTTATAGAGTAATATTTCAATTCCATAAATAAGTTATACAAATAATAAAGTTCCATAATATTTGTGAGTCATAGTTCTTATTTTCATGCTATATGAATTACCCAACACATGCTTTTTCTGCCTCTTTTTTATGGCTTACTTAGTTTGATATTTTACATTTCAAAATATGCCCACGTACAGATAAATTTAAAAACAACATTCTTGAACTTTCGGGAAAACATGAAGAGAAAAATGCAATCACTTTTGCTAGAATTGAAGTTTAGTCTTGATATAATCACTCACAACCTAGATAAATATCAGGTTGACCACACTATGGCAGCGCGACCATAACACCATTGATATGAGTGTCCACAAAGCATATACTGCCTAGATGTGTTTCTGAGTCTGGTATGGATACTTTTTAGATGTTCAGGATTAAATATGCACAACTGGGAGGGAAGCATGATCAAAGCCTATCCCGGAGAAAAGTCATAACCTCGAATCACAAATGAAGGAAAGCAGCATGGATCTCAGAATTTTAAAATTATCAGGTACTGGGAAATCTAAAGCTGTTTCTGCACTTCCCTGATCCCAGCACACTCACCTTTTAAAGATCACAAAAAACAGGTAAGTGCATTAAAGTGTTAACCTGCTGCAGAAATCAGATACTAGATAACCATGTCAAGGAGAAGGAAATAAATAATGTGGCAGGATGGAAAACGTGGGGATAAACATGGTAAGAAAGAAAGAATTATATCTCGGTGATCAATTACACTAGATTTTTCTTGTGGTTGTTTTGTGTGCACTGTCAACCGTTATATACCATAATAGAAGGAAATTCCTAATTCTTAAGCAATTGAAATAAAGAAAGAAAAGTTGTGAACTAGATGCTTGCAAACTTTTTTAAGAAGACAAGATGAACTCTCTCTGGTATTCTGTTCTTTCTGATTGAATACAGACTATTCCTCTCCATGGAAGCAAGCCCATTAAGAATGCAAAAAATTCCAGCTCAGCTCATAGGTAGGTAATGCTACTGCCATTTTCTACTATAGATTTTGTATTACAGATGTTGACCATCTCCTGATAACTGGACCCTGGGCTAGATTCAACTTATACAGATAGATAGGCAGGAAAGACAATGTGATTGAGACTGAAGGAGTAACCTGTAAGAAAACAAGTGAGTAGAAGAATTGCAAAAAGCATTCTAAATGGTAGAAATTCAATCTACGTAATGTGGCCTATGGACTCTTTATTTCTCCAAATTATGTAGAAAGCATGATTGGATGGGGGTAGGGCATGAGTTGAGCACATATTTAGTGCAAAGAAGAGTTGATATGCTGTGCCAATCTGTATAAATAGTAATATGATGAATTGTAACTAAACTGGGATTTCAATGGATGCAGAAGAGATCATATTCCCATTCATGCAGTCATTTAAAAAATTTATTAGGCAACTTTATGCCAAGTTCTGTTAGACATTAGAGAGTTAACACAAAAGAGACATAATGCTTATTCTCAGAGAACACATTGGTAAATTATTCCTCTTTACCTATCACAATTTAGTACCTAGCATCTTATGACAGAGGTCTTATGTTCTAGAATATGGAGGGGCATGGAAAGAATAATTCAGTTTTCCTGGAGGGGTATGAAAGACCTTAAAGAGAAGAGAATATTTGGGGTTAAACATAGGAGGGCAATAGAAATACATTAGGTAGTTCGGAAAGCAATTCATTTTCTGAGAGGGTGTTGCAAGTTGAGCTCTCTGTAAAGCCAGCTCAAAAACAGGGATTAGCTTGCAGAATGTTTATTAAGGGGTGCTCTTGGGACCAGACCCAATGGAAGTAAAGGAAGGGAGCAGACTAGAGTAGCAGGTGAAGTACAAGTGTGATGGAGGTCCAATTATAGCTTTGGCTTACCCCATAGGGAGCTCTGGAAATAGAGTGGACTTTGAGGTTTGTTCTGAGCTAGACTGAGATAACCAAGCCATTATACCCTTCATATCAATCAGGCATTTGCATGAGGGCTACCCCAAGAAGGGGCAATCCTCCTAGGAGAGGCAGTTGTATCAGGGACTGACAACTAAATGGTGTTTGCTGACCATGCTCCCAGCAGCTGGGCTAAAAGTCGTACCTTGAAGAGGAATTGGGGCATATCACAATGACCACGACAGAGGTGACATGAATAGAGGCTTGAGCTTGATGGAAAAGGTTGAGAATAGCTATGATAATGGGAAAACTTGTTGGATAAAACACATATTATAGAACCGAGGAACAGGGGAACTGAGGGTGCAGTGGAGATTGGTTACGATGCTGGAAAAACCAAGTCCTGTTTCCCCTCTGGGGCAGCACAGTGATTTAAGGAATTCTAAGCAGCAGGCTTTGGGTCAATTTAGGCTGGTGGAAAAGGAAGACAGAGGAGAGCATAGCTAGGAGAATGTGCCCTATCAGCTCTTGGGAAAGGCAAGACAAGACACAGCTTCCACAACCACATTGTTAGAAACATACAGTGGAGCTGTGGTAAGCAGAAAAAGGGCTCCATGGATAAGAGATCCTTGTAACTCCCAGAACCTCTGAATACGTTTCCCTAGATGGCAAAAGGGACTTTGCAGACATGATTAAAGGTATGGACCTTGAGATAGAAGCTGATGATTCATTATGTGGGTGAGGCCAATATAACTACAATGGTCCTTAAAAGTAGAAGAGGCCAGGAGAGAAGGCCAGGATGATGCAATGTGAGAAAGACTTGAATTGTCATTGCTGGCTCTGGAGATACAAAGAGGCTGTGAGCCAAAGAAGGTGGGTAACCTCTAGAAGCTGGAAAATGCAAGGCAGTGGATCCCACCCAGAACATACCGATAGGAAGACGACCCTGCAAACACTTCTATTTTAGCCTGATGAGGCCCTTGTCATACTCTTGACCTACAGAATTGTAAGATAGAAAATTTACATTGTTTTAAGCCATTAACTTTGTGGCAATGCATTACGGCAACAATAGAAACTTAGAAGATTCATGTTAGAAGTTAGGTTCTAAATTCAGCACATGAGGTGAATTCAATTAGTCAACATTGAGTTTGACAATAGTTTATATGGTCCATAAAATATAATGAACATGATCTGGCTTATGTGACCCTGTATATTCATCTTTATCTATAAATACAATATGTAAAATAATGTACAGGTTATACACTCTACATAGTATATACATGATAAGTACATATGCAAAAAAGTTACCCTCCTTTTTAAAATTATATGCATAATCAAAATTACATGAACTAATAGCATATATGATGTTCTAACCTACTAGATAAAAGGAGATAAGAAAGGCAAGAATATTATTGGAAATGAGGTTTAAATAACTCTCTTTGGTATAGGTGAATGAGGCAGGAGATCAGCTATAAGAAAAAAGTTAAAATATTAGAATAGGAAAGCAATTCTGACTTAATTCTCATCTCATGGAGTACTGATGAAAGGGTCTTACTATTCTTCCCATCTAGGAACAGGATTACTTCCAGCATTTGGGGCAGGACCAAAATTCTGGGAGAGATGAAATACTTCACAGGATTCAGAGGCACGGAGCTAAGTAGATTAATAGAGAGCCTGCTGATTCACTAGTAATTTCCTTTATTCGAAATCCCAGGAAAGACTTAAGCTGCTTTCAGCCCTTTAGAAATGATATAATAATAAAACTTCAGCATATCGTAGTACTTTTTAGCTAAAAACAATAAAATTAAAATTTGTAATTAATGCTATTAAAAATCTATATTCTTATGAATTGTATTACATAAATTTAAAAATAAACTTAATTTCAATCTGCGAGAACAATTATTATAGTGGCTAAAAAATGAATCAATTGTGTAGTTTAGTTAACAAACAGCATATTTCTCTTCCTGTTCTGTATCCCAAGAAGCTGTAATAAACTCAGAATCTCTTTTAAAATGGCAGATGCACAGTCAGTAAGAGCTTCACCCTTGAGCAGCTTCCCAAGTACAGGAAAACAAAGTGTTCTGATTTTCCCCTTTTGGGAAGCAGATCCATTTCATCTCATGGACTTTTCAGTGATATAGAAAGTGCAAGATAAAAAAAAGACCTCATTTGCTTATCCTTGAAAATCCAATGCCAGGCTAAGGAGATGGGTCGGGGGAGGGAATGAGGAAAAAGAATGCAACACTAATATATTTGATTTGTTCTGGAGTTTGATGTCACTATAGAAGAAAAGCAAATATCCCTAGACCTTAGCTTATAACCCTACTTGTGGTATATAAGAACAAATATCTGGATTTTTGCATCACGACTGAGTAGTAGCTTGGTTTTGCATTATAAAGCACCAGAGGTGGGCATCATAAAGATGCTATTTAATAGCTAAGAAGATACAAACAGCAAAACAAAAGTCCCTGGAATAAAGGAAGTGATTATAGGTCATTACTCAAAGTTGTGAATCCATGACTCCAAGTTGCATTTTAGATCCTAACAGAAAAGAAGGTTGGAGGAAATACCCACTCCATCTCTCGGCTTCTCTGATTCTTCCCTCATGCCTGCCCTGCACATTAAAACTGGAGACAAATTTTTACTCTGCATTAGATACTCAATAAATATTTATGTAGTGAATAAAGCAAGGGGTAAATAAATCAATGATTAACAAATAATTCGTGTTTAAGGATGCTGAACTGCTCCAATGGCCATCCTACTGTAAAAATACTCCACTTTTGGCATTTCTCTCTGGTGGTAAGTCTTTGTCTGGGGTTTGTGTCCAGTACTAATTAAGTGTACTCTCCTTTTAAACACTAATTTCTCAAGTTATTCTTTTTTTTTTTTCAAGATTATTTATTTATTTATCTGAGAGAGAGAATGGGAGACAGAGAGCATGAGAGGGGGAGGATCAGAGGGAGAAGCAGACTCCCTGCCGAGCAAGGAGCCCGATGCGGGACTCGATCCCAGGACTCCAGGATCATGACCTGAGCCGAAGGCAGTTGCTTAACCAACTGAACCACCCAGGCGCCCCTAATTTTTCAAGTTATTCTTTCTTGGCTTATAGAACAGCTCACTTAAATCTTCTAAATTGGTTTGCTGGGGAGATGGCCCTGACCTCCATCCCCTTTAGATACAAGCTCATGTTCTACATCTCTTAAACTAAGGCTATGTTCACACCAGTGTAATTAACTGAATAATTGCCCTAATGGGATTTAACCTTACTCTCAGTATTAATTGGATGATTGCTCCAGTGTGAACATACTCTAATAAGCTTCCTAAGAACTTAGACTTTACCTTCTAAAACCAAAGTCTGCTGTACTTTCCATTCATTGAAGTTACTTCATTAGAGATGTAATGAAACTTAAAAACAAAATACTCAGAATAGAAATATGTGTGCTGGAAATAAAAGCTTCACTGATGACACCCCACAGAGATATTTACCATTAAAAATTTACAAAGCTTTCCAGAATTTCTTTTCTCTCTCTCCCTTTCTCTCTCTCTCCTCTCTGTCTCTCTCTCTCTCTATATATATATATCTCACATGCATACACACATACATATATGTACAAACACACCTCACATTAAAAGATACACATAAATATATAACATATATAAATAAATATATAGATATATGTATTTGCATATATACACAGACATACACGTGTAATAGAAGTCCCTCTAAGAGCCATTTGGTTCAATGTGAGATGATCAAGTATTAGCATAAATATTTACCAATATTTTATTCACAAATAAAACTAAGGTCAAAGCCAAATACCATCACTATAGAGTGAACTTCTATAATACTTCTATAATACAATGATAAACCTGGTATTTTATTTAAAACAATTACTGATGAGGGAGCAGAAGGCTGGCTGAAGACAAAGCATAAGCTGACACCCTGCAACCACCCCCCACCCCCCACTCCTGGGTGGGACATGTGTGACATTCTTCCAGGAATCTCCCCACTATCTTAATGTTAATGCCTAGCTAGAGGGGAAAACAACCTTAACTTGACAATGGCAAGGCCTCCGTATCTTGTAGGTCCTCCTTAGCATATGAAAATTCTCCTGAAACCTCCCTTTTCCTTACCTCCCCCAACCCCATAGTATATAATCAGCCACCCCTCACAACGCTGGGGCAGCAGCTCTTTCTGCCCCTTGGTCCTATTTCCGTACTTTAATAAACCACCATTTTGCACCAAAGACATCTCAAGCATTTTTTCTTGGTCGTCGGCTCTGGACTCCACCCCACTGAACCTCACCTATGTTCCAAAACCACATCAATTACTTGAACTTTATTACTATAATTTTTAGTTAGACACATTTAAAATTTAAGATTATAATGCTGGAACAATAAAATCTTAGCACTATTCTATGCAAGAGTGATCATGTGGTCCTTACATGTTACATTTATAAAGCTAAATAAAAGGCTCAGTTTTACCAGATGTTAGTAGAAGTGAAGATTTTAATAGGTGTGGGGATAATCTCATTTTTTTTCTAATTTTTTTCTCTTTAAGTTATTCATATTATTATTATTGCTATTATTATGATTATTTATTATGATGCTGTCATTCATGATTTTGGGGATTTCCTTCCTTATAACTAAAATTTTCTTCTGAATTAAACAGCTAGACATTAAATACAGTTTATGAGTTATCTGTTTAGTACTATAACATTAGCATGTAACATTTCAACAAAATAGAATTAAAATATTAAATACCTATTTTAGGGGATTGTATAACTATTAAATAATTTAAATAGACTTACTGACTTGAAAGGGATATTGTGTTCTTTCTAAAGTCATCAAGTAAACGTGTTTTCATGACATTCATATTAGCAATCTATTTCTGTATTTAGCTATTTCAGTTGTTAATAATCAGTTTCATACAAATTAATAGATTCTATATTTAAATTGTGGCAGCATTTTACTTTTCAATATTAAATTTACAATTAAGCTTAATTATCTAATATATATTTTAACATTTAAATTACCTAGGAGATTTTTTCACTCTAAGATATGTCCACAATACTTATTTATATTTAAAAAGTATCATTTATTGAATCCTTAAATACCAATATATATCTATTTGTATATGTGTGTGTATAGATATCATACACATGCATTTTGATATGTTTAGACATACTTTATATAAAACTTAAAAACAATATTGCTTTTTACCTAGCATCTAGTAGCCATTTTTCAAGTTATTATAGACAATTATATCTACATAGTTACTAATCTTTTTTTTTTTTAAAGATTTTATTCATTTATTTGAGAGAGAGAGAGAGAGAGAGCACACATGAGAGGGGGGAGGGTCAGAGGTAGAAGCAGACTCCCCGCTGAGCAGGGAGCCCAATGCGGGACTCGATCCTGGGACTCCAGGATCATGACCTGAGCCGAAGGCAGTCGCTTAACCAACTGAGCCACCCAGGTGCCCTATAGTTACTAATCTATATTAGATACTTTTTGAAACCTCCTCTCCTGGGCATATAAGCTGTTTGCAATTTTTAACTAATACAAACCCTGGTGCCATGATCATTCCTGGTAGTGGATATTGTTTGCCCACCCAACATCCATTCTCTCCCATCTGCCTTCCTAAAAGCATCATAATTATGTTCAGGAATTTATTCCTTTTCCATGAGAACCTTCTGTTTCAGGTAAATGTGACAATATTCATGGCTCATATAATTGGTTTAAAAGTAATCCTGCCCACTTCGTTAGTAACTGGCTAAGGAATAGACCCATCTGGGCACACTGAGATGTGAAAAAAAAATTTTTTTTTCTGAGAAAGTTTAACATCAGTATTTTCCTTTAGAAACTCACAGAGAAAAAAGTAAACTTCTTCACAGTTATTTTGGCTTTATATTCACTATTCCTGTACCCATTTTCCCAATGGTAGGCAAAGTTTTGAATAGATTATTTCCCCGGCTGCTAACCTCCAAAGTCAACATTATTACAACTGTGATCAGCTGTAGACCTTACTATTTTTCCATATTTAATCTCTCTGATATTAGGGGTGCATCATACAATTTATGAAGAGTGATCATTTAACTGAGAGTGTTTTTTCACTCTTATAATGGCATAAAATAATTTTTAAAGCTCCCCAATGATTCCAAAATGCAGCCATGTTCGAGAAATAATGTTTAGAGTGCTTTTACCCATTGCCAAGTCTTTCCTTACCCAAATTTAAACATTCAAATTATCTTTGATCTCAAAACCCATCTCATAAAAGCAACTAGCCCCCAAATTAGCTAAAAACTTTTATATTCAATAACGTGGTTAAATCCACAAAAGATATTTTCATCTTTTCCTTGCTAATTTAAATAAATTCTTATCATACTTTAATTCATATTGGTCCCAATTCTGCTTTGTTGCCTGAAATGATATAAAAGATGAATGTTTAAAATTATAACAAAAACTCACTGAATTGTGGATATTAATGGAATTTTTACTTGTAATATTCTCTCAAATTAAAAAGAAAAAATAATCAGAAACACCTGCTTCTCTGGTGTCTTGCATTCCCTTCCAGCTGTCATCCTAATTGGTCCTTCCTGTCTGAATGTTACTTTTGATGAGTCCTGACCTGTCCTAGCCTCCTTAGTTCAGCTCTTTTTCTGAGTTCGGAAGGGCAATTGGCCCTATCCTATGAGCCTTGGGAAGACTTCAAATAATTGGTTGTATGTATTTAAATTTCTGTCTCTGGGTGATAAAATGGGGGGCAGAGGCTTTTTCTCTGAGTTGATCTGTCTTCGCCAGAGCCCTGGATAACTGAGAACGACAGCAGCCGTGTCTCTGCTCTAATGGTGTGGATTCAAGCGTAGCACTAACAAGATGCACAGACAATAGGGAAAAGTCATCACAGGAGAATGGAGAGGTTTACAAATGCTGCTCCAATTGTGTTCAGATCTCGTCATTTCAGAGTGGGGACCCCACGGTGCAAATGTGTCCCCAGAAGGGGACAGAGTTCAGAATGTCTGGGAAACTCAGGGAACACTAGTGGTTGGTGATGGTAGCAAAGAGGGCAATCCTTAACAATTCACTGCCTGACTGACAGGGCTCAGAAATGCGTGAAAGGCAACATCAGCAGGTTAAAATTACATATATATATATATATATATATATATATATATATATAAACACATTATATATATATTATATAAAACACTGTAGCAAGATAATACCTCTACAACTAGAGTGGAAAGTGAAGTTTTGTTGCAGCGATGTGACTTCAGGAGACATTCCTATGCCAAGAGGCACTTATATGGGCCACATTTGACCCTGCAATGCAGTTAATAGTTTTAAATTGTGATTTGTAGTTTCTGTCAGTTTTTGCCCTTCCCATCCTCTTCATCATTTATATTTAATTATGGAGAATGTTCTAAAAATGTTCAAGAAAATCGACCTATGTTTAATTTAAAATTCTATCCTGCTACTTCTCCCCACTGCATGAAATCACAAGAAGTCACTGATGGAATCACCCGCTGATTGCCACAGACTGATCGTTGTCTCCTTTTTCTCTTTTTCAGGAAACAACCCTCTCAGCAACCGGTTCTTCCTTCCTGTCCCAGCTGGAGATTTAAAGAAAACTTGTTTTTGTTTTTTTTCTCCCCATAAGTTAGATTTTATTTATTTATTTATTTATTTTTTTAAAGATTTTATTTATTTATTTGAGACAGAGAGAATGAGAGAGACAGAGAGCACATGAGAGGGGGGTAGGGTCAGAGGGAGAAGCAGGCTCCCTGCCGAGCAGGGAGCCCGATGCGGGACTCAATCCTGGGACTCCAGGATCATGACCTGAGCCGAAGGCAGTCGCTTAACCAACTGAGCCACCCAGGTGCCCCTCTCCCCATAAGTTAGATTTTAATTTGGTCCTTATAATAGCACTAGTGTGAGAAATGTGTGCTTCTCAATACTCCTCATAGACATTACTACTACTGCTCTTTTATTTATGAATGAACAAACGGGTGAGTGAATAAATGAATAAGTGAGTGAGATTTCCTACTGAGGCTTCTCATATTCCTTAGAATTCTCATTAAATCAGTCAGGAGTATGGGGGAGGGGCGTTTTTATGTTCATCATCACTTCTCTTTCCACTACTCTAAAAACATAGAAAGGTTTGGACTACTATCAGAGTTTAAGCATGACATTTTGCCTCACTCCTCATGAAGTGGTAACATAAAAGTAATAAATAATAACAGTGACAGCAGCCGAGCGCCTGGTGGAGCTTTAAATACCCCTTCAGCTCCATCAGTTTCCTCCTTCATTCTGACATGGATAAGGACATTTTCTCAATCTCATGTAAATTGCCCTACAAACACAGCCTCAAACTGGTCTCATCTACCTGCAAACAAATCACCGCCCTCGAGTCTTCCTGTTTTGAAAAACTGGCCCTACCACTGACTATAACAACAGTAGCTTTTACTAAGTGTTTGTTTCAGATAGAGATGGTCCCACTTCATTGTCACGAGGACCCTATGAGACAGGCATGATCATTATTTCCTCACTTTACAGATTAGGAAATTACAGTTTAGAAATATTAAGACACTTGATCAAAACCACACAGTTAGCAAAGGAGTCAGAATTTGAACTCAGCTTATTCTTTTTTTTTTTTTTTTAAGATTTTATTTATTTATTTGACAGAGAGAGAGAGAGCACAAGTAGGCAGAGTGTCAGGCAGATGGAGATGGAGAAGCAGGCTCCCTGCTCAGCAGGGAGCCAGATATGGGGCTCGATCCCAAGCCCCAGGATCACGACCTGAGCCAAAGGCAGCCACTTAACGGACTGAGCCACCCAGGCGCCCCTCAGCTTATTCTTAAGCAGCACCTTTTACTGACATTGACCATAGATTGCTCATAAGCAGTTCTAACATTTTCTCAATTGTACTTTTCTGAGGTAGGTAAAGATAAATTGGGCATCCGTTGAAATTAGGCATATGAAATACTTGCTTGCCAGCAGCTAGCTATTAGTTATTGTGGAATATTATGAATATCTTATGACAAACAGTTTCTTTTCTGAAATGTGTTTAAAAAACTCTTATTCAACTCTATATCCCTAGATTATTTGAGATTGTGGTAGCAATATATTCATTTTTGTAGTCATCTTCTAATTCATAAAGTATTTATTGAGACTACTAGACACTGCGTGGATAGTAGGCAATGAGTGGTATATTTCGGGGCAGAAAAATCACAGTCTAACCTACCAAGGAGAGAGAAAAACTATCTTATTTTTCTATATATTTTACAACTGATTAAATATAATTGGTACCTAGGAGAGAGGAGAAAAGATATTCCCAGTGAGATTTATCCTAAATGGATATTAATCCAAATTTATCATATTTCTCAGGAGTCACCCGACTATTTGCAGTTTGTTACAGTTTTTAAAGCATCTGGAGCTAGAAGGGCAAATGTCCCCCTGAGAACCATTTACTTTGAACATTTAAAGATCATTGTGAATTTACAGATAATTAGTGGTTCTTTTCCTGGCCAAACACACTCTCTTAGGCTGCATTTAAAGAACCAGTGACTCTTCCATAGTACTAGAAGATTCACTGGTTTGATAAAATTTCTGTTTGCTATCTTATATCCAGTTTAGTGAGTTCTGAAAATTATTAAGTAACACATCTCAAATTTTAGTGTGCTAATGCATGACCTGAATTCTTTCAGTTTGGACAATGAAAAACTATACCACTTGGTGGACTTTGAATCAAACATCTGCTTAAAGGCAGATGTGGGTTGTGATAACGGTTCTGTTTGTCTTAAAAAGCAGGTTGTACACTAAGATGCACATATCCACAAGCTCTGTTCTGATCTGTAAGCAGCTTTTAAAAATATAGGTTCATTTAGTGCCTCTATTCACTACTTATCCAATGATACTCATTTCTCTAAGAAAAGATCACAGAAACAAGCCATCTCTGGATTAAAACAGTGAAATAAAATGTGTAGAATCAAATCATCACACTTGCAAAGGTTTATAAAAATATTTTAAAATTCTCATTCTGCTTAAAGTTGGATGTCATCGTAAATCACCTCTCTTTCTGCTTTAATGGCTAATTGTCTTGGAGAGCATAAGGTTTCAATTCTACTTAGATCCAATAACCTCAGTACTGCTTGGTGATTCCTGGCATCCTGTATCTGAGGCTTTTTTATTATCTTCGTAATTGACCTATAATTTTTACACTTAGTAACACAGTGATGTCAGGGGTGTTGGAGTCACTAAGCACACGGAATGCCTGAGGGGTATGCTCTAGTCTGTATGATTTCAAGAACCAGGTATGCTGTCCCTTTTACTTCCCCAGGTTCTCTTTTGGCTCAGTAGCTCTAGCCATGATTGATTTTTTACTCTTTTAGAAGTCAGAAATATGTCTCTGCCTAATTATATCAGGAAATGCAAACAAAAGAAAGAGAGAAAGAGAATTCTAAATATAAACATTTTTAAAGTCACTCTCCCCTAGATGTGAGAATGTCCTCAGAGCATCTTCTCTGGTTTTCATATGTGCTTGTGGGTTTTATTTCTTTTCTGTTTTTTTTTTTTTAATTGAAAGTTGCAAAAGCTTAAATTAGATCAGGGGAAATCCTATATGCATTTCCCATGCAAACAGCTTCACTTCCAAAAGGTTAAGGTTCACAGGGGTCTAAAGCTTGGTCTACCCAAATGCTCTCAATCCTGCATGCACTAGAATCACCTGGAGGATTTAAAGAACTCCTGATGCTTGTACCCCGCCTTCCCCATCAGAGATTCTGATTAGCCATGGGCGGGGCCCACACATTGGCAATTTTAGAAGCTCCAGAGACGATTCTAATATGCAGGCAGGGTAAGAGGCTCTCTGTTTATTCTAAATAAACAATTCTGGTTTCATGGAGATTTGGCTGAAGAGTGGAGATGCAGAGAAATTTTACCTACTAACGTCAGGACTGAGCAGGTATGTGCATTCATTCACTCCACTCATTTTCTTATTAAAGAATTCTGTGGGAAGTGAATGTGAGTTGTATCCTGAGTAGGCATGAAGTTCCCATAGCTACCTAACCCTCTTGTTTTCACAGGACCACACACCATGACACCTGTTTTTCTCAGCAAGCACAGGGGGCAGAGCCTTCCCAGAGAGGGAAGAATTTCCACAGGTGCCAGATCTCTTCCAATATGAAATGGTTAATATGGTCTAATCCCATGTACACTTATGGGCTGCACAATTCTTTCAGTACCCAAAATGAATTTTCCCCTGACATATGATATGTGTGTGTGTATGTGTGTGTGTGTGTGTTTGTGAAAAATGCTGGGGAATATTTAGTGTGCTTATGAATGATCTGAAAGACTATACCACTCATGGATTTTGAATCAAACCTCTGGTTAAAGGCAGTTTCAGGAATTGAGAAAAACACAGAAGTTGTACTAAATATGGAGGCACAAAACCTGATCCTGAGCAATTACCACTGAACCACAGCTGGTCCAAACCAACCAATAAGCAAACAAACAAACCAATCCACTGACAAGCCAAAAAAGGAACACTGACAAAGGACAAGCCAATGAGGTAGCTCCCACTAAAGCAGCTCTCCCTGTACTTTTTTCTGAAATAAATTTATTTTAAGACAGTTTTAGATTTGCAGAAAAACTACAAAGATAGTACAGATATACTCACTATATTCCACACCTATTCTGCCTCCCCATTATTATCATCTTACGTTAGTAAATCACATTCCTTTCAATTAATGAACCAATATTGGTACATTATTGTTGAAGTCCATTTTTATTTAGATTTCCTTCTTTTTTTACTTAATATTCTTTGTATGTTCCAGGATCCCATCCAGGATATCCTATTACACTTAGTTTGTCATGTGTCCTTAGGCTCATCTTGTCTGTGACAGTTTCTCAGACTTCCCTTTTTTTGATGAACTAGGCAGTTTTGAGTACTGGTCAGGTATATTGTAGAATGTTTCTTAATTGGGATTTGTCCTTTTTTTTTTTTCATTAGACTGAGGTTATGTTTTTTGGGGGAGGAAGACCACAGAGGTAAGTGTCTGTTTTCATGACATCATAACAAGGGTGCATACTATCAACATGACTCATCACTATTGATGTTAACCTTGATCACCTGGCTGAAGAGTTTTGTCATCTTTCTTCTCTGTAAAGGTGTTTTTTCCCCCCTTTCCCTACTGTTCTTTTTGTAGGGAAGTCTCTATGTGCAGTCTACACTTAAGGAGTAGGGAGTTATGCTCCTTCTTTTTGAAGGCAGAGTATCTATATAAATTATTTGAAATTCTCAATAGAGATTTGCCTCTCCTCCTCCCCAATTTATTTACTCATTTATTTATATATTCAATCATTTATTTATATAAGCACGAACTCATGAATATTTATTTTATACTTTGGGTTATGATCCAATATCGCTTTATTCATTTTGTTGCCTAAATTGTTCTAGCTTTGGCCAGAGAGCCCTTTTAGTTAATTACTGTGTCCCTTTGACATACACCCTCATTATAGGATGATGATGATTGTACTTCTTCGGAATTCCTTCTTTTCTAGTGCTCCATGTTCATATTACTTCCTGCTCCATTCCTAGAATCAATCTTTCTACAAGGAATCCTGATTCTTTTTATTGGAGAATAATGTTAGTAGCCAAGATCTGGATGATAGGTATGTTCATTGCTACTGAAGTAGTGTTACTTCTAGACCCTCTGAGCTAGAGCTAACAGAGTAGCAACTTTATGTGTGCATACTGATCCATATATACACATACGTATTTCTATACTTAACCGTCTACACCTATATTAAGATAAACATGAATTCATACTGTTTCCAACTCAAACCCCATTACTATACAGGTCATTCTAGACTATTCCCTTTGGTTATCTGTAACCCCAGACTCCACTATTGAATAACCTGCTTCCTATACTTTGCCATCCCTATACTTAATTGTTCAATTCCTGCATATGAATGTATGATAGTATTAGAATGGTGAACCCTTACCCACATGGGAAACAACTTTGCCAAATAGCTTATATTGTGGATGTAAAATTCCTTTTACCTTTAGTTTTTTTATCTTCAGTCAGTTTCTAGTCAAAGCATCATTTCCCAAAGTTTGTTAGGTCAGCACATTCCCCACACCCCCACTCACCCCAGTGAGGTTACGGCATACAAATGCAATTCAGCTAGATTCTTTCATCAACAGTGTGCATGTAATAGACTTTAAAAATCATCACTATGTATGAAAGATATCTGTATTGTTGGGAGGAAGAAATGGAATAAATAGCATGTGTCTCGGAAACTTAATAGTGCCTCATATGTGAAAGGAAAACTAAGAAAAATCAGTTTCAGAAATCAGCTTTAAAAGAGTAAAGGAAGAAAGGCAAATAATAGAAAAATTAAGAGATTGAATAGGGAGGTAATAATAAACAACCCTCAGGTATCAGAAATAATTTTTGCCCCTCAGTAAGTCTTAGCTTCAATGACTTTTATTCCAGTTATAAAAAAGGAAGTGGATTCTAGATATAATAATACTATAAAGAAACTAAGTATGGGCACTATAAAAGGTCTATACACTTTCAGAAATCGGTAAATAGAATTAAAATAATCCCCCCAAAATAAAATATAGAGTACTATTTCTGCCCTCACCTAAGCCATCTTGTAACAGCGTAATTCTTAATGATTCAGTCCCTATTTTTATCTATCTATATTAGCTAGAGAAACATTTATTGGTAGAAGAACTAGTGAGTATTTGTTTAATCAACAATATTTGAATGTAATTATTACTAACTATAAATTAGTTGAAGGCTGAAAAGTTTCATGTGTCTTCTTAAAAAAAAGTTCAGTTAATGTGTAACTGTAGCTTTTCTAAAGTCTCCACTGATACAGTTTTACTGCTCTTCATAGTCTGTTAACAAGTTATTTCAATTCAGCAAAAATTATTTGAGGGTTACTTTTCAGCTCCATGTTTGAAATGAACCATCTTGCCTCTGATTACTGCGCACCGGGGGGCTCTGCCTGCTGGTGCTGTTTCCCAGCTCTCCTGAGCCATGCAGGAACTCTGAAGGAGTTGCGCCAACGTTTCTTGTTACAACATCATCACATGCAGTGGTGCTGCTCCAGCTCTCCTTACGGTTTGCATTTCATACATAACTTCCATGCTACGGCTAGTTTCCAGGAACTGCCTAATCCAAAGGAGTCTTAAGCACTGCTTTATTTTTAAAACAAGTATAAATGACAGTGAAATTCACAAACATTACAAGTATGGCTTTATGAATTCTGACAAATACATGCACTCATCTAACCACATCCCAATTAAGATTTGGAATCTTACTTTACCCCCCGAAAGTTGCCTGTGTTCCTTCCCAAACCCATAGTTCCACCTACCTCAGAGAACCATTTTTTCTGATTTCTATCATCATAGATTAGTTTTACTTGTTATTGAAATTCATAAATACAATTATATACTTTTTGGTTTTTGTGCAGTTTCTTTTACTCAGCATGATGTCTGTGAGAGTCATCCCTATGGCTATACTTATTAGTGGTTTGTTCTTTTATATACTGATGAGTTGTATTACATTTCAAGGATACATATTCTCCTGTTGATGAATACTGAGTTTTTTTTTTGGTTTAGGACTATGAATAAGGCTGCTAAGGAGATTCTTGGACAAGATATTTTTGGGGCATATGTTTTCATTTATCTTGGGCAAATACCTACGAGGAATTGCTGCATTATAAGGTATGTTTAACTTGATAGGAACTTGCCCAAGAGTTTTCCAGGATGGTGAAAGCATTTTACCCTCCTGTCACTGACCAGAACTTTGGTTATTCTACATTAATGCTGACATTTGGTGTTGCCTATCTTTTTAAAATTTTAGACATTCTTGTGGCAGTATAAAGGTATTTCATTGTGATTTTAATTTGCATTTTTCCAGATGACTAATGTTGAACACTTTTTCATGTGCATATTTGTCATTCATGTGACATATCTGTTCATGTATTTTGCCCATTTTTAAATTGGATCATTTCTTTTATATTACATTATTATTACATTATTTTACATTACATCATCTCTTTAATATAAGGGAAAAGTCCCTTATATTAAGAGTACAAGTCCTTTGTCAGATACATCTATAGCAAAATCTTCTCTGAATATGGCTTTCCTATTCATTTTCTAAACAGTGACTTTTGATGAAAAGTTTTAAATTCTAATAAAGTCTAATTTATCAATGATTTCTTTTATGCTTAGTTCTTTATCTTATCTAAAGAAAAAAAGTTTGCCTGATACAAAATCTCAAAGATATTCTCCTGCATTTTCTGGTAGAAGCTTTATAAATTTAGTTTTAGCTTTTAGCTTTACATCTACAATTTTCCCCAAATAAAATTTACGTATGATGTGAGGAAGAAAATCAAGATTCATTTTACCCTCATATGAATATCTGGTGGTTTCAACACCATTTTTTGAGTTGTATCCAGGACTATTGTTTTCCTTATTAATCAGTTTACTATATTACACATGGGTCTATTCCTAAATTCAAATTATTTCCATTGTTCTATTTCTTTTTGGCCAATATCACACTGTCTCAATTATTGCAGCTGTATAGTACATCTTGAAAACAGGTAGTAAAAGTTTTTCAACACTGTTCTTTTTTTTTATTATTTGGCTATTCTATATTTTTTACATTCCCATTTGAATTTTAACACTAGCTTGTCAATTTCTACCAAAAATCATGTTGGTCTTTGTTTTGGATTACACCGAATCTATAGATAAGTTTGAAAAAAAAAATCTAAACCTTAACAATATTGAGTCTTCTAAAACATTAGCATGATATTTTTCTCCACTTATTTTGCTCTTCTTAAACTTCAGCAATGTTTTCAAGTGTTCAGTGCAGAGGTCTTGTAAATCTTGTGTTAAATTTATCCCTAAGTATATTATGTTTTTGATGCTACTTATAAAAGGTGTTTTATATCAATCAACTTTATTTGTGTATATCTTACATACAATAAAATACATTTTAGGTGTGTTTCAATGAGTTTTGACAAATTTGCACCACACATAACTACAACCACAAGAAAGATATAAAACATTATCATCACCCCAAAATGTTCACTTGTGTCCCCTTTCAGGCAACACTCTGACTCCTAGACTTGAGCAACTACTAATCTGATTTCTGACACTTTAAATTTTTCTTCTGTAGTTTTACATACGTGAAAGAATACAGTACATACTCTTATGTCTGGCTTACTTTGCTCAGCATAATGTTTTTGATATTATTCCATGTTGTTATGTATATTGGCAGTTTGTTATTTTTATTGCTGAGGAGTATCCCATTATATAAATTTCACTGTATAATTATCCATTTGTTGGTGCTGTTTATCACGGTTGTTTTTAGTTTTGGGCTATAATGGATATATGTCTTATGGACAGTCCCATACAAAATTGTGTGTTCATAGGTTTTAATATCTCTTGGTTAAAAATCTAGGCATAGAATGACTGGGTCATATGGTAAGTATATGTTTTAACTACATAAGGAACTATCAAACTTCTAAAAAAGTTGTATCATTTTACATTTTTAATAGAAATACATGACTTGCTCCTCACCTTCATCAACACTTGGTATGTTAGTTTTTTTAACTAAATCTTTCTAAAGAGTTTGAATTTCCTCTTTCATTGAGGTTTTAATATACAGTTACCTTATTACTAATGATGTTGAACATAAACTGATACGCTTATATCCTATTCTATATGTTCTTTTGTTAAGTGTCTTTTCAAATAGTAGGCTATTTTTTGGATAGTTTGTTGCTTTTTATTGAAATGGAATAGCTCTTTATATATTCTAAATATAAATCTTTTGTGAGATATATGAGTTACAAATGATTCTGAATACTATATTGCAAATATTACATCAAAATTATTCTGTTGTGAACATATGTAATATAAATGTTAGTGAGATACAGGTATTTGCAAATATTGTTTGATTCTAGCTACTGCCCAGTCCAAATGAATGAAATCTTAGCTAATGTCTTTTAAATAATGGTATTCAAATTACCATAAGAAGGCAAACAACGGTTTTGGTGAAGCTTGTTAGTGGTGCCTTCCTGTCTTCCAACTAAAATATTTCTTCTAAGAGGTTTATGTAATGTGATAGAGGTGCTAATTATTGCTACAAAGGCAATCATATTACAATATATAAATGTAGCAAATTAACATGTACATCTTAAATTTATACAATGTTATATGTCAAATATGTCAATAAAATTTAAAAATTGAATTAAAAAATAAAATAAAATCTTTCTTCTCTATAATTTCATGCCCTTTCTTTCTTATAGCTGTGCTCTGCTGTCTATTATGGTACACACAGGAATTCTAGGACATATATATCTCTAAGTGATTAAATTGGATAACCATGCCTCTAAGAAAGATTGAAGAATCCCCTACACCAAGACTTATGGTTAAAGTTGACTGTATGGGCAATGCTAGCTTAGCTAAGTTTCCCATTATATCAAATGTTGGCTTAAACACAAGAATAAATATACTTCATATATTTTAATTTTAAAATAATTATGGATCAAAGATCATATTTGATCAAAGATTATGTTTGATGAAGATTATGAGATGGTATTTCTGATATATTTTTATAAAATGCCTTCTACATATTTGAGGGGAAGTTTAAAATTTTGAAAAAATTAAATGAAAAGAATAGACTTCTTCACTCTTCCCTAAGAGACTTTACTCCAGCTTAACACCAAATAATCAAATTTCTTCCTGGTATAGTCATCAAAACATATGAGTCTATACATTCACATGCCAAACTGCTAAACAGTTCTCCACCGTGTTCATTAAGATACAAAAATAAACCTTTCAGGGTACTTGGGTGGCTCAGTCAGTTAAGCAGCTGACTTGATTTTGGCTCAGGTCATGGTCTCAGGGTCCTGGGATCAAGCCCCACATTGGGCTCCATGCTCAGCAGGGAGGCAGCTTGAGGATTCTCTCTCTCCCTCTGCCCCTCCCCACCACTCACATGTTTTCTTTCTCTCTCTCAAATAAATAGATCTTTAAAACAAACAAACAAAAAAACAAAAATAAACCTTTCCAATGCCTTACTGAATATTCAGATACCTTATGACAATTTCTTGATTTTCAGGTTGCAAACTTACCAAAACAAAAGTTAAATGGACTGAACTCAACTAATGCTTTATAAACTAAACCTTTTTCGGAATTAACAAAACAGTATTTTACAACTTGGTCACAAAATATATTTTGGTGTTAGATAAATATCAACTTTTCTACACTCCAATTTATATAGTTTTCTTTCTTAGCTCCTTGGGTTTATCTACAATATTGTAATAATTCGCCACTATCCAGCTGGAGGCTTATTGATCTTTTCAAACAAACCAGAATTTCTCCAATGGAAAGGACAGATGTGAAAAATGTCTTTTCTCACCATACCATCCTTAGTCAAAAGCAATGTTTAACATTTTATTAGCTACTGGTAAATGCTTTCAGTATATGTTAATATTATTTTATGTACACTTTACAGATATCTCTTACACAATTGTTATTAAACTTATTCCTAGTCATTTTATATTGTTATTGCTAACAAGAATGGTTTATCTCTATTATATTTTCTAATTGTTTATTGCTGAAATATAAATGGATTGCTGGTTATTGTATACTTAATATGTATTGGCCTATTTATTTAACTTTATTTTTGTGTAATTTTATTTAGATTTCTTTAGATTAGTATCTTGTAAATAGCAGTTGGATTTAATTTTTTGACCCAACCTGTGAAGTTTCATCTTTTAATAACAGTTCTTCTCCCACTAGCAGGTACTATTTGTTGTTTTCACTACCTCTCTCCCTCCCTCCCTTCTCTCTTCCTACATTACAACATCTGCAATGGTATTTTAATTTAACTTGCTAATATTTGGGCCATTCTATTAAATCTGATAAAGCATGGGTGAATCTTGAATCTCTTCATTGCATTTAGAACAATTTCTTTTCTCCTCTTAGTTTGAGTGCTGAAAAATCTGTGTCCTTTACATCCTTCTGTAGCTTGATGGAATGGTGGCGTGGGAGGCAGGGCCAGAGGTGGAAAGAACTTAAAAAGTTGGAGTGTAATCGCTTATAAAAAGCCCAGGCCTGGCTCTCTCTTCTAAGGTACTTGTCAAATGCCTCATGTACCAGGATTTACTCCATCTGGTTCAGAGAGGTATAGTAATACTGAGGCCTTTAGGCTGTGGGACATTTCCTTAATCCAATGTGTAGTCACTGAACTTCACTTTTTTAAGACATGTTCACTTTCAACGTTTCAGCAGTTTCTCTCTAGCAATCATTTCTTATTCTTCTTCTAAAAAAATACATGACTGTGCTTCTTTTCACATTTCATAGTCATGGTAGGCTGAAAAATGGCTCCTTGAAGATATGAGGTCCTAGCCCCTGGAATGTGTAAATGCTACCTTACTTAGAAAAAGGATGTTTGCAAATGTGGTTAAATTAAGGCTTCTGTGATAGGGAGACTCCTCTGATTATCAATTTGTGCCCTAAATGCCACCACAAGTATCCTTTATAAGAGAAAAGCAAAAGAGTTCACATAGACGTAAGAGAAGAAGATGTGAAGACATGCAGAGATAGAGCAGAGACGGTGAGATGTGGCCATTAGCCAAGGAACACCAACAGACACCAGAAGCTGGAAAAAGAAAGGAATGGATTCTTCTAGAGCCTCTAGAGAGTGCATGGCTCTGCCGACATCTTGGCTTCAGCCTGGTGTTACCTGATTCAGACTTCTGGCCTCCAGAACTGTGAAATAATGAATTTCTGTCGTTTTAAGCCGAGTTTGGGTATTTTTGTCCCAGCAGCCACATGAAAGCAATACAGTAGTACTGGAATTCTAAGAATTTGTTCACCTTATCAGTATGGCTTTGGAAATTGGGGCAATTTAAGGAGTTGTGGTAAGCTGCCAATTTTTGCTACATTCCAGAACTTGACTTCCTTTTTCTTTATTTCACTGATTTTTAAGATCTACTGCTTGAAATATGTTCCTCTTCTTGTTTGATTGCTTTATATTATTTTTATAGATGCATTTTATTTCTTCTCACTTGTCATAATATTCTAAGTGTTTATAATGTTATTTCAATATGAAATCTTAACACATCTGTATACTTATTTATTTTAAGATTTTATTTATTCGACAGAGAGAGAGAGAACACAGGTAGGGGGAGCGGGAGAGGGAGAAGCAGGCTCCCCATTGAGCAGGGAGCCCGATGCGGGGCTCAATCCCAGGACCCTGGGATCATGACCTGAGCCAAAGGCAGACGCTTAACTGACTGAGCCACCCAGGTGCCCCCACATCTGGATATATTATTATAATTTTCATATTACGTCAACTCTAATCTTTTGAGTATATCTTTCACAGAAATTTTACCCACTGATCAAATAATTATTGATAGACATTTCAACTAGGGGAAAAAAAAAAACCAAACAACGGATACTTTCAAAGAGCAAGTGAAATTCCAGAAAAAAAAAAGGAGGCGGGGGGGGGGGGACCTGAAATGCACAGATTATAGTATTGCCAGATTCTGCAGTAAATGCAACTTGTTTCAGTCTTGGTCTTGGAGCACAAGTCTGCTGTTTTCATTTTTTGTAATCTTGATTAGCATCAACTCCTGGCCAGATTCTAAATCTGGGTATCTAAAGTTTAAAAAAGCAATTTTAGAAAGTCATGGCTGCTATATGATAATAACAATGATATTTTAGAAACAATTCGTCTTGAAGATATCATCTCATAGGGTCATACCATCATTTAACTCTTATCAAGGGTGGGGAAAGCAGTGAGTCAAGTAACCTCAGCCGGGTCATATCTACGTGAAGTTTCTTGCAATTAGCAAAGCTACAAGTTTCAAATTTTTGTATGTCAGATGGGACTAATGGGCTTAGCAAGAGAACAATAAGTTCTTAAATATCTTCCATTTCTCCTTGGAAAAAATTCATGAAATTACTGCCATAGTTCACTTATGTGAGATAGAAAGATGTTTCTTATTGGCTTTTTCACATGGGTCAAACTCTGTTTAAAGTCCAAGAGATATACAGTAAGTAGTTTCATTCTATGAGATGGACAAGATCTAAGTATGTCTTTTAGTTTAATAAAATGTATAAATGGTGTGTACTTATAGCCGAGAGGTGATATGCTACCAAATGACAATTTACTACACTATCTGACTCATAGGGCTAGTTGATGGGTTATCACTATAAAGTACATTTTCCTCTTTTATCTTCAAAATCTCTTTGATTAATCATAGATACAATGTGATACCTCATTATCCTCATATTTTTTTCCTTAAAATATATTTTTAAATTATTCTCTTAAACAGATGTTTTAACTCCTTTTAGGGAATGTAATTAAGATAGCTCTGATGAAATTAGAAAATTAGTATGATCAATATAACCAGAAAAGGACTAGATTCAATGTAAGTTTTCTCTAATATCATTTGAGAATCATTCTATTCACATAATATAATCATAATGACGTTAAACATTAATATATCATTATCTTGTATAATCTAGTACTTTTTAAAATCAAGCCAGTTATAGAAGAAATGTATGCTCTGTCTTCGTGTGGCTTCTTATGGATTTGATCAGGGTTTTGGATAGAAGAAAAGATCTGAGCTTTTATTAAATCTTATCTAAATTGTTAAAAGTAGGTATAGCCTTATATTAACTAAGTCTATAGTTTACTTCTAGTTTAACTATATTGAGTAAAAATCAGATTTCAAAAGTGCTTTGTTGACTGAAACTGTTCTTTATGTAGCTAGTTTCTTTATGTAGAAATGGAAAGCTCTCAAATGACTTTATATTTTGCTTTTCTGAAAGCGTTTCCTGTTGATTGTGTTATATACTGATACACTAATATTGTGTGAAGTATTATTCCCAACCTCTATCTTCAAATTACTGGTTACTGAAAAACAAAATTTTCTTTTGAAAAGTTGCCTTCTTTCCATCGCTCATTTTAGTTAAAAAATGTTTTTGATAAAAGTGGATTTACAACAGTGTTTAATGTAGATAAAATGATGCAAGATGCCAAACATTGGAAATAGGTGAAAAGGGCTAGGTAGGGAACAGACATGGGCTGAGATCCTACATGGAGCTAGAATTGATGCACACCATGGCAACTTTATATTTGCTAAAAGCAGAACCCTAGTAAACCTAAAGCTTACTCCTAGCCAATGCTGAGAGAGAAAGGTGATCAGCTATATAAATCACAGTGTCCAAAACAGAAAGCAAATTCATTAATTGTAAAAGGCACAAATATTCATGATACTAAGTCATAAAGAAGTTTCTCTCAAGAATTTTCATAACTGTAATACATGGTTCAACTTCAGTGGCTTTTGCACGATTCAAGCACCAAGATTCATTCTAACCCTTAATGGAATCCCCCATGTCCTCATACCAGAGTACCATCAGTAAAGCAATTCAGTGCCTGTAGAAGGTGGATGTCAGCATGTGGACTACCATGTAGAATGTGGATGTCAGCATACTTGAAAGTATGGTATTTGGCTAGGGTGTACTTGGAAGGGGGTGTGGCAAGCTGGGGCTAAATTAAACAATGCTGAAGGACAGCACCTGACTGTGTGTGTTTTGCCAATCCCCTGGTGATAGTAAAAGTCTAGCAAATGGATGTATTAAGTATCCTTCAGAAAATCCCACCCCCCAATATAACTACTTTCAGCTAAGTATTAACTGATATTTGGTAGTATTAATTTCAAAGTGATGTTCTCTTGTAAAGTTTAAATTCTGGCAGCAGAATTTAAATTCTATTCCCATGGTATTCTAAATAATATTGAGAATTAAGTCTTCCACTTTCCCTTTTATGTCACTGCCACATGATTTGTTCAGCTTCAGTATTCTCCTTTAATTAATCTGCATTGCAGAAGCACATCTTCAGCCTAGTGAACAATACTTTCCAAAGCACTGCTAATTCATATGTTATGTTGAGTTAGGGTTTCTCTGAATGATCATTTAGGTTGGAGTTGTGATATGTGAATTATATATGAAGATAATTCATAAAAAATCAACCTAATGAATAGTGAATGAGGCCTTCATTATTTAGACAGACACAGAACTTGATCAAATATTTCTCATTTTACCGTGATATTTCTAATTTATGAAACTTGAGGCTTTCACAAGGGAGGAGTCTTCTTTTGTTTGATTAAATCATTTTGTTGAATTAATCATTAAGAAATTAATAAATCACAGGTTTTTCTTCATTCCAATAACTAAGCTGCAAGATTAATCTCTGATAGGTACATAGGATCTAACAGGAGGTTAAACTCGTTGACCTCCAAGTTCCCAATTCACACGGAGTAGCTATTACCTATGAACTTTTCCAGGGACTCATCATATGACTTCCTACTCAGGAAATCTTAATGAATAGCTTTATTAACTGCGTGGAGATGAAAGCCTTTGCCCTGCTCCCCCAATCTGAGTTGCTGTTCTTTGTCAAGGAAATCATTATGCTTTCCCCCACATATACAGTGTTTGCCCAACATCTGTGCTTGGCTCACGCTTGTAATTTTCTTTCCTCTGACAGCTCAATTCTCACCTCTTCCTCCTTCTCCCCACCCCTCCCCCCTTGACCCCTCTTCCTCTTTCTCTTCTCCTTCTCCTTATTCTTGAAATGCATGAAAACAGCCTTTGGTACCTTGTTGGGCACTACTTTATATGTAATGGATTCCTACTACTTGTCCATTGTCCTATGTCTCTTTCTCGATAGTGAGCCTCCCGGTTGTGAACCCACATTCTTTTCACCTTAATTCCTTAACACCATCCTGGCTAAGACAGGGATGATATGTGGAGATCTGACTATACCCAACGACATAAAGCTCAATGTTAGGGGAAAAAAAAATCCATAATAAATAAGTCCCCTACGGTGACCAGCTTCAGAAGATGAGAGTGGAAGTTACCAACTTAATTGCCATGCCTTTTATAAACTGAGCCCAGTCTTTTTCAATGGCTTGCTAATTAGACCACAAAATTATCTGGGAGGTTCACTCAGGCTGACAGAGCCTTTGAGACCAAAGCCCATTTATATGCTTGTTCTCTGTTTTCTATTTTGTATTGGTTCTGCCTCCTACCACTGATACCAAGGATGTGGAGGACGTTTGCACAATGAGATCCCTCTAATGGGTTTGATACTTGTCATTCATGGGATTACTGAAAAATGTCCTTCTTTTCATCATGTCATCATTTCCTTTTTGTTAAAGTTCCTGATACTGTTCTCTTTAATCTCTTTGTCTTTCATAGCCACTCAAAACATTTCTTCAAGATCCTTCTGCAGGCCACAGAAGAGATCTGTATCACATAGAGATAGTATGTGTGGCCTTTGCCTCAGGTCAAACTCTCTAGCACAGCAGATTGAGAACAGAGCTATTCCTATCTCAGGGACTCAGAAGCCAAAGGTAGCATCATGTTGATTTTCTGAGGTGAAGACACAACAGGACGTCTATATTCCAAGTACTTACGAAATTTTTCCTATACGTCGCAAATATATGATTTATTTATTCTCTAAATTCTCGTTGCATTTAACAACTACATCACATCATTTTCTATCTCGCTAAAGATTATTTCCTAATAGAATCTGTCCTAACAGCAGATGTAATTTAAGTGTGATTTGAAGAGATCAGAGGCAGGACTCCCTGTTCCTGAATTTCTATCATATTCTTCCATTCCATCAGTGTTATTGTTTTATTCTGATGGTTCTGGAAACTGTTTAATCTTTTTGAGGCATTTTTATTAATGCCAACACACTCAGGAGTCTTACCTTCTGTTATCATAATATCACAGTCAACTGAAAGCAGTTTTAGAAGAAAATATGAATAACCCAATTTCTATCTACTTTCCAGGACCCCCAGTGGATGCCCAAAGCAGCGGATAGTACCAAACCAAATATATACTATGTTTTTTCGTATACATAATACCTATGATAAAGTTTAGTTTATAAATTAGGCACAGTAAGAACAACAATAACAATAATAAATAATGATAAAATAGAATAATTATAACTATACTGTAATGAAAGTTATGTAAATGTGGTCTTTCTCTCAAAATATCTTATTGTACTGGCCCTGCTTCAAGTGATGGTGTGAGATGATAAAATGCCTACCTGGTGAGATGAGGTGAGGTGAGTGACAAGGCCTCGTGAGATAGTGTTAGGCTACTACTGACCTTCTGATGATATATCAGAGGAAGGATCATCTACTTCTGGACCACAGCCGACTACTGGTAACAACAACTGTGGAGAGACAACCATGGATAAGGGGGCACTTCTGTATTTTCTAACATCTACAGATTGTGGCAAGTAAAAGGAAAAATTCAATCACTGTTTTTTAAGCAGTGACTATATTGATGTCTGTTCCTGATACTTTCCTTTCCCCAAATGCTAAAAGAAATAGTGTACTGAAAAATACTTTCAAAAATTATCCAAATTTTCTTCTAAGAATTTTTTTTCTGTGCATTTGCTACTTTTTCACTGTTTTATATTCTGAATGTGCTTACTAAACGTAGTCAATCCATTCTGATAAATGGTCATTCACAGAAGGTGCTACTTTCTATAAATGTTATCATCTGATTCAATTTTGTCACCTTATCCAACTTTTCAAAACTGTTTTATTTCCTGTCAGATCTTTAGTCATCTTGGATCTTGAGTAAAGTAGAATGTCAAAATATCAAATCATCCCTTCTATCCTTTCTTAGTTTTATTCTCTGGCGGTTTCTGGTAAATGAAGGGATTGGTTTTAGCTGGGTGAGGTTTGCTTGCTTTGAAAATGAGAATTCTTAGGCAGATAATATACTCATTTTTCATTGAAATAGCAGCAGTTGAAACACTGGACGACACATTGGAAAATAAGATGACAGAAGTATTGTGTTACACGGAAATCAATTCATTTTGAAAGATCGAACCCATCTGCCAAAGCTGTGGTCTCACCAAAATAATACTGCAAGCTTTGCTTAATTACTAGTGCCATGGTTTATACTTTGTTATTTCTGAACTACAGATACGTAAAAGTAATGATGGCTAAGGGTCCACATTAGATACAGCACGATAGCTGAAAGAAAGGGGTAGGAATCATAGAACCTTCCATATCCCTGACCTGTTTCCTTTTTCCTATTTGTATCAGATGAAGTCAGACTTCAGGCAATACCAAAGCTGTACAACAGAAGTTGTATGCATCAAGCACTTAACAGATTCTGAATAAACACTTGAACATAGTTTAGCTTTTACAGAAATGTCTTCTAACTTCTGAATCCAATAGGTATTATAAATATATCATATATATATCTCAAATATATTTATATATAATGAAACTTAATGAAACACAAAAATCAACTAATTACTAATTGTGATATTGTGGTTTATAAGAAATATATACCTGGTCACTTAAATGACTAAAATACATATTCCTCACATATATTTGCTTTTCATCCATAGTTGCTGGCTCACAGTTCCCCAAACCCGTGGAACTTCCTGAGTGACAAGAGCAATGGGAGCATCTTTCTTATAATATTTGGTCCCTTGCCCTCAGTTCCTAGAAATGCTTAAGTATCCTAAGAGTGAAATGGGTGTTTTCTTATTCATAATAAGTCCCTTTCCACCACAACTGGGTTTATGTTAATGAGGTGACTTTTGGAAAGCACCTAAGGATGGGGGCTTGTTGCCAAGGAAACCAATGCCCAATAGGGAGTGGACGTTCAGTCCCACCCTCTGATTTCTAGGGCTGGGAGAGGGGCTAGAGGTTGAATCAGTCACCAACAACCAATGAGTTAATCAATCATATGTATGTAACAAAGGTTCCATAAAAACCCAAAAGGGGGAAGTCTGGAGAACATCTAGGTTGGGGAACCAGAATACTTCCTTGTGCTATCATACTGGGCCCCAAACTCCAGGAGGACAGAGACTCCTTTGTTCAAGACCTTATCCTGTTGAGGCTATTGATCGGGCTGTTGATTCATATCTTTTAACATCCTTCGCAATGAATCAATCTAGTGAGTAAACAGGTTTCCTGAGTTCCGCGAGCTGCTCTAGCAAATTAATTGAACCCAAAGAGGGGGTCTTGGGAACCTCTGATTTATAGACAGTCGGAAGCATAGCTAAGAACGTGGACTTGTGTTTGGAGTCTGAAGTGAAAGGTGGTTTTGTGGGACTGAGCCCTTTACCTGTGGAATCTGATACTGTCTCCAGGTAGATAGTGTCAGAATTGAGTTGAATTGTAGGACACTGGGCTGGTGTTCCATGCACTGGTTGGTGGTGTTGGGAGAAAACCCCTATTCCACACATTGAAATTAGGTGCAGAGTCCCAAATACTATATATTTATTGACTACTAAATGGCAATAAAGAAATTTCGAATTAAAAGTCTATATTCTATTATTATTTAACAAATGTGATTGTTATTTCCCATTTCCTTTTTCCTGCACATTACTTTCAAATAAAAGAAATTTTAACTGGTTCGATTTCCACTTTTTTATATAAGCAAAAATACTGAAGTAATTAAATAATGATTTTGGTTTGATTTGTCATTTACTCTGAGAAAATATATGACCCCTGTGTTCTAACAGAATTTAGTGCACCAAGTTTCAGAATACAGTAACTTATTTAATGACTTCCTAGTCTGCTCAAATAATATACTCTGGTGATTCATGAGATTGTCATTACTTCTATGACATTTTATGCAAATGGATCAAAAAAAGTATTCTGAACCTATCTCCCTTCCAGAGTTATGCTTCATCTTTTTGAACCTGGGCTAGCTATAGGATACTACTTCAAATAAATAATTTATGACTGTTTTTATATTATGTGACTCAGTAAAAACATGCATTTAATCCCCATGAAAACTAATTTGTTTGGTTCTTTTTCCTGGTCTTTGACTTTTCACAAACTAACCATTTAAAGTAGTTATTTTTCATAATGAACGGCTAACATGAGAGAGTTTGTAACATAGTGTATGTATTTCCACCTCTACAGGAAAGGTAACTTGGGATATACTCTATTGCCAAATCAATACTTTGGGCAACAAAAAGCACCATGCATTTCAAGAGAAGTTAGCTGAATGCTTTAATATTGTTTTGGTATCCATTTAGTTTTGTTCTGACATCAAGGAATTTTAGCATATGGAATATAGCCTCAAGAAAGAGCCCAGAGGGCCAGTAGTAACAGTAAGTACTATCAGATTTAGTCTTTAAAGTACGTTTTATGATCAAAAAAATATTCCTTGTCAGCAAAGTACTTTCTTTGAAATTTATGAATAGATTTCGATTACAAGTTTAAAATACTAGATTATTTATTATATGGACTTTTATTCATAATCATTTCCCATTAGATAACCATTTGATGAAATTGAATAAAACTGGGTTTCAACCAATGAGGGGACTTAAAGTTTTCTGCTACATTTTCCATCCTTCTACTTAAGCAAATATCTTAAAATATTTTGTATTTGCTTACACCATATCATGGTGTATATTAATATTCTCATTATGACTGTACTCATACTCCCCTATTCTTTCTTCATGTATTTTCTGTATCTAATTGCATGCATACATGTTTCAAGGTCTATCCCTTAACATTTATACTCAATTTCAGTTGATTGAAATTTTGACTTAATTTTAATTTTTAACTTCTATCTCTGCCTTTTATTTATTTATTTATTTCTTAAGTAGGTTCCACACCCAACATGGAGCCCAATGCAGGGCTTAAACTCATGACCCTGAGATCAAGACATGAGCTGAGATCAGGAGTCAGACATTTAACCAACTGTGCCACTCAGGCACCCCTATCTGTGCCTTTTACCTTATCTCTCATTATAGTTAGCCTTTATTTAATTCCTTCTCTGGATGCCAAAGATGTCTTCTTTCCACCCACCTAGTACACACTTAATACCTCAAATTAATACATTTTCACTTATTTCTTCAATGCTTTTTACAAAATGGCCTCAATTTTCTATTTGCAATTACAATCTTCTGCAATCCTATGCTTTGGTCCAGGTGGAATTCAGTGAGCAACCAGATGTGTAAGACTCATTTTAGGAAGGACAAAGATGCATTTTATAGGATGAGCAGAGAAAGGTAGGGAATGGAATACAGTGAGAGGGGTCAGTTTTGAGGGATCTGGTCCTAGCAGGACCAGAATATTAGGACATTTCAGTATAAAAGAAATACTCTGATTCAGCAGTTACCTTACCCTAACCTTGCATCTTGTCCTGCAAACTCATTTGCCTCCCCCCGCCCCCACCCGGCAATTGATCTTTAACATTGGCATCTTTAATGTCGCTATCCAGATTGTGGTTTTTGTTCGTTTGTGTTTTAAACTTATTTTGGCATCTGATGTTAGTCCCAGCCTCAACCTTACCCTATATTCCAGCACTGTGTAATATTAACCTAGCCCTCGCTGACCTACTCCATCTCCTTTGTCTGTATTGAGATCTGGCTCTAATCCTAGCCTCCACACTTTCAAAGCAGACGTATGCCTCATTACTGAAACTCCTCAGTAGCTGAGATTGCACTGATAATCAGTTCCATTCATTATGTGATTGAGCTTCTCTTCTGACACTTTCATTTATTCTCTTTTTGTTGGCACTTTTTACTTCTTTGGTTTCTATGATAGTGTATTATTTTAATTTTCTTAATTCTTCCCTATCTTCTATTTTCATATTGTCTGTCTCTTCATCTTCCTCTTCTTTCCTCTTAAATACTGGTGTTTCATAGCTGTCTAAACTCTGCTCCATTTGTTCTCATTCTCCAAACATTTGTTATGGATGAGTTAATCCAATCTCATTGATTCAAATATTACCTGCGGGCTTATGTCATCTAATGTCTAGTGTACCCACATTATCCACATCAAACTTTTCCCTCCAAACGACTGAAATTGCTTTTATCATGGTTGCGAACAACTACAACGCTGCCAAATGCAGCAGCTTATTTTCTGTTCTCACCTTTCTGGGGTCACAGCAGCATTTTCACTTAGTGGCCTTATCCTTTATTTCTGACATGCTTTCCTCTTGCTTTTCCTTTGGCTTCCATCCATTTTAAAAATTGAGATATGATTGGTCTATAACATTATATTGATTTCAGGCATAAAATGTGATGATTTGATTATTTGTATATATTGTGAAATGATCACCACAGTAAGTCTAGTTAACATCTGCCACTATACACAGTTACAATTTTGTTTTTCTTCCAACGAAATCTTTTAAGTTTTACTCTCAGCAACTTTCAAATATACAGTAAACTATTGTTAACTATAGTCACCAAGCTGGACGCTGTCTTTCATTCTTTTGAACTGATGGCTACAATTTAGCTTTCTTTTCTATTGCTCTTCCTGTGCCTTATCAGTAAATTGTGCATGCTTTGGGAGTTTTTTTCTGAGAGCTCTTTTCTTGTCTTTACGAACTGTCTTCTTCAGTGAGCTCATCCAGTCTCATGGCCTACGTCCTATCTTCTAATGATATACATAGATAGATAGATAATGATATGATACATATCATATCATGATAATATACTATCAATATGTACATATACATATATATGTAGTAATATATTAAATATGGAGCTAAAGAAGAGATCAGAACTGAAAATTATCTTTTGATCTAAATATAGATATAAGGTTATCTTTCCAGTTATGTCTTAATGGACATGCTGGAATCTAACTCATATTTTCTGCCTTCCCCTAATCTTGGCCCCTCATGTCTTCCTCATCTCAGTTAATGGACCCACTACCATCTACATGGGAATTCAAGCCAAAAAAGTCATCCTTGAGACTGCACATTCCTTGTGCTCTCATATTCATCATCAACTCCTATTAGCTCTAGCCCCAAATATAAATCTTGGATATTTCCATGTATTTCTGTCACACTGTAATTACCTTAATCAAAGCCACTACCATCTCTTGTTTGGTGCAGTAGACAGTATTACTATTGATCAATATCCATTTCCCTAACCTGAGGTAGAATTATACACCCCGGCCCACTGAATCAGGTCTGGTCATATGGTTGCTTTAGCAAATGAAATGTGAGCAGAGGTGAGACTTGCCACTTACTAGCAGAAATTTTAATAAAAGATTACCATACCTTACCTAGTCTTTTTTTTCTCTGAAATAGTAAGTGACAATGTTCCAGAGAAGGCATGCATCATTAGCTTGGGTCCCAACCTGAGCATGGTGATGGCATATAGCAGAGAACTTAGCAACCCACAATAGAAATTACGTGTGGTGAAAAGTAGACCTTTGCTGCTGTGAGTCACTGTGATGTTGGTGGGGTTTGTTACAACAGGATCAGCTGGTCCTGACCATATAGCAAATGGAAGGCAATATGCCTTCAACATATATCCCTGCTTTCACACTTCTCACACCATCCATTCCCCTCACTACAGTGAGTGTCATCCTTTCCAAGAACACTAAGCTGTAACCCCAGTGACTGTCTGTTGCACGAAGAGTAATATCCAAACTCCTTTCATGGCTTCCACGGGCCTGCAAAGCCTGGCCCCTGCCATCCTCTCAGATTTCCTCTCCTCCCACTCTTGGCTGACTGTCCATTTCCTATGCTGGTCTTCTTTTTATCCCCTGAATATGTTAAAATTGTTACTAAATGGGAGCTTCTGTCCTTTCTGTTCTCAATACTTCTCTTAGTTCTTTACATGGCTGTCAGTTTCCCATTCCTCAGGTACCACTCAGCTCCCTAACACCCGTGCTCTTCTTTACAGGAGCACCTTCTCTACGGCGGTGTCCCTCTGCCCTACTCCTTCTAGCATGCAGAAGTTAAAATTTCTGTATGATTCTGAAGGTAACATGAAATACAGATGATAAAGTGACAACTTGTATGGCTCCTCATATTTTTCTCTATTAAGTTCCTAGGGGGCAGGGACCTTGACTGTTTATCTCTGTATCCCTAATATCCAGGACAATACAACACACAACGTATAGTAGGTGATAAATCAATAATTTGTTGAACTGAGTTAAGTTTCTCTATATATCCTTCCACCTTTGTCTATTTTTGAGTAGATTAAGGATTAGAAAAGACCAAAACAGTAAAGCTCCGCAAGAATTTTTGTCTTTTTGTAAATAAATGCCCCAAACAAGATTGTCTTCCCTCCTCCCCATACACACCAAGTGTCTTGGAATCCTGATCCTTGCATATCATAATATTTTAAGTGCTGGTTCCAACCTACCTGATCATTGGTGTTGTGTTCTCTAATAGGAAAATATTTTCATTTTTCTTATTATTTTTAAATTTTATTTTTGCCAAAGTAAAATACGCAGATGGGAAAATGTTTTAAAAAACACAGAAAGACATAATTTAAAGCAATGCATTCACACATCAACTCTTCCCATTCTCAGGCCCATTCCCAGGGCCTTTTAAAACCATTTTTACTTTTATTTCATTTGCTGAGTACATCCATAATTAATATGAAGTAGTGTGAGGATACTAAATCATCATCGTTCCTAGAGGAGGTGCTAAGGCAAATCTTGCTATCAGAGCAATATAAAAATTAATCGCTAGAGATGTATTACTTGTATTGAACTTTTCACTAGCTACGTTTGTAAATATTCTGAGAGGAAAACAATGTAATGAATAAATAAATCACACAAAATAATAGAAAGAAATAAATACAACAAAATACTTTAACCCAACTCTGGAGGCATGAGATAAGAACAACGTTGACCATCAGAGATGAATTTTAATAACAGGAAAAGTATAAAAAAAGATGATGTTCACTTACCTATGCAAATGCCTTAAAGAAGCTTCTTTCTGTCTGAATACCTAACATTATAACTTTATAGACATTATCTCATTTAATAACTGCAATGAAATTATTAAGACCGTATCAAGTGATGAGATGTGTGATTAGGCAAATGAGAAAACAAACTCTGAATCATTCAGTGACAAAGGAAAACCAGGAAATGGTAAAACCAGTCTTTAAATCTAAGTGTGATGACATCAAGTCCAATATTCTTACTTTGTATTATTAGCTTTGGCTCCTAGCTCTGGGAAATTAAAATCAGATTGCATATTATCTCCTTTTTCACTTCTATCGTCTTACTGGCTAATCCAGAAGTATGAAATTGTGGTTATTATTCCAATGTGATTTGATTCATTCTATAAGGAAACTACAATTTTATTCATTTGTTTTCTCTCTTTGCTGACTATGCAGGCATTTTTCTCAATCTCAGTCAATTCTCAATTACAACAAGGGAAACAAAGTCAGAAAAAAATAGTTCTCTATTATATAGAATGCTTCTGATGTCCAAGGGATTGCAAAAAAGAACAAAAATTTATACATACAGTTTTCTCCCCTAATCAGACAGAGCTCTTAGGCCTAGGGTGCCTATAAATCAATCTGAGTATATCCTTTAAATAGAGACTTTTTGTTCTCCTATTCAGCCAGCATGTGTATTTTATAGATAAAGGAATTTTCCTACTTTAGTTGAGACACTATTTCAAACTTTGGGCTTTACACAGTTCTAGAATATTAAATGGAAGTTAAAAAAACAGTTAATAGTAAGAGCTGGAAATCTTACAAATTTATTCAAGGAATAAGAATGGTGGGTGAAATTTTATGGACTATTATAAATATTAAAGACTGAAGACAATTGCCAAACTTGGTGCCTTGTATATAAAAATCACATTTCTTTTAAAACAAGAAAACTGGTATATCTTAAATTGAGCTTTCCCCGAATCATTTTTTACAAAAGCAAATAATCCATCAGATATGATAATGAGATATAGTAAAAAGTTATTTATTTAAAATCAAATGATATCCATAATAAATTTATATAGCTCCATTTAATTTTCAAATACATTAATAGCTCACAAATTTTCAGATATGTTTATTACAACCAAGAACTTCAAGAAAAATAAAATATAATACTATAAACTTATATCCTTGCCAGGGTCCCCTGCACCAGAGCAATCTCTTTTTCTTTCTGCTCCTATCTATCTATCCTTGAAATTTACTTTGGCTTCTTATACTGTGAAGTATCTGCTGGCTGGTCCAGAACCCACAGCACTCTCTGCTCAGACATTTGCACTCAGTGGTCTCTTATATTCTCACTTGTAACATACCTTGAGTAGTTATAGAATGTTTCATAAATTCATCATGTTAAACTCTGTCCTCCCAACTGAAAGATCAACTTCTTGAGACCACTATTTGTAACCCCTCAGAACTCATCAAAATTCCCCTAAAGAAGTGATGAGTTTGTTTCAAAAAAGCTAGAGTACTTTCATGATACTTTCCCATATCATAAAATAACGTTTTCTTTACCTGATTTGTTTCATTAAAAAAAAAAAGATACTAGATTTGAAATCAAGGTCTTAATTGTTTAAAATAATTTATGTGAAAGTCACATAATCTGCATTTTTTTCAAAAATACTTGAGAATTTGTTTTACCTTAGGTTATTTATGCAATTGTTTTGAGAGAAGTATCTTTTTCTTTTATATGGTGACAATGTTCCCTAGCAGTCCACATTTTTATAAAAAAGAAAAGAAAAAGTGACTTCTTTAAGCATCTTAGAATAATGCTGGACTTCTCAACATCTATCTTCAAACCTACTAATTATCTGTGTTAGCTCCCTGTTGCTGTAACAATGTTTTCCTTTACCAAGACCCTAGTTGCTTTGAAAAGTTATTAACTGATATACATTTTACATAAATGAAATAATGCAAGCAAACCCATTCAAATGGTGTTTGGTACATAGTAAAAACTAATAAAAGATAATCATTATCAAATTTGACCCATGATTTGACTGCTTAATTTCTTTTCCAAAACACTAAACTCTAGAACAGTCCAGAGTAATTAAATATTACTTCTTTAAGAATGTTAGAAAAAGTAAAAAATTAATAATAATAATAATACTGCTTCACTTATTTTTCCCTCTTCTCCACCCCCAGGATATTTAAACTGGATAATTTAAGTTTCTAAAGCAAGAATTTTTCTTTCTTTTGGGTATATAAGAAACAAAGAGATCCATTTCTAAAATGCCCTATATTTTACTTGTAATCAAATCTAATTCTTTTTGTGTAATGTTAGTAGCATTCAGTGCAGAACATATTTCTATTTTATCTCAGTGACTTCAGTAAGTGGATGAGAGTCATTCTCTAAACAGTACTGAGAATGCTAATGCTATATAAATCAGTGGTGCATTTATTTGCCCCTCAAAGTGAGAGATCAGTTAATTGCAGCAGTAATATCATATTCTAAATTGTGTTCCAATTGAGCAATCCTGAAAGAATTAACTTCTATTCATCCTTAAATTGTCAAGTAGACTAGGATGAGCTGTATATCAGAGATATACCTACATGTTCTTTTTGAATGGTATTTGGAAAGATTTCTTTCTTTCAGGAAAGAATAAAGATACCTGTTACCTAGAGCTTGCTTTTCTATAATTCCTCTTCTCATTAGCAATGTCTAAAGAGAATTTAAAAACAATCTCTGTTTTGGTTTACAACATTATTCACTGTGAGACCGAGGTGACAACCAGCTAAGCATGTCAAAGAGTTCTGAGATAACTGAGGGAGGTTTAGAGTCCCCACTCAGTATGTTAGGTTCACTATACACAGGTAAGAAATAAAATTCTGGAAAACAGAGCACTCAGATTATTTTTGCTTAGCTCTAATTGATCAAATTGCTGTTTTGGTTGTGAATGTGTCTGGGGTCCTTAAAGTTGTTTATTTTAAATTCATTAGTGGTTCTGATGAAAGAAGCACTTTCCAAGGAATCTGATGAAAAAAAGCACTTTCCAAGGAATCAGAAAAAGTAAATTCAGTATCGAGCTGGCAACCAGCTAGCTTGAGCCCTCCATTTATTCCTTTTACAGGCATTTGGACTTTAACTTCCAGTAAGAACGTACAGAAGTGCAAAAAACCTTTATTTGATCACATGATAATAAAAAAAAATCAGAAAAACCGTACTTTCACATTATTTTGGGCTAGCAAAGAACACTATCCATTCATCCAAGAGTGATATCAATCTAATGACTTATTTGCTAGAAGTTTGACTGTTAAGTAACACTTAGCAGTCCCACTTTATGGTTATGTAGACTTTTCCACATTGTAAAATACAAATTAGTGTATGATTTCTGAGAGCCAAGGATGGAGGGCAATCAATTGGTCCCAAATTTAAGAAGGTGACAATCTCCTGCAAAGAGAGACAGATGTGACCACTTAACTGGGGAGACATAGCTGGGCACTGATTAGAAGAAGTCAACTACAGTAGTTAACTTTTCATTCCACTCTTTCAATTAGTAACTATTACAATAAAGTAATATTTTATTTATTTCATTATATATAATTTTCCTGTCTAGCTAAATTGAAGAATACCACTTAAAACCTATCATTTATGAAAGAATGTTGGGTAGAAAACTAGCTTTGTAAGATATATACAAGTGCTTTTTGGGGGGGAAGAATTGGGTAATTTTCTTGTCAAACAAAAAAAAATTGTTCTGGAAAAAACAAAATGAAACTGATTGCTTGGTTTCTGATGTGTTTACTCTGAATATTCCAAATGGTTATGTTGTACACACCTTTCACAATATTATTTAATAAAGAGAGCAATTATATCTCTAATACTATCTTTTGTTGTTATTTGGAAGAAACCCAACTCAGAGTAGATTAAAGAAGTAAAGACCTATTAACTCACTTAACTGGGAAGTTCTGGGGGCTTTCAGGTAGTCATGATTGAGAAGTGCTAAGGTGATCATAAGGAATGTTCTCTTTTTCCATCTTTTTCTCTGCTTTTCAATCCGGTATCTTCAAATTGGTGGCAAAGGTGGCTATTAAGATGCTGTATTATAACTGGCCAAGTCTGAGTCATGTACGTTCCCTTGTGGATGAAAGCATCAATTCCAATCAAACCATATTGAACGTGTTGTGTATTAAAAAAGAGGGTTCTGATATCAAGCGAAACACGAAGGGGTTTCTGTTATAAACTCAGAGAAGATTTTATAATATTTGTGAAAGAGTGATAATATGTATTTCCTGAAGGATGAACAATTTTTCTATTGATATTGTGTAGAAAATTTTAATTCATTTTTTATTTTTTTAAAGATTTCACTTATTTTATTTTATTTTTTTTAAAAGATTTATTTATTTGACAGAGAGAGACACAGCGAGAGAGGGAACACAAGCAGGGGGAGTGGGAGAGGGAGAAGCAGGCTTCCCGCGGAGCAGGGAATCCGATGCGGGGCTCGATCCCAGGACCCTGGGATTATGACCTGAGCCGAAGGCAGCCGCTTAACCAACTGAGCCACCCAGGTGCCCCTCATTTATTTATTTGACAGAGAGAGAAAGTGAGAGAGCAAAAGCTGGGGGCACAGCAGAGGAGAGCGAGAAGCAGACTCCCCTCAGAGCAGGGAGCCCTACAACAAGGACAATCCCAGGACCCTGGGATCATGACCTGAGCCTAAGGCAGACACTTAACCAACAGACAGAAAATTTTAATTTACTAAAGAAAGCAAATAAATAAAGGCAATTCAAAATTACCTATTTGAAGTTAGAGCACTGCATGTTGGATTATATTTCTTTATACAGCAAACTGGTTTACTTTTACTGTTTCCCTACTGAGTTATGTTAGCAGAGCCTTAGAATGTTGAATTCTGTGATGGATGGGTGACCATGCAAATCTAAGGGATCAGTTATCATTCTTGTGAAGACCTCAAAATTCTTTATTAATTCTAAAAGAGAAGGAGAAAACTCTGTTTTACCCATCACTCTAGTCTTTTGAGAAGTTAGATAAAGGTGATTATTTTATCAAGCTTATTTCCAAACCAATTTATTCCTATTGGTAAACTGATTATCATAAGAGCCAATAATAATTACCCTACTAAGGCTATTGTTACCTGATTATTTTAATTAAATTTACTGAAATGTAACTAACATACTATAAAATGCATATACTTCAAGTATGTAATTTTATAAGTTTTGACAAGTTTCTGTATGTGTATCTTACCAGCACAATTATATTTTAAAGAATAACAATTGGGCTTCTAGTTCAAAATGGCAAATGAGCATAAACATTTACTTGGCATCTCTTCAGAATCCCCAATAAATTAAAATAATAGTAAAAGGTAAATCATAAAAAAGGAAAACAACAGGAAGGGGTGGCCACACACAGCCGAGTGGAGCCTGTTGAGAGACGCAAATAGAGAAGGCTACAGTTATGCCATCCAATGGTTTCGGTGTTAGTAAAGGGGATGTACCCTTAATACAGAGCAACTCTCTTTTCAGAATCTATCAGAACCCTGAAGGGATTTTTCTACTATCTTCAGTTTGGGAACCTGGTAGAATTCCTGGCAGGAAAACTCATGAAATTGTGGAAATTCCCCTTAGATTACAGACCCCCACGGGTTTCTCACTCTCATGGTACCCCATGGTGTTTCCAGCAATTCACTAATATTACCATTAAAGCATTCCTACCAGTGTATGGCTCTAGGTGTGTTTGCTCCTTGTGAACAGATCTGGGCTGTATCTCTCTAGTTGTACCTGTCTCTCCAGAGTTTGGAATGGTAGTTTGCCTTGTGACCTCAGTGCACTGATAATTCCAGGAGAAGTCATTGATTTCCGTCTGTTCAGATTTTGATTATTGTAAAGACGAGGTTGATGACTTCCAATCTCCTTTACATGTCAGAGCTGAAACCTGAAGTAACTTTCTTAAAGTTAACCATTAAAAAACTTGTCTAGTTATATTTGTTTATTCTCTTCATCTTTGCATTTCATTTTGATCTCTGATTTGTTTTTTTCATTTCACCGTCTATTTATTCTTAAGAATAATTTTAATACAGCACAACCAATGTGAGCAATTTAATTCTATTTCTTGCCATTAATTTTTTTCTTACATCTCTGTCCTCAATCTTTTATATATAGAATAGCTTATTAAACCTATAGTACATTATTTCTGCCCATTATTTCTTAAATATAGCTTCTGTTGTATGATTTACAATTATTTTTACTAATGAATAATGTTAGTATTTTTATTCCAAGCTTTTGTTCTTTATTATTAAACAATACAGTGATAACATTTTTCTTTTAGTTCCCTAATTTTATGTTTTCATTTTTAAATAACATGCAGTTAATGCTTATGAAATAAGAAATATGTTGACAATAAATACAATGCATTATAATGACATTTTAGCTGACTTCATAGAATAAAATCTTGAACAGTGGCAAATTTTTCTTCATGTATTCTGATCTTCCTGTCCATATCTAACTCCCAGATCCAAATTTTATTTATTCATGTATACCAAATTATAGGCTAATTGTAGAAAAATACTTAAATTTTATGGTTTATTTTTTACAGTTCTTGGCTTGGTTATCTTTCACATAGTACATAGGTGATGAGTATTTTTCTCAACTAAATTCTGACTTGAAAAAATGCAGAATTCCCAGAATCATCTTGTTTTTAATTGATTTACACTAAAATTTTCCTATGTTGTGAACTGATTTGTGTGGTTCCAGTATTTCATACAGATAGTAATTCAAGTTATAGGTCTATATTGCCTTTAGTATGTATGATTGCAGTCTGTTCTATTTACTTTTATGGGCAGAGACTACCTATTTATTTATTTTTTTAAATTTTTAAAAAAGATTTTATTTATTTATTTGAGAGAGAGAGAATGAGAGAGAGAGCATGAGAGAGTGGAGGGGCAGAGGAAGAAGCAGACTCCCTGCTGAGCAGGGAAGACCAATGTGGGACTGGATCCTGGGACTCCAGGATCATGACCTGAGCCAAAGGCAGCAACTCAACCAACTGAGCCACCCAGGCACCTGAGACTACCTATTTATTATAGCAGGTAAGGTCAACCATTTTTTATATATTTCCTTTTTATCACTCAGAGAAAAATCCTATAGGCAATCTGAGAAAGCCATTAGGAAATACCATTTGAATGCATTTCCTTTCTAGTTTACTATTATTATTATTATCATCATTATTATTTTGAAATGTCTAGAATATTAACAACTCATATACTTTGAAGAATCTCCCTTTCTCATTTACAGGGCAAGAGTTAGATACATAAACACCTTTCTTGTTCTGACTACCATCACCATAGTCAGACAGATCTGTATCCTAGAATTAGTGTTTTATTTTATCAATATTTAGTACATTCAGAAGTATACATTTAAAAGTATGCTTTCCTGGTTGTCTTCATTTCTATCTTTGCAAAGTTACTGCTGTAATAGAACAGACAACATTGAGATTTGACTATGACTCAAAGTAAATGCTAAAGTAAATGAAGTCTTATAGTTATCCTTCTGAGAGTTGATGAAATGTAATATTCTGATACTGAAGTCATCTGACCAATTATCATTAGAATCTGCAAGAGAACAACATGGTTCTATTGATTTCACAACCATGTAAATCAAAAAAGAAAATAGTACATGGATAAATCATTCTATGGTAATTTAAAAAGATGCCTTTATAGTTGAATGCTTATAGGATCCTCTCGAACAGTGGAACAAGAATAGAAAATAATGGAAAAATAGGAAAAAAAGTAATTCTTAGAATGTTGATTATCGATGAGGAATCCATAAACTGTGTTTTCAGTTTATGTAAATATTATGGTCCAGCTTTCTTTTTCTTTTTTTTTTTTTAAAGATTTTATTTATTTATTTGACAGAGACAGAGTGAGAGCAGGAACACAAGCAGGGGGAGTGGGAGAGGGAGAAGCAGGCTTCCCGCCGAGCAGGGAGCCCGATGTGGGGCTCGATCCCAGGACCCTGGGATCATGACCTGAGCCGAAGGTAGGCGCTTAACGACTGAGCCACCCAGGCGCCCTATGATCCAGCTTTCAATTGATATTAAGAAATTACTGCATCTAAGTCTACAATTAGTATTGTCTTAGTAAACATAACTTGTTCATTATCATCATTATCTCCAAATTACAGATTCCTACTTGATTTTGCACACTACATAATGCTTAGATAGATGGAAACAGAAATTTGTTAAATGGAAGTTTATTAGAAGTGAAGGTCTGAATAAAATTTTGGTCTTGAGTGACATAGTAATTGTAATTTAAAAAAAATTTTTTTCTTTTATTGTCTGACCAGGACCTTAGCGCTCACTTTTTTTTTCTTTAGTCTGAATTATTTAGATAAGTAATATTCTTATGATTTAGTTTTTTTTTTTTAAGATTTTATTTATTTATTTGACAGAGAGTTAGACAGAAGAGCACAAGCAGAGGGAGTGGCAGAGGGAGAGGGAGAAGCAGGCTCTGCACTGAGCAGGGAACCCGATGTGGGACTCGATCCCAGGACCCTGAGATCATGACCTGAGCCGAAGGCAGACGCTTAACCATCTGAGCCACCCAGGCGCCCCTCTTATGATTTAGTTTTTAAAGCCCAAGGAATAACTAAGACTATGTAGTTGGTTAAAGTGTGTTTTTTTTGTTTGTTGTTTTTTGGTGACTAAGAAAACTGCTGCTTAGAATCAAAGGCTAACTTCACATTTCCATACCTTATGTTACTAATGAAGGAAAATAGTTTTCTGCCCTCATTGTCCATCTTCAGTGATAGACATTAGATTGCTACATCACTCCCTCAAATCAGATTTTATTCAGAACCCAATCATAGTTTATATACATAAAATTATTTACATAATTGCTTGATTAACTTCTTTCTCTGATACTAGGTTGCAAGATCTACGATGAACTCTACTTTTTTGACTCATGCTCATATATGATTGTCCACAGGACCTAGTACATAAGAGGCACTAAAAATATTAAAATGCCTAACTACTGGGAATTTACCCCAAAGATACAAAAGTAGGGATCCAAAGGGCTACGTGCATCCCGATGTTTATAGCAGCAATGTCCATAATAGCCAAACTGTGGAAAGAGCCAAGATGTCCATCGACAGATGAATGGATAAAGAAGAGGTGCTATATATATACAATGGAATATTATGCAGCCACCAAAAGGAATGAGATCTTGCCATTTGCAACCACGTGGATGGAACTGGAGGGTATTATGTTGAGTGAAATAAGTCAAACAGAGAAAGACATGTATCATATGACCTCACTGATATGAGGAATTCTTAATCGCAGGAAACAAACTGAGTGTTGTTGTAGTGGGGGGTGGGGTGGGAGGGATGGGGTGACTGGGTGATGGACACTGGGGAGGGTGTGTGCTCTGGTAAGCGCTGTGAATTGTGCAAGACTGTTGAATCTCAGATCTGTGCCTCTGAAACAAATGATGCAATATGTGTTAAGAAAAAAAAAAGAAGAAGGTAGCGGGAGGGGAAGAATGAAGCGGGGGAAATCGGAGGGGTGGACGAACCATGAGAGACGATAGACTCTGAAAAACAAACTGAGGGTTCTAGAGGGGAGGGGGGTGGGAGGATGGGTTAGCCTGGTGGTGGGTATTGAGGAGGGCACATTCTGCATGGAGCACTGGGTGTTGTGCACAAACAATGAATCATGGAACACTTCATCTAAAACTAATGATGTAATGTATGGGGATTAACATAAGAATAAAATAAAAAAAATATTAAAATGTCTAATAAATAAATAATTCAAATTAAATTCAATGCTGGAATAAAATCAGTGATTTTAATAAATAAAGTTAAAAAACAAAAACTTTCAGGTTAAATTAGAATTTACTTATTTTAGCTAATTCATTTATATCACAGAAAATGTAGAATCATCATCTGATTCATTCATACTAGGTCCGGAATATTTCTCACTATCTCTTACTTTCCCTTACCCCTCAGTGTGGGTTACAGTTTACCTCTAAATTAACTTATTATCTTCTTATGGCTTTTTAAAAGTATGCACTGGGTGTTATATGCAACTAATGCGTTGAACACTACATCAAAAACTAATGATGTACCATATGTTGGCTAATTGAACGTAATAATAAAAAAAGATACAAAGAAAAAAAAAAAGCATAACTTGAAAGAATTAAAGACTAAGACTCAAGATGTCCTTAGATTATAGACTTGGGATACCATCCCACGCCACCAAATGTACTTTGCAAATGTTTGTGTGGACTGATGAGAAAATTTTCTCAAAACATTAGCACTGATTTAGATCAATGCTAAAGTTGTCAGAAGATCTTTTCCATAAAAAATGTAAATCTGTTAAATAGCAAGAAAAACACTAATTTGATATAACCTCATACCCAAACATAGTAAGGTGCGTGCATATAAAATTTAATCATAGACAAAGCTAATACTATATTGTGGGGATATATATATAAGTATTGGACAATAAGTTCAAAATTAGAGATATTAATCATCTCTGGGAGGATCGACAGTATCCTGGAGTGACTCTTGGAAACTTTAAAATACAATGTTTTATCCTAGGCTTGCTGTTGGGTTAACTGGGTATTTATGTCTTTGTTAATACATTTATAATTAGCATATATTATGTTTTCTTTTGTATTCATGAACTTTTCATACTTAAAAAAATTAAAATAGTTAGACATCACAATTCCTATGTGGTTTTGGCAAAACTTCCATGGCTACACACAATTTCTTAGGAGTAAAAGTATTTGAGTTTGTAAATTACCTCAGTTCTTCTGAAATACTGGATTTAGTATAATATAAAGGGAAAATAAAATCACTAATAAACATGCTGCCCTAGGGGGAAATAGTCAGTTTCATCAACAAAAAAGTACGTAATAGTAAGATATGACAAAATAAATTCATAGAGGATGATAATCTCCAGAAACATGAGAACATGAAAAATTAATTATAGCTTCTTGAAGGAGTAGTCAAAGAAATTTGGCTAAAACAACATGTATATATAATTGAGAAAGATAAAAAGAAGATACAGCAATCTTTCTACAGTTTCTAAAAAATAATGCGAATTGAAATTCAGTGTGTCTTCTTTTAGTGATTTCTAAAATGGCATTTTATATTAGAATATTAGATATATTAAAACTATATAGTTATATACATATTTTTTATGAAGTCACATAAACAACATTATTTGACCCATTTTTTGCAATGCGTCAGCAATTTCTCTTGCTCTGGTGTGGTGGAGAGGAATTTCTCACCAGTATGGAATACTGTCATAAATTATTAACTGAGGACTTAGAGTTGTTGTTTTGGTCTTATGCATTACTCATGGTACATTATTAGAAAAATCTTGAGGTCCAAAATTCCCTATAAGTTAATTCATAATATAGAATTTTGAATATATATGATTTCTAAAATACAAAGATAAGTTATTTATAATGATGTGGGTATTTCATATGATTAATTAATATGGGATTAATAATAAATTAATATTCATATTCTATATGATTAATAACAAGAAACCCTCATATAGATACACTGAAACAAGAAACCAACCTACTGTTTTTTTTTGTTTTGTTTTTGTTGGGGGGGAAAGGGGAAGAAAGTCACTTTATTCTAATTAATCTGCAACTATCATTCAATGAACTTCTATAGTAAGAACACTCTTGCACTGCAATTCTGAAGCGAGGAAGCTATTAGTGATAGAGGAGAGGTTTAACTGGTGGTTTTAACTTTATACTTTCACTATCATTTATATTTTTATGCTAAATTAACCTGGACATGAGAGACGATTTTCCATTTCTTTCAATTTGGACTTCTTGATTAGGCTAATCCACTTGTAAATCTGCACTGTTTCAGCATCTCGCTGAAACCCTCACAAAGCTTTAAGGTCACCCTAGTTCTGAGCACACTCCAAAAACCGTTTGATCTTACAGTGGCGACAGCCAAACTGCGGCTGCTGCTGGCTGGCCATCTGGGTTCCCTGAGGCTCCTGGTAAGTGATGTCAAGCCTTGAGGGCTCGGCATCACTCCCTGGACTGACGCTCCCAGTGATGGTGCAAAGCTTTAACTTTAACTCAATCCTTAATTATCCATTTCTCATTTCACTGCCACCAGTTGAAAAGCTCTACTCTCCTCTATCCACCAATGACTGTCTCATTTTCTTTGAGACCTTCAATTACCACCTCCATGAAATATACCTTGGAAAATTACATCTACTCTGAATGATCCTTTTATTTTATGCACATTTATTAAGTTTGCACTAAAAGCTAGACTAGTTGTCTGGTAATGGAGTATATTAATTAAGTGTCCATATTGTCTACAGGTTAACAAAATTTCCCTCTGAAGTCCATAAATTTTGGAAAGTTTCTTTAGGTTTTACTGAATAGCATATGTTTACTCAGGATTATTCAGATATTGATCATGCAAGTAAAGAAGCATTATTTCTAGTTAATATGGGGTAGAGGTGGACTCTAACTGTTGAAATGGTTTTAATCAATAGCCATTTACTTTTTACCTGGAACTATTAGAAGAAAATTGCTGCAGGAGAAATCCTGGCTAGTCTTGACTATCTACTTTAAGATAAATAATCTGGCAAACAAAAAAAATTTATGCTTTAAGATATTTATCACAGGGTTTATTCATTAATTTAATATATATTTGCTAAATACCAAACTCATACCTGATATTTTTCTAGGAATGAGGGGGCACATCAATAAACATGATAGAAAAAGACTCCCTGCCCTTCTAGTGCTTGAGTTATCTCCTCATATAATCATGGCTAAGAAATATTGACACTTATAATCCATTTTGAAATTATCGAGTGTAATGCTTTCACCCTCCCCAAGAGTTCACCATTTCATCAGACAGTACTGAACAAACCTAGCTTTTCTCTACTTACTTGAAATGCCTCCTGTCACATACACTATTTCTATATGTATATAATCAAGTTTATGTTTAGACACTCACTTTTCTTTTATTGGTTACCCTTATTCTTCTCATTCCAGGACAAAATGATTAGCATAAAAATGCTAGTATTGTTCTTTTTCAGAAGCGCTGTCATTATGACCATTATTATTACCTGGCATCAAATCTGAAGTATCTTTATTCCTCTAGAATAAAATGTATTCTAGAAGACAAAGTAGAAAGTGTGAATTTTACTGAAAGTGTGTTTTAGAGGAAGGGGGAATATTGTGTAATAATGGTGAATAGTTCATATTAAACGTTCCTTCTAATTCTTTTTCTTTCAGATTCTCAACTTTTCCAGCCTCCAGCCTTTTGGCTCTAGCCTTCAGCCTCCTCAAACACTTTATTCTTGGTCCTTCATTCTGCATGTAAATTTATTTAGTTCTGCCCTGGCTCTTTCAAAACCAACAATTAATATCCTCTAAGTATGTGGAAGTTCTTTATACCGAGAATGAATTTGTGCTCAGGAAACAAAATGTTCCAATTATTAAAATCCACCCATTTAGAAAAGACAGAGTAGGGGGATGATGGTTGAGTAGTAGAAAGATTATGGGTTATAAATAACAAAAGCATCTTTTTTGTTGATCTTAAATGCAACTGAAAAACCAAAATACTTTCCCATATCAAACTTATTTTCTAGGGAGTGCTTATGATGTGCTGGACATATTATGTGCCAGACATATTAGTAACTCTATTTTCTAGTTGAAGCTATTGAATTCAGAAAGAGATTACATAGACTGTTCAAAGAAACATTAATAAGTAAAGTGGCAGAATTGACCTTCGAACTCCTATCTGATTTAAAGCTTTTGGATGTTATGCTTTATATGCAGTTTGTTCTGATATCTGAAAAATCAGGTACCTACTCATTAACTACTAGTGTAAAGTTTTCTTCTGTGTATTTAGTTGCTATTATTGCTATTATAAGTAATTATTATTACTTATTATTAATAAGTATTATTAAAATACTTAGCATTTATCAGATGTAATTTAGTGAGATTGAAAAAATATATATATCTAAGCAATTAGACCTTGATTTGCTACATTCATAGATATGTACCTGTGGTATTTAGTTTTATGTGTCAACTTGGCTTTACTATAATAATATCCAGTAATTTAATCAAGCACTAATATAGGCATTGCTGTGAAGGTTGTTTGTTAATGTGGTTAACATGGGTTGTGTGCTAATGAAATCAGTTGATTGTGAGTAAAGAATATTATCCTCCATAATGTGAGTGGTCCTCATCCAATCAGTTAAAGGTCTCCAAGGGCAAAATCTGAGGTTTCCAGGAGAAGAAGAAATTTTGCCACAAGACTGAAACATCAATTCCTACCTGAATTTCTAGCCTACTAGCCTGACCTATAAATTTCAGACTCGTCAGCTACCACTGTGCATGCAATTCCTTAAAATAAATCTATATTTATATCCGTATCTATATCTGTATCTATATGAGACGAATAGATACATATAGGATTATTTATACTAAAACACACATATATGTATAAACGTATGTATATATATTGTCAGTCAAAACATATCTATATATCAATATATGTTTTGAATATATATGTCTCTCTCTATATATATGTTATGAATATACACACACACTAATATCCTATTGACTCAGTTTCTCTAGAGAACTCTGTATGATATAGTACCTAATCAGGTATCTTAATGGTGCAAATAAAATTTGCCCTACAACAAAATGTTAGAAATGTCTGCTGTACTCATTTTTACTAAAACAAAGTTACTAAAAGAAACTTTAAAATTGTCTCATACTACAAAAGTGGTTTAGGTAGCATTCCTATTTGCAGAAAAAAATATTTTTAAATAGTTTATTTTTAGTTTTAGATCATAAATCCTATAGGTAAAATTTATTTTCAATAAGTCTAATAATTTATCAGGAATTTGATAATCTCTAAAACTTACAACCTTAGTTGTGGATAATTTAGAGGAATATATATATTGATATTATGAATATATGTGTAAAATTAAATATAATTAAGATATTTTGGAACTAATATATAATTTATTAAACTTCTCAACTGTAAGGTAATTTTAAGTAAATAATTTTAGAATTTCTTAAACATTTGTCTAATTTATTTACTAATTAATATAAAGAAATAAATATGACTCTAAAAATCATCATGGAATGCCTGGGAAATTATTTAACTAATACCAAAATTAACAATATATATATGCACACAGAAATACAAACATACATGCACACACTACATAAGCAATGCAGTGAATAAAGCACAGTTTGTTGTTTAGTACTTTAGTAATAAATTATTTCCCAATGTAAAGACACAAGTTTATTGAATTTCCACTTTATTTAAGTACCTGACCATAGTTCATAAAATATGATGAATGTAAAGGCAAGTTTATTGAATTTTCCAGTGTAAAGACACAAGTTTATTGAATTTCCACTTTATTAAACTATCTGACCATAGTTCATAAAATATGAAATCAAGGCAGTTCTAACCATGGAAAAGATACAGTGTTTCCATATTTATGAAAAAAATATACCAGCTATAAAAGGAATTATTCTCCTATTTAGAGTTCAAATTCAAGGGTTATACTAGGGTACTATAATAATAAGAAAGGGACGTGCTGACTCAAAACCAAACTCCTTTAGCTGATAATAGAATGGGGCTTGTATTGATTTTGGTTTGTAAAAAAAACCCCACAAGATATATCATTAAATGGATCCCAGAAGAGTGAGTCATCTCTAAAGGTTTTTTGTTGAAATGAATTATTTTCTAAGTTAATTTAAGTAACACATTTAATAATGTACATTATTCTTCAAAGCTATTATAGTAGGTCTATATTTTTAGGTCCCACATAGCCACACCACAAGTTCAAGTAAAAAATCTGAAGAAACCATGGGCAACAACCGAGTAACTGGTAAATGATAACAGTGGTAGAGTTAAAGCTCCCAAATGTGGTTATTTGCAGGTATCTTGTGTTACTTGTTTTGACACCATTTTACTTTTAATTGGATAAAACATGCTATTTTGAAATAAAGAACTTTGGATTTCTACTTTGAGATTTTTATCACCACCACCGCTGGCATACATGGTGTTCTTAAAATGTGTCTGATTTAATTTAGGCATGAAAGAAAGATTAGGATTCTCAAAGCAGAGCCACTGAAAATCAATCTCTATAAATCTAAATTATTTGGTTACATTTTCACATACGTATTTCTATTTTAAGATAATATAATGATAAATGTAAATTCATCAAAATTACTTGGGGCAAGTAGAGAGAACATAATATAATTATACATAGCTATAACATTTATCTTCATTTAGCACACAGTATCAAATGTAGGCAAAACACGCATTATTTTTAAAAATATCAAAGTCACCATAATAAATTGTGCCTTTCCTTTGAGAAAAAGAAAAATAAATTCCTCTTTGAGATTTCTCAAATTAAACATTCATAAATTATAGCAATCTGAGGTGTGTATTTTTTTTTTCCTAACCCCTTTCACCTCACCTTATCAAGTTGATAGTTTAGTCACAGATTGGATTAGACCAGGAACCAGTAGATGAATTAAATACCACTTGTGATAAAATGAAAGTCACAGTAATTATGTAGGAAATGAAAGGGGACTTCTTTCCCTGAAGAGAAGAGTCTCAAAATTGCTGGCATAAGACAATTTTTGCCTGGTGCTCTCTTTCTCTCACACTTCCAATAGAATCCTAGGCTATCTGAATCACACTCCGAGGTGCAAGGTCACTAAAATATCCAAGGGAAGAAAAGGATATTTCCAGAATTCACCAAAATGCAGCATTTATACTAATAATACAGCAACCAAATAAATGCATGGTGTTCATAATTGAGCTTTTCAGACCAACATAAGGATATCATCCTGCACATTATCTGATCTCATTCCTCTGGGGTGGCAGCTGACTCTCACTGACTAATGGAAATTCTACTGCATTGCTAGCTGTTCATAAATTACAGGGAAACCTGCCATTGTGTGTTTCTATTAGACTAGCAGATATTATATGGGTCAATATAAATATGACCAAATGGTTTCTTATAAAACACATCCCATTAACCTCTGGAAGGTTCAGGATAATGAAATCACAGAGGATATTAATTTTGTTTTTCTTCAGAACCTGTTTCACACTCAGGTCCAAAGCCTGGTGAATCAAATATATACACACCTACACACACACGTGCGCGCGCACACACACAAACACACACACACACATTCACTCATTCATTTTGAAACTGGTGATAAAAATTAAAATAAGCCATCAGAATCTGACTGCTCTCTTATTTTTCCTGTTATTTTGATTTTTTTTTCCACTCTGCATCATAGTGTTTGATGTAAATCTCATGTTTCATATTTGGATCAAATTGTTTTATATACAAAATCAATCAACTAAAAAATAGTTTGCTCTGGAGGAAAGCACTTTCAGAATGATGGAAGTAGGATCTGTGAAAGTGCATTCCTCTATAAATACAATACCCTGGCAACAATGTAAAAATCAACACTTTTTCAGAACTTTGGAAATGAACCAAAAGCTTGTAACACTCCAAGGAGAGTTTATTCAGGAAAAAAAAAAAATAGCTGAATCTTGGTAAGAAAAGTGAGCTTTGTGATATTTTCACTTATCTTATTCTTATACTTTTCTTCTTATCTCTGTGGTAGCCTTGAAAACCAACAGTCGTACGAGTAAAGCACCTATGAAAAAACAGAAACCTAGCAGTCACCAGAAATGACAAAGCGGTTTGGAGAAAACTGCCACTATTTGATGTGTCTAGCAGTTCCTTAACATGTTCCATTATCAGAATTTGCTTTTACTTGATCTGATTCAGAAATAACTCTGTAAACAGCCTCATCTTTAGGACACTTGTTGACAACAATCAATAGCAGTGGTTTAACATCATTGATGACTGATATGGTATTACGAGTTGGGGCTCACAACAGTCTGACCGAAGTCTTAAGAGGTCTAATTGAGAAAGAGATTTCCATGGGAAGCCTGACAAAGATCTGATGTATTCTTAGGGATATAAAGTTCACACACAGGTGCAGTACTGTATACAGGGAAGACTTGAGAAGGGCTAAATTCTTGCCTGTGGCTGACCTTGAGGGTCTGTTCAAGAAGAAAGTGAAGTCTAAGTTAGAATTATAAACCTCCTGCTGGAGCATTAAAAGCATTCCCCAGAGTATCAGAGTTCTCAGGCAAAGACTGGTTGAAAGTTTTTAAGGATATCTCTGTCTAATCATTGTCTGACCACTGAGTTAATGAAGCAAAGACTTCAGTGGCTGCACTTGACAAAGAATACGAGCTATGAAGAACTAGTCCAGGAAAATTGCTAAACAAACAACCATCATGAACAACTCCTACAATGATGACAACCACAAATCCAAATTAGGTAAAATCTGATTTCCAGGGATACCATATTCTATTATTTAAAATTTCTAGTTGTTAACAAAAAATCATGAGGCACATAAAGAAACAGGAAATCATGGCCTATACACAAGCAAGTAAAAATGCCAAAGAAAACTGTTTCTGTGGAAGCACACATATAGAACTTATGAAAGAAAGATTTTAAATGCACTATTATAAATATGTTCAAATAACTAAAGAAAACATATCTTCAAAATTAGAGTATGAGAATAATGTCTCAACAAATACAGAATAGTAATAAAGATATAAAACTAAAAGGAAGAATAACATGGAATTTCTGGAATTGAAAGTACAATAGGGCGCCTGGGTGGCTCAGTTGGTTAAGCGACTGCCTTCGGCTCAGGTCATGATCCCGGAGTCCTGGGATCGAGTCCCGCATCGGGCTCCCTGCTCAGCAGGGAGTCTGCTTCTCCCTCTGACCCTCCTCCCTCTCATGCTCTCTGTCTCTCATTCTCTCTCTCTCAAATAAATAAATAAAATCTTAAAAAAAAAAAAGGTACAATAACTGAAATGAAAAATTCACTAGAGGAACTCACCACCATATCTGAACTGGCAGAAGAAATTATCATCTAACATAAAGATAAATTGAGATTATCCAGTTGAACGCAGAAATAAAAAGAGACAAAAGCAAATGAACAGAATATCAGAGACCCACAGATATCACCAAGCATGACAACATGTACAATGAGAGTCTCAAAAGAGAGAAGAAAAAGAGGCAGAAAGTTTATTTGAAAAAATTATAGCCAATAAAGTTTCAAATTTAGTGAATATAATTAATCTGCACATCCACAAATCTTAACAAACTCCAACTGGGATAAACTCAAAGAATTATACACTTAATCACATCAGAGTTGAACTATCAAAAACTAAAGAAATAGAATCTCCAGAGAAGCAGGAGAAAGTGACTCCTTAAGTATAAGGGATACTAAGACTAACAGCTGAAATTTTTTCAGAACTTATGGAGACCAAAAGTAGTTGGGTGGCGTAGCCAAAGTATTGAAGACTGTAAAACAAGAATTCTATATCTGGCAATACTATTCTTCAAATATGAAGGAAAAATTAAGCTATTTTCAGTTCAACAACAAATGAGAAAAACTGTCACTAGCAGAAATTTTCTATAATAAGGGAAGTCATTCAATCTGAATTAAACAAACAAACAAGAACAGTAAACCATAATTCAAATCTATATCAAAAGAGCACTGGTCAAGGTAACTACATAGGTAACTGTTAAAAAGAGTATGAACATTTTGTTTGTGATTCTCTTCTCCTCTCTGATATAAAAGGCAATTACATAAAGCAATAAATATAAAACTGAGTTAATGGCTTTATAATGTATAAAGATGTAATCTGTATGACAATAATAGCATAAAAAGGGTAGAGCAGAGCTATCCTGCAGTAAAATTTTTTACACTATTGAAATTAAGTTGGCGCTAATTCAAACTAGATTGCTTTAAGTTAAGATGAAAACAACATAAAAATTTAAAATGGTATTGTAAAATTAGAAAGTAGTCTACAAGACTACCCTCACTCTAATATCAATTGCAAATTATTCAGGGATCCATAGACTACTCTCAGAGCTGATCATTAAACTAGAAGGACTCACAGAACTCACGCTGTTACACACACTGTTAAAGTTTAGTACAGGGAATAATATAGATTAAAATTAGCCAAGGAAAGAGACACATTGGGCAAAGTCCAGGACAGTCACAAATGTGGAGTTTCCAGTAGTACTCGCCCAGTGGAGAGTGTTGACTCCTCCTGGCAACAATGTGTGTCAATATACATGGATCGTTGCCAACCAGGGAAGATCACCAGAGTCTAGGTGCCCAGAGTTTTTATTGGTGCTTTATCATGTAGATATGGATGACCACATGCATGGTTGATCTTATCCTCCAGCTCTTCCAGAGATCAAGCTGTACTTCATGACCCACAATACAATAAATCACACTGTTAGTATCTGCTGTGGTTCAAAGATCCCATATAAGCTAAGAAACTCATCAGGCAAGACATTCCAAGGGCTTAGATACTATGTCTCAGGAATAGGGCAAAGGCCGGATCTTTCTTTGGGTAAAGTTAATTCGTTCCTATACAGATATACTAAAAAACATGTATTTAACCCAAAAGAAGGTAGTTACAGAGGAATAGAAGAACAAAAATGGTATATAGCATGTAGACAACATATAGCAAGTAAATAATGTAAAACAATCTTTTCAGTAATCAAATGTAAATAGAGTAAAACTCCAATTAAAGGCTGGAGATCAGCAGAATGATTAAAAAACCATTATACAACTATGCTGTCTTCCAGAGACAAACTCCATATTCAAAGACACATAGATGTAATAAGTAATAAGTAATAAGATGGACAAAAATACACCATGCAAACAGTAACCAAAAGAGGGTTGGCATGGCTATATTAATATCAGACCTTACTAGTAACATAAACTTCACAAAAACATTACTAGAGAGGACGAAGGAGATCTTATCATGATAAAAGAGTCAAATTTTCAGGAAAACATAACAATTACAAACATATATGCTTCTAAATGTGTTCATGTGATTTATTCCAGTCAATGAGTTGTTAATGGAAGTAACAAGAGTTATTCCCAGGCAATGCTTTTAGTTGCTGGTGTAAGAATCTCCAGACATCTCACTTTTCTTTGTGTTGAAGAGGCCACCAAAGTTTAAGATCGTGGCTGCTCTATTATTCTGGGTCTAGTGGAATTTGGCAACTCTGACATTTTCTCCTTTTATCTGTATGAAATCGAACACTTAACATCTCAGAGCTTCAATCTCCTTGACTGTAAAACGGGGATGCTAATGTTTGAATATTATCTAAAGTTGTCAGTATTACAATGCATATTAAAATATATGAAGGCAATAAGTACCAATTTCTTAGAAAACTCTGTTGCCATGTTTTCCCCAATCTTTTTTGGAAATTCCTGTAATTTTTATTTGTCAACACACAGCAAGGTAGAAATATCAATTCCCAACTTCCCCACATCTCATTTTTAGCTATTTTACTTTAAGTCTACATTTCAATTGCTTGGATACCTGAAAAAAAAAAAAGACCTTTAATTTAATGATGTGTAGCCCAAATTAAACCTTGTGCAAGTGCCAGAATGCACCAGCACATTTTTGTGTGTGTGTTCTGGCTCATTATTTTTAAAAAAAATTCAATAGTATATATTATTTGTCTACTGAATGCAGAGGAGTCTAAAAGACCCTGGGGATGCCAAACTTCTATCCTTATCTGAAAAGGTTCACCCAAAGCGAAGCAGAGGTCCCAAAGTAATAGAACTCAGTATCCTCACACTGTGATAGAGGTAAGCAGTATGTTCAGCTTCCTTCAGGAAGCGAATGTCTAAAGTGCTCTGGAACTATTCTACATAAAGACATGGAGATCAATAAATTGGTGTTTTCAGAGAAGGACCAAAAAAATGAAAGGACTGAGTGTAAGCTAAACACTGGATATGTAGCAGACTGCTGAAAACTGACGCAACAGATGTTCTTAGATCCCATATCATATGGACTTCATACATAAGGCCATGGAGTAAAAGTACTAAGCATGAGAGTGACATGGCTAGATTTATATTTAGAAAAATCACTTATGCATATGGAATATAGTCAATGGTATCGAAAAAAATCACTACAGTAACAGACTACAGGACAGTAAGCCTAGATATATCCCTCCAGTCATGCATGCAACCATTCATTCATTCACTCATATATATATATATATTCAAAACATGTTTAAATCACCTCTGATGAGTAGCTCAATGTAACTCATGATGAAGGTGCAATAAAAAAACAAGCATTCATTTTCTCCCCATTTCTCCACCTCTTTCTCTCCTTCCTTCTCTCTCTCTCACTGAGCTTACTGAGAAGTGTCACAGACTGATTGTAAACAAAGATAATAAACAAAATAATCTAGTAGATGAACATTATATGTTTATATACTCATCATTATATAAACATATAATTTGCTAAAATTATATAAGAATTATGATGGCTTGAAATAGATTTCTAGTAGTAGTAGTAGTAAAGACATATGAATATATTGGAGGAGTACTTTAGAGGTAGTTTTGTGATATGGGGACAGATTGGAAATAAGAATCCAGACACAACAGACCATATTGTATGGTTCCACTTATATGAAATGACCAAAACAGGAAAATCCATAGAAAGATTAGTCATTTTCCAGTGGCAATGGGGGAGGGGAACATGAAGTGTGACTGCTAATGGGGCATGGGATTTCTCTTTGGGGTGATTATTCTAAATTTAGATGGTGGTGATGATTCACAACTTTATGATTATATTAAAAAACAGAATTGTATGCTTTAAAAAGGTAAACTTTATGATACGTGAATTATGTCTCACGTTTTGAAACAGTTATAAAAAATAGAATGCTTAAATATTGCTATTGTTTAAATATAACATTTTAGGGGAAAGTGTAATTATTATATATGTCTGCTGATTTTCCAGTAATATCACCAAATAGCTCATAAGAAAAAAGTTCTCTGGTTCTTCAATATAACTTTACTGTAAGTTGTCCTTTTCCGAAGCAATGTCTTCAAAAGGATTTATGGCCTTTTGTGATTTGTCCTTATAAACAATATTTTATTTGCTTTAAGAAAAATGTAAGTATATAAGTCACCAAAGCTATATTTAAATTGGGCAATTGTTTTATTGTTGTGCAAATATCTTAAGCCATTCTATTGTGCTCTATATGGTAATATTTTACCCACAATGTAAGTCCTTCAAACTATGAACAAGTCATTTGTTAGATTTATGCTAATAATATTGAGTTTGAGTTTTCTTCCAAAAAATGAGAGATTTGGAATTTCTACTAGTCTCAAAAACTATTTTCAAAGAAAGTGATATTTTTGTTTATATGCTCCTGTAATTTTAAATAAAGGCAGTGGGGAATTTAAAGTGCTGGATAAAACTCAGCAAGAAATAGCTATAAAATACTAGCCATATGAAAGCATTGCAAGAGAAGCCAGGAGGATATAATTATTACCAACATTATTATGGTAGGTGGGTTATGTTAGTGAGTGGCTAACATCAGATGGTAGGAAAATCAATGAAGCCACAGGATCACAAATCATTAGAAAAAAACATATTATCTGCACCAGTTATTCTTTGTGTGTTTTTTATTTGAAGTACTGAAGTGAAATTTGAATCAGCCTATTTCACAGGTGCCAATTTTGCCTTTATATAGTATTTATACCCTTAATTTTCTGTAAGGAAGAAAGTTAAAAATTCACTTAAATTACGTATGAAATCCTTATTTCTATGAATGTTACATCGTGTATTTGTTTTAAATGCAGGTTTTTTTTTTCTTATTTCTAGAGACCTAACATATACTTTTTTATTCATAGTGAAATAATATAGCTACCTTGTTTTGGAATGTAGAAACAGGGATATAAATAGAGAATATTCACATAATAAAAAATGAGCCTAAGTATTATTAACTGCTATAAGAACTATCATTTCACTATCCACTTTCCATTTTATAGAAAATAGGACAATATATGTGAAAAGATGAAATGATAGTTTTCTATCACTGGGCAACAGGTAGTGAATTCTGAAGGGAAAGGGAACAAATGAGGTGAGTCTCCCATTTCCCCCAGCTTACTGCCTGAGGCAGTTCCAAGTTTGGAGAAAAAAAGAAGGAGGAACAGAGACTCAGAGACTTGTGAACAGCTTCAAGTGCATCAACCTCCATGAAATGGAAAACCAAAGAGAGGAGAGAAAGAAAGAAGTGTGACATTTTTTTTTTTCCACCTTAAATATATACAACGTTTATTTGTCAATCATACTTCAATAAAGCTGGAACAAATTGGGATTTTGCAAAGGATAGGCCAGGGTAGAAATAATACAGAAATCAGGATTCCACCTCCTAATACCATCACATTGGAGGTTAGGATTTCAACATACGAATTTTGGGGGGACATAAACATGCAATCTATAACATTTCTTACGTAGTCTGTGCAAGTTTTTGGATAAGAATATCATTGTGATGAATGACAAAAAATAAAAAATTCTTTAAAGAACTTGTCATTTTAGACTTCCCTCAACAGCTCAGTGGGAAAAGCCAAAATCAGACACATGTGAGTATGTCAGGTCTTCAGGACCTCCAAAAGGAGCTTCTGAGTGGATCAACAAAGTCTCCTCTGTCTTCTCAAGGCTGAAAAAGTACAAGGGAACATAAAGTAGAGAGGAGAGATGATTCCTCTGAGTAACTGCTCAGGGAACAGAGAACATGGCCGACATTACATCATGGGGCAGAGGCTGATTTGCTTTCTAGCACATTTAAGACTACAAACATTTGGTAAACTCCAACTTATCTCCTCCAAGTCCTTAGCCAGGTACATATGCTGCTCTGTGGTGAAGGAGGACAGCTCTTCCAGATGATTGCCTATGCTAATGAGGTTGGATATGATGAGGTCAGATATGGGCTCCAGGTTGTCATCAAGTCTTCCAACTTTTTCTCATGGCTTCAACTTTCTTCTTGCTCTCCATCACTTCATATCCAGTTTTGCTTCCTGAGTGACAACCCTGCTGACCCTATGGTGACTTCAGGCTCACTACCAAACAAAGAGGCAATAGTCATTCATGGGCTTCTTCACCAGCTCCCACAATTGGGTGAAGCCCAATCCCTACAATAATTCCCTGCTTGCATATCACACACAGTGGTTCTTTTTTTTTTTTTTAAGATTTATTTATTTATTTTAGAGGGGAGAGACAAAGGGAGAGGGAGAAAGAGAATCTTCAGCAGACTCCTTGCTGAGCATGGAGCCCTACCTACATGGGACTCAATCCCACAACCCTGAAATCATGACCTGAGTTGAAATCAAGAGTCGGATGTTTAACAAACTCAGCTGCCCAGGCACCCTTCTTTTTTTTTTAAAATGGAACACTAATTGATACATGTATTAACTTGGTAGTAGGGCCTGATGATGGTTGAAAGAGCAAGACTGGAGAATTAAAAAAAAAGAAAAAAACCCCAAGTATATATAATCTTGAAAAAGCATGAAGTTAATTGTATTTAAGCATTCACAAAATTATATATAAATGGGTTTATGACAAAAATATTAATTTTAAAGAAAATATTTCTCCTAATGCAGTATTTCTTTAAATTTATGAGCAAAATTTATACCAGAGAAATATCAAAGATTTGTATCAAAGAAAATAACTCTTGTTTAGCAACCAACAGAGTTCATCACTAATTTCCAGGATAGGATGGCAAAGTGAATATAAATTACAAAATCTTAAAAATAAATAAATAAATTTTAGCAAAAATACACCTACATAAATCATTCCAAGAAAGAAAAGTCACAGCTAATTGCTTTAATTTTTGAAAAATCACAGAGAAAGAAAGTCAGAATGCCAAAATCCATACATTCAGTTCAGTAAATAATTTTATTGAAAAAATATTTTGAGTGATAAAATTCATGTAAAAATATCATTAATATTTTTCTTTAAAAAAATTTTTTTTAAAGATTTTATTTATTTATTTGAGAGACAGAGAGCACGAGAAGGAAGAGGATCAGAGGGAGAAGCAGACTCCCCGCCGAGTAGGGAGCCCAATGTGGGACTCGATCCTGGGACTCCAGGACCATGACCTGAGCTGAAGGCAGTCGCTTAACCAACTGAGCCATCCAGGCGCCCTAAAAAAATTTTTTTTAAGTAAACTCTACACCCAATGTGGGGCACGAACTCATGACCCTGAGATCAAGAGTTGCATGCTCCACCAACTGAGCCAGCTGGTCACCCCAGATTACCACTGGTATTTTTCTACTTGGTAATAGGGCAATGATATATTTTACTGATGGTGATTTATTTGTTAATACCTCATTATGAGCACTATAAGCTGTGTGGGTAAACAATTTGATTCAAATTTATTTTAACACTACAGACTTAGATAAATTTATCATGAGAAATGATAAAAGTAGCATCTGATTGGTGTGATTTAAATGAGTCATAATGTAACAGAAACCAAACATTCTATTATTTCAGCACTTGGGGCCTAGACCAGATTGGTCCATTATAATGACTTCACTTCATAGAAGAATATGTCATTTAGTTCAACTACAATGTTGTTCCTAATATAAAAATATTGTCATATCATTTGAGGTGTTACTCTGTGATTTTGAGGTCAAAGAAAGGGAGAGAGATCACCTTGGACTGTAGACAAAATGCAAAACTGTATTCCCCTGCTCTCTTGCCAGAATTGCAAAATATGCACTTGCTTTCATTGTAATGCACAACCTACTAGCAGCATTCACAGAGATAAGTACATTCAGACCCCACCTGCATCCAATCATCAAAAGCTCCTGATATTTACCAAAAGAACCTGTCATTTACCTAATGAAAAACTGGCTTGTGTCACTTTACGACAGCCAATTACAAATATGTAGACGGTCATAGGAAGTGTTTAACTTGACAGTAAATATCCCTGCTTCCTATTTCAGGATTTCACAATAGACAAAAAAAGAAAATGATCAGGATTATATCTATTTACCCTGTCTGGTGTAAATACGAATGGGCTAGGCAGCATAGTAATCATCACAAGGAGCTAATTACCTATCATAATAAATGTTGGTAAATAAGAGAAAAAAAAAATAAAAGAGGAAACACCTAACAGAACATACTTTTTCACAGACATTACCACCTGCGTTCCAGAATATGAATGCTAACATTCTATTACAGTCACTGTGGTTTTCTAGTACTCTTGTAATTTAAAAAGGCTCTTGCTCCTTTACTGGCAAGTAAAAGAAAAGGACTTTTTATTTTTTTGCATTTTCTTTATGAGCTATTGAAAGTAAGCAAAATTTCAGTTATATAAATTTATACCAATTGTAGATAATATGAAACATAAAAAATATTTCTTTGGGTTGAAATAATTGATGCATACATTTTAAAATATAAAATTGTGTTTTAATTGACTATAGTGCATATCCAAAAACTGGAGCTGAGCTGAGGGTTTTGAATGACGGAGCAATTGAGAAAAACAAAAACAAAACCCTTTTTCTCTTCTAGTAAAGCCAAGAAGACTAATTACATATTTGCACTAGTTGCTAAATTCAACACTCGTCTTTGTCATTACACTATTAATGCAAGCATTACTGTAGGTCCACTATTATAAAATTCTCTGTTTAAACCTATAGAGGATTAACATTTTATGCACAAAAATAATTTGCTTTTCTTAGATCTCACTAGGTAGCCAGTTTGTGATGGATATAAGTATTTGTTTATAGATCATCTAGTATTTGGTAATGAGACTGCATGTAGCAAGTTCCTGGGGTGATTGCTCTGAGGATTCCAGTGGAAGAGAGGTGATAGAGTGTAGTGTCTCAAGTGATACTTACTTGTAATATATTTGCTTGTAATAGTCCAATAATGAATGCCATGCCATTACTACACTTTACCTTCAACAATATTTCACTGAAATTAATGCAGGTTTGACATTTTATTTTTGAAGACGGGTTAAAACAGGCATCCTTTAGAATGGGAGAAGATATTTGCAAATGACATATCTGATAAAGGGTTAGTGGCAAAACATATAAAGAACTTATAAAACTCAACACCCCAAAAATGGATACTCCAATTAAAAAATGGGAAGAAGACATGAATAGACATTTTTCCAAAGAAGACATGCAGATAGCCAATTGATACATGAAGAGATGCTCAACACCACTGATCATCGGGGAAATACAAATCAAAACTACAATGAGGTATCACCTCACTCCTGTCAGAATGGCTAAAATCAACAACACAAGAAACAACAGGTGTTGGCGAGGATGTGGAGAAAGGGGAACCCTCTTACACTGTTGGTGGGAATGCAAACTGGTACAGCCATTCTGGAAAATTCTATGAAAACAGTAAAAAAGTTAAAAATAGAACTACCCTACTATCCAGCAATTGCACTACTAGGTATTTACCCAAAGAATACAAAAATACTAACTCAAAGGGAAATACACACCCCGATGCTTAGCAGCATTACCTACAATAGCCAGATTATGGAAATAACCCAGTGTCCACTGACTGATGAATGGATAAAGAACAAGTGGTATATATATACGCAATAAAATATTACTCAGCCATTAAAAAAAGAATGTAATCTTGCCATTTGCAATGACATGGATGGAGCTAGAGAGTATTATGCTAAACAAAATAAGTCAGAGAAAGATAAATACCATAGGATTTCATTCATATGTGAAATTTAAGAAATAAAACAAATGAGCATAGGGAAAAAAGAGAGGCACACCAAGGAACAGACTCTTAACGCTAGAGAACTGATGGTTACTAGAGAGGAGGTGGGGGGGGAATAGGTGATGGGGATTAGGGTGTGCACTTGTTGTGATGAACACCCGGTGATGTATGGAAGTGCTGAATCATTATATTGTACACCTGAAACTAATGTTACACTGTATGTTAACTAATTGGAATTTAAATAAAAACTAAAAAAGAGGAAATGCTTATAAATAAATTTAAGGATTATGTTTCAGTTTTATACAATGAAAGCAACAAAATATTATTGAGAGAAATTAAAGACCTACATTAATAAGAAATATATTCTTGAATTGGAAGACTCAGTAGTGTTAAGATGTCAATTATCAAATTTACCTGTAGATCCAGACCATTCCCAATTGAAAACACATCAGACTTTTCTTTTAGAAATAATAAACTGATTGTAAAACTTATATGGAAATGCAAAGGATATAGCATTGCCAAAACAAATTTGAAAAAGAAAGACATGATTCTAGAACTTACATTATTTATTTTTAGATACAAAACCACAGCAATTATCCTAATGTAGTATTAGCCAGGTGAAAGACATAAAGATCAATGGAACAGAATAGAAGGTCCTAAAATTGACCTACACTTATATGATCAACCTATCGGTAACAAAGCTTCCAAGGTAACTCAAAATGAAAAGATAATATTTTCAACAAAAGGTGCTGGAACGATTGGATATTTGAATGGAAAAATGAGACTACTTCTTTATATCATGCAATACAGAAAAATTCATTTAAATATATGAAATATATGAAAAAGTGTATTCTTAAAATATAAAATTTCTAGAAGAAAACACAGAATATGTTTGTGACCTTGAGATGGGCAGAGATTTCTTATACAGGACACAAAAAACATGGAAAACACACACACAAAAATGAACAAAGTGTTATTTACCAAATCTGAAACATTTCCATTTTTAATTACGTTGAAATGAAAAGTAAAGCCACAGATTGGGGTAAATATTTGTAGTTGATATCTAATGAAGCACTTGTATTTGCAATACAAAGATGTCCTACAACTCATTGTAAGAAGATAAGCTAATTAAGATGTATAAAATATTTGAACTCATACTTCGTAACAGAAGATATACAAATAGCCAATAAGATGTTCAACATTACTAGTGATCTAAAAATACATAGTAAATCCATACTGATATAGTACTTTACACCTGTTAAAATGACAAAAAATTAAGAGAGAATGATAATACTATGCTGTGGCCAGAATGTGGGGCAATGGAAACTCATAAATAGCTTGCTATAATGCAAAATTATATAGCCACTTTGGAAAATGTGTGGCAGTCTATTTGAAGTCAAACATACACTTAACATATGATGTGGCTATTACACTGCTATATATTTATCAAGTCAAAACATATTTCCTCAGAAGACTTGCACATGAAAGTTAATACCAGCTTCATTCACTGGAGCCCCAGTGTAAGTGAATGGAAACAAAATTTTATATATTCTACTCCTCAAATGGAATTTCCACTCAACAATAAAAAGCAATACTTTTCAGATGTATACAACAAAGATAAAGCTTAAAAGTAGTTCTGCTGAGCAGAAGCAACCAAAGAAAAAAAGAACAAATATTGTGTCAATCTATTTATATGAATCTTTAGAAAATATAAATCTAATTTATAATGCTTATAGTTATGATTGGGATAGAGCACACAAAAAAAACTTCTGAGCTAATATCTTGACTGTGGTGGGAGTTACATATTTGTATATATTTTGTTGAACCTCAAAAGGTATTCCCTAGATGTCCATATTTTATTGTATGCAAATTATATATCAATATGGCTTATGAAATAAAACAATTCACTAGGTTCATGTACACACACACACCCTCTTGCCATGATATTTCTAGATTAGTTCTTTCTTCCTTACATATCCTGAGAACTCTATGAACCATTTTAATCTATTTCATTATCTTTCTTTCAGTAAAATAATTATTTGGGGGGAAATATGTAACTATTAAATTGGCTTTCTAGGTTTCAATCTTCTTTCTTATTTGTTCCTTGATTGCTTTATTTTGTATTCTTGAAAGAGCCTCAAATGGTATTCTCCACATCAATGACCTGCCATGTCAGTTGTGTCTTTTATTACCAATGATACAGATTGTAATTCTGCCATTCTTTTCATATTCCATGCAATTTCCCTCTGCACATCTGCTTTTACCCTTTTAAGATCTTAAGTTTGCTGTCATTTTGAGTGGAGTTAACTACTATATGCTATCTGATCTTGGGCAAGTTCTTTAACTGAACTTCACCTTTTACAGAATGTAATAACATTTATAACATAGAGTTGGTGTGAAGATTAAGTGGGATGCTACTTTCACATACTTAGGATTTTGAGTGAGACTTGGAGTAGTAAAGGGGTCTTCAGAAGGCTAAAGCTGTGGTGTAAGAAATATTTTTGAAATATTTTACTAATATATTGCCATACGTGTTTCAACTTTGTAGTTTATAAAGCATTTATACCAACCAACATGAGTTTTTTCCATGCCTATTACCTCGCTCACTGATAATGTCTTAGTGTATCATAATGGCCAAATTCCAACACAGTTATTGAGGACACAACTACTGGGTATTACTACTTGAACCAATGGTCACACTGTGAGGTGGACTTTGGCTAGGACTCTTCATTTAACTAGCCTCAATAAACCCCAATTCTAACGTGGTTTGCATGATAATTCTTTGGTTATCTGGATATCAGTATCAACTCAGATCCTGTGTTCAACAGTCTTCAGCTATCTTGATATTCTTTTACCAGTTTACCAGTTTTATGGTCATTCTAGTATATGGTCAAAACTTCATAATAAGGTAGAACTGGTTATATCATTATAATGTATACTCAGTGTGGTATTGCAGCAATGTGGTATTGCTTTTCTTAAGATGCAGTCACCTTTTTGGTGATTTAAGAATTGGCTTCTAAGAACTGAGCAAAGTGTTGTGTCTTTTTACTTGGGTGACCATTTTCATCACCCTATTATCCATTCTTGCTTTTTTCTAGTTGTATACATTAAGTAGCTTACTTCCCATTTATTCTGCTATTAGGAGTGTCATGCCCTATAAGCCATTCCTACCACTCCTACTGGATATAAACAATATTCAATAATTCAAAAGAAGGCAGAATAGAAACAACAGAGGAAAAATTCAGGAGACCAACAGGAAACAAATAAGATGATAGATTCAGTTTACATAACCGTATCTGTAATTACATTAAATGTTAATGGCATAAACACTGTGGTTAAAGGGCCAAGATAATCAGAATGGGTAAAAAATACTCAACTATGTGCTGTCTGCAAGGATATACACTGAGTATAGATATATAGATCGGCTGAAATAAATGCTTGGAAAAAGATAAACAATGCAAAAAGTAAACATAAGAAGGCTGGAAGATATATCTGATATAAAATTACCAGTGAGTAAAGGGACATTTTGAAATGTTGAAATTATCAATCCAGTAGGAATATACATTTACATCTAGAGTGTGTATTCTTCACTGATCTTTACTACAAATGTATCAAAAACAATATTAAAAACAGCAATATTTTCAGTTAAAGTATATCTTACTATCTTACTTATAGACAATTAGATTACATATAGTATTAGATGTCTTATTCTCTAACTTATTTTATAACATATATTGTTATCCACTCAGAGTTGTTACTTGTTTTTTTTTTTTTTTTTTTTTTATTCATTTGAGACACAGGGATACAGAGAGAGAGAGAGCATGAGGAGGGAGAGAGGCAGAGGGAGAGGGAGAGGCAGGCTCCCCGCTGAGCAGGGAGCCCGATGCGGGGCTCGATCCCAGGACGCTGGGATCATGACCTGAGCCCAAGGCAGACGCTTAACCATCTGAGCCACCCAGGCGCCCCCGAGTTGTTACTTGGTTTTACTTCCAATATTATAGGGAAACAAAGTGGAATCTTCATCATAGGGAATAAGCTCAAATAATCAAAATGAAAGGCAAAGGATTTCTTTTAGTGAACTAATTGTTCAGTACAGCTATTGCTATCAAAGAAGAAAAAATCTGAAAGGATTTTGAGATATTTACATTTATTCTTTTTTTTTGGTTAGTTTCAGGTGTAAAATTTAGTGATTTTAAACTTCCATACAACACCCAGAGCTCATCACAAGTGCACTCCTTAACTCCCATCACCTTTTTAACCCATCTACCCACCCATCTCCCCTCTAGTATCCATCAGTTTGTTCTCTGTTAAGAGTCTGTTTCTTGGTGTGCCTCTCTCTCTTTTTTTCCCTACGTTCATTTGTTTTGTTTCTTAAATTCCACATATGAGTGAAATCATATGGTATTTGTCTTTCTCTGACTGACTCACTTTGCTTAGCATATTTTAGCTCCTTTCATGTTGCAAGTGGCAAGGTTACATTCTTTTTTATGGCTCAGTAATATTCCATGGTATGCTTATTCTAAAATGGCTTGCCAATTATAATTCGTGATTTTAGCTGTTTTTCTGGGACTTTTTCATATTTCTAGTAAAGGAAAGCCAGTAATACTCATACATATTATTGCTCTTCATGTTTCAGTTTCTTTTCACATTTTACTTTAATACAGCTAATAATTTACAAGAAGGAATAGTAGATAACTTATGCTTGAATTATCATTACATATGTTTGGTCCCCTTGGTCTAAATCTACTTTTCTAAAACTTTGGGCCAAAAAATGAAATAAAAGTGATTGAAAACTAGGAGGATTTGATAACTGCCCCATCTGTAACTCTCCACCTTCTGCCTTTTTTTTTTTTTACATTATTTTTACTTTTCTGATATTAGCTGCAGCATTTCTAACTCAAATGTGAAACACTGCCAGATAACAGTCATTTTCACCTTTTATTTTATGGATAATTTCTCCTTGAGAATTAAGATTAAATCATGAAAACCAATCTTCTATTTAAGGTTTGTGGATTTTAGATTTCTGGACACCATTAACTGAAAATCTATAAATGTATAAATGTATAAATAGACACCTCTATAGCTTCATGGTCAGTCTGGACAAAAGAAAATAATTTTTCTTTATTCAAAATCACTATATGGCACATCATGATTGATCCACTACTATAATTTGTATTTATAATGATATGCATATCATCAAGAAAAGAGACATGATGACTGATAATATCTGAGTGAGGTAGAAATATGCTCATTGCTTTAATTGAGATTTTCCTTAAAATTTCTTTGAATAGTTGATACTGACTCAGAAAAATCCCCTGGGAATGAAGTGAGCTTCTAAAACATATCTGAATTAGTTTGATGATGTATTTGTTTGTTTGTTTTCATGTAGATTTCCCATGGTCAGGGAAACAATACTTTTCCTCTATTTTGACATATTTCTCTTTCAGCTTCCCTCTCCATTAATATATATTAGGCTTTTTTTTTTTTAATGTGCCATGAATAGCTAAATATTTCCAGAAAATAAGCAATAAAATATAAATCTGTCTTTATATTTTTCTTGAAATATGACCCTAAATAACTTATCTAAATGCATTTTTCCAAAATTCTTCAACATGTTTGATTCAATCTCTTCCAATTCCTAATTATGTAATTTATTTAATGTTGACTTCTTAAAAATTCTGTACCTGGTCTTCTTTTCTCGACCTGGTTTAAATTTAGTTAGAGACATAAATGTTTCAGTAAGTGTTTTCTACTACTATATATATTTGTCTCCTCTTAATATTTATAATACTTTAAGTCTAGACCAAGCAGAAAAAGACTGATCTGTACCCCTTCTTGTATCCTGTGTTATTTTTCTCCAGTTAGATAAAACATCTTGAGGGCAAGTCATGTCTTCTATCTCCTGTATCATCAAAATACAGAGCCTAATATTTGTAATCTAGTATAAGTCCAATGAACACCTACCTATATGCTGATGTTACATTTAAAAATTCTAGAAGCAGTATTCTCAAAATTGAGATTTTGAAGGCTCTTCCCTGCAGACCTCCATATGATTAATTTTTTTTCTGTATTACAGCTGTTAATTGGCTGACTAAATAATCCCCTACACTCTGTCCTCCATATTTCTGTGAGTCTAAACGTGGTAAGGGAATATAATACTTTCAGTGGATTATTGTGTTAGATATTTTCTAATTCTCACTATAGTATCACTTTTTACCATTCTTTATAATTTAATGTTTCAGGAAGATGACTTATTTGGGCTGCATCAATTAGGCTTCTTGTCCTCTAGTTTCTGTGTGGTTTTAGCTTATAGGAGGCACCAGTACGATAGAGAGGGAGAGGAAGAGGTCAGAGTATATTTTCCCCCAGGTCTTTCCTGATAGCCTTAAACTGGAAGTGGATACCTTCTCTCCCTAAGGCCACACAGTTCGTTTTTAGGGTCAAGTCGCCCTTTTAATTCAGCTCGAGCTCTCATTGCATTCTAGCAGCCTACCCCCTCCTTAGTTTCTTCAAGACGAGGAGTGGTGAATACTCTCGGCTCTTGCTACCTTTGGGTTGTTTACTTTTACTTTTTTCTCATAATTCTACTTTTGTCTTTCTATATAAATTTGTTCCTTCATTAAAGTGCCCTCAATTACTCTGGGCGTGCTAGTTTTTTTCTTTGGGAACTCTAAATTACACAAATATTTCAAGTAAAGGATAAAAAGATGACTGCAGTCTACTTCTTCTATATTTAGTTTTGCCTAAGTTTCTTTTTAAAGAAAACATTGGGGGCGCCTGGGTGGCTCAGTTGGTTAAGCGACTGCCTTCGGCTCAGGTCATGATCCTGGAGTCCCTGGATTGAGTCCCACATCGGGCTCCCTGTTCGGCAGGGAGTGTGCTTCTCCCTCTGACCCTCCCCCCTCTCATGTGCTCTCTCTCATTCTCTCTCTCTCAAATAAGTAGATAAAACCTTTTAAAAAAAATAAAGAAAACATTGGTACTTGATATCAATAAAATATTATTTATGGTGCTTTATAGTTGATGATGCTTTAATAAATATAGTCTAGGCAATGTCACTTCCAAAGGGGGGAAATTCAGCTCAGGTTGACCTTCTGAAGAACTAAATGAATTTAAAAAAACATACCAGCAAAGAAGCAATGACATTTGGGGTGCCTGGGTGGCTCAGTTGGTTAAGCGACTGCCTTCAGCTCAGGTCATGATCCTGAAGTCCCAGGATCAAGTCCCATGTCGGGCTCCCTGCTCGGTGGGGAGTCTGCTTCTCCCTCTGACCCTTTCCCCTCTCATGCTCTCTCTCACTCTCTCTCTCTCCAATAAATAAATAAAATCTTAAAAAAAAAAAAAAGAAGCAATGACATTTACCAGTTTCTAACATAGGCATTGTGTTCTCTGCGTTCTTAAGCCCATAAGACAGCTAACTGAAAAGATCTCAAAGTGACTTGACAAAATATTGGAAGCACCATATAAAAGAGTCTGGTTGACATCTTGTTGTGTTAACTTTATCTCTGCAAAGTCAGATGTTCTTATTCTCCTCTACTTGATGTAAGAAGATTAAGGTGCTGCATGACAGATGGTTTTAAAAAGTGAATACCATTCCATCTGGTCCCAAGTGGAAAAGGGAAAGTCACCCACAACTTTCCATCTAAAAATTGCTGTGAGAAGATTCTCAAAAGTGAACTTTAACACTTCACAAAGGAATTCTGTAAGATTCTAGTGATGCTGGATTCCAGTTATTACCCCATTATGAACACTTGTGTCACCTCCCATCCTGGATAAGACCTAACTCTGACATAGAAAAAGTTAAACTTAGCAAGTTCCAGAACCATTTTATGGCAGTGACACTTGGCTCAAGTTTCAGTGACCTCTCTGCTCCTTTCCAGTTTTGATAATTTTTCTTTCAGGTGAAGGTCATATCCATTGGTCTGTCATATAAATGCTAGAAAACTTTAGTGCATTCTTTAACTGAGCACTTTCATTTATAGAAAGAGCCCGTAACCAAAGAAACAAAGTTCTAATTATGACATTTTAAACCCCAGCAAATCAAGTTGAGGGTGGCATTATGGATCCAGAGGGCATTCTCAGTATGTTGAAATTTCTCAAATAGAAAATCTCCTACTACATAATCCAGTGTTCAAAGCTTTAAAAACATTTGGTTAATTCAATCCTGTAGCAGATAAAAATAAATTTAGTTAAATGTCATTAGTGTTTACATGATAAAGGAGAGACTTTAATAATGGAAAGCAGGTTTTTCATTCTATGATAAAGGATAATCAGGTGAGATTGGAGATCATATGAAAAATTAGATACAGTGTAGATATGATTATTACATAATAAGGAAAAATTTTTCAGTGTCAGAACATTTCCACACTTTAGTTCAAAGTTTTACATAATCATGAAAGAGAGGGTAAGAGTTTAAGCCTAAGATTAATAAGACAGATTTATAGTAATGTCATATCATGTTTATAGTAATTAACAACTAATGATTAATAACCAACATTTATATAAATAGTTCGAGCTTTACAGTTACACTCACACACACTATGTATGTAATATATTGTGAATAAATCTATGTGACAGAATCTTTTACAATAATGTTAAATAACACTTCACTGAGGAATTAATAATGTATTATATTTCATTAACTACTCAGTTTATTCCTCTGTATCTTTTTTAATTAGGAAAGAAGAGAAAGATTATGAATTTCATATTATTTACCTATTTCACACTGTTATTTTGTTGAGTACATGATATTCTTCTGGAAAATGTGTATGAGATTTTTCTCCCAAGACATTTTTTTTGGATGTCTTAGAATATGATTATTTGTGATATTCAGCTATTGTTATATTATAAGCTATCACAATTTTATTTTATTGGTTTTTTTTTAAAGATTGTATTTATTTGGCAGAGAGAGAGAGCTCACAAGCAGGAGGAGCGGCAGGCAGAGGGAGAAGGAGAAGCAGGCTTCCCGCAGAGCAGGGAGCCCGATGCTGGGCTCCATTCCAGGACCCTGGGATCATGACCTGAGCTGAAGGCAGATGCTTAGCTTAACCGACTGAGCCACCCAGGCGCCCCAAGCTATCAAAATTTTAAACAATTATTTAAATTGACTGAACTTGAACTTCTGGCAGGTAATATGTGCATGCAATTTAGGGCACAGAATATTTGGCACCTGGTTGATTGGAAATATACTGTCATGGAAACACAAATTTCCTTGTTATTTCTTCATTTATCCCTTTTTCCTATCCTTCAGAAATGTGTGGACTGCCAAGTCTGCGCCAAGTACTGGGCTAAATATAGTATAGGTAAAATATTTTGAAAAAAGCCCTATAGGATTCTTGCTTTCAAAGGCTTACGTCCTTCTAATGGCAGGACAGAGAAATACATATAAGTAGGCAGATTTAAATTTGTGATGTATACTAGTTAAAACAAACAACCAAACTAACGAAAAGTAGAAAACACATCATGACCAATTGGAGTTTAGTCCAAGAATGAACAGATGGTTCATCATTTGAAAAGAAATCAATAAATTCACTATTGTAAGGAAGTAAAACAGAAAAAACACAGTCATATCAATTGCACAAAATGCAGTTGGAAAAAAATCAACATAATTTATGTTAAAAACTTTGCCATATTGAAGTGCCTGTAAATGGCATCTACCCAAACCTAACATTATTCATAATTTTGAATGTCAGAATTATTTCCCCCTAAAACTGGAAACACTGCTCCTATTCAATACTGAACCAGAAGCCCTAACCAATGAACTATGGTTGAAAAATAAAGTCAGGAAGATTAGAAATAAAGTAAAAAATTGTCCCTATTTGCAGACAACATGATTGTTCAAGTGAAAAATCCCAAAAGATCTACAGGAAATCTCTTCAAACCAGATGAGTTCAGAATGTTGCAGAGATCATACAAAAATCAATTTTATTTCTGTAAATAACTGTGTAGCCACTGTTGGACCCATATAACATATGCAGCTCCAGACCCCTGCTCCCCATCCCTGCTCCCCCTCTTTTATATGTTGAAGAGATCTCTCTAATAAACCAAGTAATAAGCAAAACAAAAACAGAAAACAAAGAAAACCGGAGTGCCTGGGTGTCTCAGTCAGTTAAGCGTCTGACTCTTGATTTCGGCTCAAGTCATGATCTCAACATAGTGAGATCAAGCCCAGAGGCAGTCTCCATCCTGGGTGTGGAGACTGCTTAAGATTCTCTCTCTCCCTCTCCCTCTGCCCTTCCCCTGCCACACTCACCACCCATCCTGCTCATGTGCCCACAAACTCTCTCTCTAAAAAGAAGAAGAAGAAGAAGAAGAAGAAGGAGGAGGAGGAGGAGGAGGAGGAGGAGGAGGAGGAGAAGAAGAAGAAGAAGAAGAAAACCAACTGGGAGCCAATTTATAAATTATACTATTTACTGTACCTCCAAAATACTGAAGTACTAACATATAAATATAAATCTAATAAAACATAAGTGAGAACTGCATGTTAAAATAAAATGCAGGGGCGCCTGGGTGGCTCAGTCAGTTAAGCGTCTGCCTTCGGCTCAGGTCATGATCCCAGGGTCCTGGCATTGAGCCCCACATCGGGCTCCCTGTTCTGCAGAGTCTGCTTCTCTCTCTCCCACTCCCCCTGCTTGTGTTCTCTCTCTGTGTCAAATAAATAAATAAAATCTTTAAAAAAATAAATAAAATGCAGATAAAAAGAATGAATGATTTACTATCGAAGACATACAAAACTCATGAATTTAAGGACCCAGCATAGTTCTGATGGCAATCCTCTGAATTTATATATAGATTTAATGCAATTAAAAGAATGTGGAAATGCAGCCAAAACATTACTTCCAGGGTAAAACTTCAAGGCAAATGGTTTACTAAAAAAGTTTTAAGAAACACATAATTGTCATAAAATAATATTTTCAGAAAATAGAAATATATGGAAAGTGATTCAATTTGTCTTATTACAATCTATCACCATACTACTAAATAAGTAGATAATGCCCCCAAAACTATTCCAGCAGTATTTCTTTGTAAATATGGAGGTGTCCTAAAATTTATAAGAAAATGACAACAACAACAAATTTATAAGAAAATGCAAATTACAGTCAAAATTATTTTGATAATAAAAAATAAAATTAGGAGGGCTTACAATTCGTGATTTTAAGGATTACTGTAGAGCTACAATAATGAAAACTTTGTGGTATTAGAACAAGGATAGGCCCGTAGCTTAGTGAGAAAGAATTACTATCGCCACACAATTATCATCAATTAATTTTTGACAAATATGCAAAGGAAATTCAATGGAGAAAGAATAGTGTCTTGAGCAAATGATGTTTGAACAACTGGATATATACATGAAAGTGAACCTCAATCTGTTCTTCACAGCTTTACTAAAATTAACTCAAAATGGATCATATATCTAAAGGTCTAACATAAAATTATTAACCATTTAAAGAAAATACAGGAGCACATCTCAATGACCTTGGGGTATGCAAAAAGTTCTGAAAAATGAGAACAAAAGCGAAATCCACAAAAAAGTTGGACTTTAATATAGGAAACAAAAAACCCAACTTTAAAAAAGGACAAATATTTGAACAGCCACTACAGCAAGTAAGATATGCAGATGACAAATATGTTCAGGAAAGATGTTCAACAGAATTATCCTAAGAAAATTTAAGTTGAAATCAAAAGGATATAACAGTACCACCACACACCTGTAGAATGGCTATAATGAGCACAATTGACAATACCAAGTACTAGAGACAGTGTAAGGTAACTGGAATTCTCAAATGTACTGGTGAGACACAGACTCTTTGGAGAATAGTTTGATGATTTCTTGGCAAGCAAAACATATACTTAGCGATCCCATTCCTAGGTATTTTCCCTAAAGACAACTTGTATTCTTGCAAATGTGCACGGTTTTTTTACAGCAGCTTTATTTAACAACTGACCTAACTCAAACAACTTAAATGCTCTTCAATGGGTCAATGGATAAACAAACTATATAGCACACCCATAAAATGGAATACTACTGAGAAATAAAAATGAATAAACTATTCATAACCAAACAACATGGATGAATCTTAAAGACATTTATGTTGAGTGAAAGAAGCCAGTCACAAAAGTATACATACTGTATAATACCATTTATATGAAATTTTTTAAAAGGAAAAACTTGAGGGAAAGAGAACAGATCTGTGGTTGCCAGGTGATGAAGTGAGAGAAAAGTCTGGCCATGTGGGGCAGCATGAAAGAACATGGGGGGGGTGATGGGAAAATTGTGCATCGTTATTGAGATGGTGGTTATATGAATCTATAAATCTGTTAAAATTCATGAACTATATACAAAAACCCGTTACCTTACTTGTGTAAGCAAAATAAAGATCACAAAGAGTTACACTATCATACTATCAAATTAGAAATAAATATTTAGGCTTTTTAAAATGTGGAATCATGTGAATTCTTATACACTGCCAATAAGAATGTCATTTGATATAAAAATTTGGGGGAACAATTTGGCAGTATCTTAGACCTATCAATTCCATTCTTATGTATATACCTAGGTAAATCCTCATACAGGTGTGCATGGTAACATGTACAAAAGCATTCATATTAATGTAATGCACAGTAGTAACAACTGAAAGTCACTTCTATGTTAATTAGAAGTTAAATCAGTAAATAAATTTAGTCAAATCATATAATGAAATGTTAAAATTGATAAAAACTTGCTAGTACCAATTTATCATTGAGTATGATGCTGACAAATATAATACTGAAAAGTGAAAGATCAATATCATTTATTACATAGAAAAACATAAACATGCAAAATATTACTGTACCTATTTTGTAGGAATGCATATCTACCTCATAAAAGTGTAAAGACACTCATGATACTGACTACTACGAAATCAAACAAAGATGTTACCTGAAGGGTATATGTGTGTGTGTGGGGGGGTGGTGTAAGGCATTGTATTTTGTGTGATTAGGTATGGATGCACAGAAAGATTTAACTATTTAAGATTTATTTATTTATTTTTAAAGGTTTTATTTATTTATCTGTCAGAGAGAGGGAGAGCACAAGCAGGGGGAGGGGCAGGCAGAGGGAGAAGCAGGCTCCCTGCTGAGCAAGGAGCCCAACGCTGCTGGATCCCAGGACCCCAGGATCACGACCTGAGTCGAAGGCAGCTGCTTAACCACCCCATTAAGATTTAATTATTTATTGCATAATCTATGTGATGGATACTTGATTTTTGTCATAAAATTATGTATTTATAATATTCTATGTAACATTTTTAAAAAGAAAAAATAAGGAAAAAGTAATACATAGTAAGGTGCTAATAACTCAAGGATTTATCTTTTCAAAAATTTCTTAAATTGTAAATAAATACACAAATAATGTAATCTTTATCTCAATGGAGAATTTCAGGATACAACAGTGAGCTCAGATGGGGGCAGACAGTTGAAGGTGAGAGATCTTTACAGAAGCCCATCATCTGTAAATGAATTTGTAAACTGCCTCTGCAAAATGCTGGGCTTGAGTAGTAGAGTTTGTGGGTTATGCTACAACAGCAGGTTTTTCTCTTATTCCGCCTAGAGGGAATCAGATTTTTAATCGGACATTTTCAATTCTTTACCATCTAATGTATATAAAGTATAATGTACTTTTGTAAGGGAGGAATTAAAAAAGAAGTCACAATGAAATCTATTTATTGTATTTGGCCATAAGTACCTCTTTACATATTTCTTCCAAGAAATCTCTCCTGAATTTTGGACACCCCAGAAACTTCAAACATAGCACAACTTAAGTGAAATTCATTCTTTTCACATACATACCCACCATCCACACAAAGTTGACCCTTCCAAACTGAAGCTTACAATTCGTTTTCTCTGTAACTTCTGTTTCCTCACTACTACACCCAATTGTGAGTATAGTTCTGGTGATTCTATCCCTATTTATTCTACCTCTATATCAAATAGGGCAACTTTAATTTCCTTGGTTATAAACAGTGACATCTGCATATTTTTTCCTGAAAAATGTGATCTGATGCTTTTATAAAATTAAAATAAACCTGGAAATTTCACACCCTAGAAATTAACATCCAGATATGTTGAACTCAGTTTGAAGGCACTGCAAAATTTGGTTTCTAAAATATTTGAGAATATTCTACTTCCAAAATACAGTAGTATGAAAGACTGCTTTCAGTTTTCTCTCCATGCTTAGCATTTTCCTCTTTCCTACCCTTGATTCTTATTTCCTACTGCCCTCTCCGTTTAGACTGGCAGTTTGTCTTCATGATGTAGTGATTCTACTTTCCCACATTGATGTGGCTCTCAGGATAATATGGAAATGCCTTCTCTTCCAGGAAGTTTCATCACATTCCCCACAATAAATACAATATTGCCTTTTTTATGTGATCTCAAAGCACTTAACATCACCAGTCTAGCTCTTGCTACATTCTGAACATAAATTCACACACCGCCACCTTTCCTGTGTGTCTTGCTTAGCCAGGATTACTAAAGTTAATCTTTCACATAAAATCTGGATTTTGAATTTATCGTATCTCCCTTGCATATGAGATCAGTTACATAAATGGTCATTGAATTGAATGTCAAAGTTTGTTCTTCTTGTTCTGTTTTCTTGACACATAAGGGAGGACTGGAAAAGAGAAGCATTTAAAGTGGTGAAGAACAACACTATGCACAATTTCTGAAGGGGTGTATAAAACCAGTAAATACTAAAGTATTCTTGCCCTGTAGACACCGATAAAGGTTATCATAAACTATGTACTGTGTAATTCTAAGACCGTGTATTATTCACCTGAATGAAGACAATGAATAATAATTACAAGGATATTCAAATTGCTATTTTTTACTGTCCTCTTGTAAAAATAAAGACAGACAATTGAATTTCTGGCATAGGGACCATGCCTTCACTCTGCCAGAAACATTTGTTTGGAAATTAAGAATTAGCATTTTTAGACCCTAGTATTGGAAGGCTGACAACAAAGTCAAATTTAAAAATACAGAAGTTTACAATATCATAATTTAGGATTAATCTATTCTTGAGTTTTATTTAATATATGAAAGATACAATAAAACCATGGCAATCTGACTAAATCATGGCATAACAGGATAAGACCATGATGTCAGAATTTATTTTATTATCTAAAAATTTACATCTTTCAATAACACTATCACAGAAGTTGAAGTCAGGGTCATACATGTCTTCTTACCTCAGGAACTTCCAAACTCGTCCCTGGCATTCATTTTTATTCTTGTTTTCCCCATTAACCCCCTCCTGTCAGATGATCTTCAGAAAATACAAATCGAATTGTCTTACATTTTTCATGAAACCATTGAATAATGTTTCAAAATTCCTTAATATGATCTATATAGTCCTCTATAAATGGTTCATCTAGTTAACTGATTTATATTCTGCATTTCTTCCTATGTGTTCTTTATTTCTGTTCTCCACCTTCTTAGAAGGACCATCTCCTTCATCTTCTCAGTCTCTACCAACTTCAGGCCTTCCCTTTGTGTTTTTCTGATAAATGCAGCACATTGTCTTCATTTCAGTAAAAACTGCTGGATCTCTTTGGTCATAACTTATTCCTTAATGTTTACTCATTCTACCTTTCAGGCCTCCATTGTCCTTTACTATAATCTGGCTCTCATCATCCCAAATCCCATCCTTAATCTGTCAGCCATACTTCTTTAGGACCAAACCATAATTGTAATTGAGAGTGTTCAAGTTCTTTATAAGGAATCCCCAAACACTGTGAAAAATCAAGATAAGTGGCTAGTTTCTGCGGCAGTAAGTATTCTAAATACCAGCATGGCTGTCCTTCAGTTCTGATTCCAGCTGGGCATGGTGCTACCACTTTTCCTTTAGAGATTTTTTTCTTCTTACAAATAAAAACATGTAGTTATAGAAAAACAAGGTAAGAACCCCAAAAATACACAGAAGTGCGACATAAAAGTTATGAATCTCTGTTCCACCCGCTGGAACCGTTCATGATATATTATTGTTTCTCCTCTCTCCTTCCTCTACTTCTACCTCCTCTTCCTTCCACTTCTCCCTCTCTTCTTTCTCCTTTCCCTTTTCTTTCTCTCCTTCTCCTTTTCCTCTATTTTTCACCCTCCCCCTCTCTCATCTTCCCACCTTCCCTTCTCTTTCTTTCAATATGAGGATCAAAGAAAATGATTCTGGAATGGTGCCACTGTGTGGTAATTACTCAAGCAGACATGTTCTTGGCTATAAAAGTATTTTAAAATGAAAACGCTCCCAGAAGACTGTCACAGAGCCAGGAGTTTTCTTAGTAAGAAATAGAATTTAAGCAATGTTAATACAAGGACTATATATTCCTACTATGAGATTAGACCTCTTGTTCTATGGAAAAATTACTATTAATAAATTGTGATATATTTTCCTTTAGGTGGAAGAACTATTCTGTTATTTACATTTTTGGGGATGCATGTATTCATTTAGGCAAATCCACACTTTTTTTTTTCTACGAGATGAAACAACATACTTCCTTCCTTTATAGTTGTATTGGTCTTTCATTGCTGTGCAACAAATTAATAAAAGCAAAATAATACAAATTGTCTAGGCCTGAATATTTGTGAACATACAGTGTGCATTGTCAATTATAATTAATGACTCAGGCCTTTTATTTTTTACATATTTATACATATTTAAGTGTTTATTTAAAATATATTTGTATTTATGTATTCATTTAACATACCTAGAAATCTAACATATATTTACCTATTATCAGGCACTATACTTGTATACTAAACAACTATAGTTGTTTAGGATACATCAATGAATAAAATAGACAAGCATTTCAGCTCTCCTAGAACTTACATTCACTTAACAGGAGAAAAACAAAAATTAAGTAAAACATATGATAACATGGTAAGTGCTGTTTACAGAAATAAAGGAGGGAATTGTGAAGGAGTATGGTGTAAGAGTTACTTACTGCCAACACAAACTTAATATAGATTAGAATCAGAGAATGAGGGATGAATGGGTGAGAGTTCTTGTCTTCTTGGAATGTACAGATATAAACAGAGATAAAAGGCCTTTAACAATAGTCCTTCAAATCCCAGGCATTGTTGGTTGTAGTGGAGTTGAACTTATTGGCAGAGGTATAGGGTTTTTGCTAGGGACAAAGGCCACTGAGGTGTGAAGGCTGCAGAGATGGGGGGGATTGACATAGATGTCTAGAGGCCGGGTGGGGGGGAGGGGGACCGTGGTGTGGAACTTATCTAGAACTCTCTGAGTTGTGGGGTGCCTTCTTGAATGGATGATGAATGGATCTTTTCTTAATTCTGGTAAGGAGGTATACAATTTGATGAGGATAATTTTAGAACACACAGCACATTCTGACTCCTTGATCCTTGCATAATTATTGCTAGGCTCTTTTTTCAGTCATCAAACTTGAAAATAAAGCATTGATATTCACATATAGTCACTCCATTTATCATTTAAAGAATTAAATTCAATTTAGAGGAGTTTGAAGGTGGACCCATAGTGAAAATGAAAATGAAAATGAAGCCAATGGTGAAAAACTACTTGAGCACTGATGACTACAAAACCTAAGTTGTATAATGGGAAGTAAGAGGGAGTATTGATTGTGAGTATTCTTTTTATTAAAATTGCACTTTTTTTAGTCATGCAATAGATTTTGTTTAAGGTTCTAACGAGAAAACCAATGGGTTTCTGAACTGAATGAAAATATTGTAGCTAATCCAGAAAAGATAATGGTGATAATGATGATTCATAAATACTAAAGAAAAATGACCAAAGGAATGGAATATTATAAAGAAAGGTCACAGCATTTAGATCTATTTAGCTTAAAGGAAGGAAAATTTTAAAAAGACTATGGACTGACTTAATTGATGGCTACAAGTAAATGAAGGATCTTATGAATATGTAACTACAACCATGAAATTTAACACTACAGCCAGTCATTTCAGTTAAACACTAAAAAGAGCAATCTCAGATAAGAGAAATAAAACACTGAAAGTTCTACTGAGAAAGCTTGAGGGGATCTATTCCTAGAATTCATTAAAAAGAGAATGACAACTCTATGACTTGATAATTTAGTCACTCATCTGCTTCAAGGAAAATGTTTGGATTTGATGAAATTTCTTTCCTTTTTTTTTTAACAGTCTTATTGAGATATAATTAATATGTAAAAATTATATATATTTAAGGTGTACAACTTGATGTTTCAATGTACATATATATCATGTAACCATCACCATAATCAAGATAACTAACATATCCCAGTATCTGTCATTATAAGGATGGAATGGAGATTCTAAGCATACTCCTTATTTCGTATGAAAGCCAGGGTTCTACTGGGATTGGTCTTGAATTGATTATTTAAGGTATGAACATGAAGGCATTATGTTTATGAATGGTAGAAGAAAAGCTTGGAGATAACATTCTTCCATGTAATTACTTAATATTTCTGCAGCATGTCCATAAAGTGGCACATGTCATCTGGAAATATATATTCAAATTCAAGAACAATACACCAGTCTAATTCAACTTACAAATAGCATTTATTGCAGCAGCTGTGGATCAAATACATATCTCTAGTCATCTAGCAAATGGCTGAATACATTTTTTTATGATAATATGACTACTTCACTATAGGAAAAAGATTACCATAATTGTACAAACCCTGTTTTCCCTATTTCTCAAATCGAGAGTTATATATTTTTTCCCCTGGTTTCTTTCCTTTCTTCTTCTTCTTTTTTTTTTTTTTTTTTTTGGTATTTCCATTATGTATACACTGAAAAGTAAACGCTGTTGAGTTAACTTACATTTTTAAAAAAGATTTATTATTTTAGAGAGAGAGCGAGCATACACATGAGTGGAGGGATGGGGCACAGGGTGAGAATCTCCAGCAGACTCCTCGCTGAACACAGAGCCCAATGTAGGACTGGATCCCATGACTCTAAGATCATGACCTGAGGTAAAACCAAGAGTCAGCTGCTTAACCGACTGAGCCACCCAGGCACCCTGAGTTAACTTACGTTTCTTAAAATTTCATCTTACTGTGTTAATGTTTAGGTAACTACTGATAAACCAGTTCAATTTTAGTTAAGTATAGATATAATTGGATATTTACTTAGAGTTTTGACATCTTTTTATCTATAGTCAAAAACTGAGTTGAAGAGAAATACCTATCTCACGAGTAACAAATATATATTTTATATGTATATGCATAGACAACACATTATAAAAGTAATAAATAAAAAGAAAATAGGGCATGCAGAGACATACATGGTAAAGAAAATAGCTTGTTTCCATGGTGTGTTCCTCCTCCTAAACAATAATTAATGATGTTATTTAGGGAGAATTTAAACTGCCTAACAAAAATATGTTTACTTATCTATTTTTTTTGCCACATGGAACCCAAACATTTTCTCTTGACCACAGGTTACTTATTTCATTTTTATAAGGGGTCACTCTCTAAATAGAATTCACTGATATATAATGCATACAGGAAAACATATCCTTTACCTAAAACAAAATGTTTACTTGAAGGTTACAAAAATCAGAAACACATAAGTATACTGTAATAAAATTAAAATCATTTGTTCATCAAAAGGTATTTCTGAGTAAAACCCCAAGACTCCAAGTGGAAAAACATATTTGCTATCCTTTATCTGACAAAGTCTTTGATCCAGAATATATAGAGTTCCCTCAAATCAAAAAGAAAAAAGAAAATAAATGATCCAATAGGCAAATAAAATAATTGCAGGCACTTCACAAAAGAGGACATCCAATCTATCAGTAAACACATGAATATGGACTCACCTCATTAATCATCAGGGGAATAAAAATTCTAACAGTGAGATACTACTAAACAAACAGAATGGCAATAATTAAAGATATGTAGAGCAGATAGAATTCTTACACACTGCTACTAGGAATATAGATTTGACAAGCATTTTGTTTGGCATTATTTACTAAAATGGAATATGTAGTTAACTTCATGACCCAACAATTCTTCTGCTAGTTATAAACCCAATGCAAATGTTACATATATTCACTAACATTCATAACCCAGAATATTCATAGCAGAGCTTTCATTCAGCCCCAAGTTGAAAACAACCCAAGTGTCAGTCAACAGTGGAAAAGATTACATTTGAAATATTTGTTCATACAATGGAGTTCAATATAGCAATAAACATGAATAAACTACTACTATACTTGATAACAGGGAAGAATCATATTGACATATTATTAGGTAAACAAATCAGATACAAAGGAATAGTACTGTACGATTCAAAAGCAGACAAAACTTATCTCTCAAGTTATTCTAACTAATGTGGGTAGTAATTACTTTGGGTAGAAATAATGCCTGCAAGGGTACACAGAAGGATTTTATGAGGTGCCATTTTTATTTATTTATTTATTTATTCATTTATTTATTTATTTAATGAGTTTGACTTTTTTTAATTAAATTTATTTATTTATTTTTTGATGTAGTGTTCCATGATTCATTGTTTGTGTATAACACCCAGTGCTCCATTCAATACATGCCCTCTTTAATACCCATCACCAGGCTAACCCACCCTCCTACCCCCCTCCCCTCTAGAACCCGAGGTGCCATTTTTAATGTGAATGTGGATTACACAGGGATATCCACTTTGTGAAAATTAACTGAGTGTACATATATGAAGATAGAAATGTCACTTATCTGTATTTATGTTATACTTAACGATTTGTCAGACAGTAGGGGTCCTCATTTGTTTCACATGCAAGATTCAATAGGTAAGATTATCCCAGCTTTGTAAAAGTTGACTTTAATAATTAAATCCAATTGCACTACTGGGTATTTACCCCAAAGATACAAAAGTAGGGGTCTGAAAGAGTATGTGCACCCCAATGTTTATAGCAGCAATGTCCACAATAGCCAAACTATGGGAAGAGCCAAGATGTCCATCAACAGATGAATGGATAAAGAAGATGTGGAATATATATACAATGGAATATTATGCAGCCATCAAAAGGAATGAGATCTTGCCATTTGCAACGACGTGGATGGAACTGGAGGGTATTATGCTGAGTGAAATAAATCAAACAGAGAAAGACATGTATCATATGACCTCACTGATATGAGGAATTCTTAATCTCAGGAAACAAACTGAGGGTT